>NC_138204.1:161835839-161958339 GCF_964194415.1 Vipera berus
CTGTCTCTCCAAGATACTCTCCAATAAGAAAAACTATGAAGAATCTTCCTGTAATTCAGTGATAGGCAACCATTTTCAGTATTTTTTTCACAGTGAAAAGTGACAAAGACATAGTGGTGATCTCATGATGCCACTGAAAGATAGAAGGCTGGAATTCAGAGACATTTGAAAGTTTTTGGAGTTGAGGGTTTCATCTGTTTGCTTTGATAGGTTAGACAGTTATTTAATTGAGGTTTTATCTGTGGAAGCTTATCCCACTGAACACAAGCAGCAAATTACACCACCATGATATCTAAATAGGCCAATCTTAAGGAACTTTGGAGGCTGCAAATAGAAAAGCTTAAAAACTAACTGTAGATTGTGGGCCATGGGTTGTCTACCCCTAAAAACAAGATAAAACAATATAACCTTTAACGTTGCCAGGAGAAATAAAACTATCTAAGTTAAGATTAAAAAAAAATCCATCATGACTCCCTGTTGAAGATCAGTGAATAAATCATCTCTATGCAGGTATCCTTCTGAAAAACTCTTTTGGTCCCACCACATCTTGACATTCATGGATGCAGACAAGGCCTTTTAGGAACCTTTCAGAGGTCAGCTTTCCAATTTGTTCTAACTATGGTTCTAATTAGACATTGTTTTCATGTGATCTCAGATGCACAAGGGGGGGGAGCTTGAATGAGAAGCTTTTCTAATTCTCACCCTAATATTGTGAAAGATCTGAAGAGGATGACTTGCTATGGCAAACAGATTTCTTCATGATCTGAAATGCTGATTATTCAAAGCATTAACAAATGTAATATCCTGACTCTTACACTTCATCAATTTGTAATTGTGTGAAAATAATACTAAGCAGAGCTTCTTGGTTATCTCCACCATTTTTGACTGAATTTAAATACTCAGCCATATAACCTTGACTGAACTCTGAGATCAGTATTAGAATCTGTTCTTTATACTCCATTACAATGACCACAGGAGGAGGTTTTCTGAGGTGAGACCAAGATTTACATATATACCCTAATAGAAGTCCTCTGGTGGCTTTTAAAGGAGCATTTGATTTAAACAATTGCCTTGTTTTTAAAACAGTCATTTATTTTAGTATTGCTGGGTGTTATTTTAAAATCATATTAAAAAACACTTATGGACACACATGCAATACATCCACAGACACACAAAAACAGGTGTTATAAACAACAAAAAAATAAAGGAGATAAATCAGTGTGTTGGTTGGAGGAAGAGTTTAATGTTAATGTAAAATAAATACCTGCATTTGAATGAAAAGAAAATCTAAACCCTAATTGAGCACAGCATGCCCAGCCAATGTATAAATATAACACAAGGGAATATTTGTGCATCACACAATCAATTGCCTAGATCCTGTCTGCAGTCACAGCCATCCGCCTGGTTAACAGGATGCAAATGTTATGAATCCCATGAGAAACACAGACTTAGGAATGATTTTTAATGGCTGCTTTTATAAGGTGGTTCTAATATTTTAATTATGGAAGCTGTAATTGTATCAAGGGTGTAAAATGTTTTAGTAAACTACAGCACATAGCCTCAGTGACAGCCAATCTATTGGCTTATTATGTGATCAGTTTTGTGAGTCTTCATTTAAATATTTTAATTTTAAATAGATTTTTTTTTAAAAAAATCTTCTATTTGACTTTGTCTGACCATTTTATACTTTAATAAAGTCACTATAGAGTTAGTGATTTAAAATGTTATTATATATGATTAATGCATTTTATTACATCCTTATAGGAATAGCATATAGAATAATGTTTGGACTAACAGGGTCTTTGATGAACATAATTTCTCAACGGTTGGCTTGCCTGTTTGATATGAATCATTGTGATGGCTTTGGTAAATCTGTTAAGGTCATGGCAAGCAAGCAAATAAATAAATAAAGACAACTTACTCTTTCTTATGATTGATAAAAACAAATAGATTTATTAATAATTTCAAGTTATCTCAGTTCTTAAGCATTCAAAATACATGCTAATAACCCTTTCAGTAGGAAAGTATGTAGGCATCTGACTTGGGAATACCTGTTCTGTACAAGAACTTGACTCTGCAAAAACATTTGTCCTTTGTGTGTACTCCCACAAATTCATCAGACTTGTGAAGAGCTTTGTTTGACCTGAAAACAAAGGTATAATAGACATTAAGGTAAAGGTAAGGTAAAGGTTCCGCCGCACATGCGTGCTAGTCGTTTCTGATTCTAGGGGCCGGTGCTCATCTCAGTTTCAAAGCCGAAAAGCCAGCGTTTGTCCGAGGATGTCTCCGTGGTCATGTGGCCGGCATGACTAGACGCCAAAGGTGCACAGAACGCTGTTACCTTCCCACCGTAGTGGTCCCTATTTTTCTACTTGCATTTTTACGTGCTTTCGAACTGCTAGGTTGGCAGAAGCTGGGACGAGTAACAGGCACTCACTCTGCTACGTGGCACTTGGGATTCGACCCGCCAAACTGCCGACCTTCTGATTGACAAGCTCAGCGTCCTAACCCACTGAGGCACCGCGTCCCTTTCATAATAGACATTAAAATGCACTAATTTTGTCTGTTTTCTTCAAATTGTTTAAAGATCTTAAAAGCAGGTGATACTTTGTTAATATATAAGACAGATCAGCCAGCACTGAGGCTGAAACAGATTTCAGTGCTTTTTCAGTTGTTTGTATGTTTGCGTCAGCATTGGTGTAAGAACTTCTGGTTTAGATTTCAAAATTTTGGGTTGCTTTGGCTGGCCTCATTGTTGGCTTTTAGTTCTGGATTACTGAACATGTAATGGTTCCTTTTATACTTTTTCTAGCCTAAATCATGTACCCAATTCTTTTAAAAATGTGCTAAAATTATAAAACTAAGCCAAGATAATGTTTTATAGAACACCATTTATTTTTAAAATATCTGACATACCAGAGGTGTGTGTAGTTGATGAAATCAATCATTTGTAACAAACATAGTGCTAACAATACTTCTTCTTGAAGTTGTCATACAATGAAGCTAGAGTTTAAAAATAGTTATTACACTAAAATAACTAGGTTTTTTTCCCCACTTTCTTCATATTCCTTTATTGTAAAATGGAAACTGTCCCCCCACCAATCAAACGTGTAAAAGACCTATGAGAAACTTTGAGGCAGGGGAAAAATTAATTCTGGGACATTCAAAAATTGGAGTGCATTATTTATGGAGCCTGGGAGAGAGATAACCATCATATAAAATGCTAGCCACAATGTTAATCCCAATATTATACCCCCCGGAAAAAAAATAAAAGCACAATTTAATTGTATAACTGAACCATCTTTTTTATTAGATGGATAAGTTGCAAAACAGATACTATCTCAGGACTGGTTTAGTGCTACTCTTTCTCATATCCTTCAGTCAGGTGCTATATAATTCCTTTATGAAGGTTTTATTTTCAGGGTTCAAGCATATGAGATCTGGTATGACATGTTTCCTGGTTAGAAAAGGTCAGTAGCTGAAAATAAGCCCTATGGAGATTTAAGCATCAACAACATGGTTTCTAAAAAAAGTGGCATACATTTATCTCTATTTGACAGATATGACTAAACCAATAGCCAGTGACCTTTTATATGTAATCTAATGGGCAAAAAGTGTTTCTTTCCCCCTTCTTACTTTGTGTTTTCAAATCCTAACAAGGAGTAAAGTTAGAATAGATTTTCATACCAGAGTTCTAAAGAAGATAGTGAAAACATGGTAGATTTATTTATTTACATATTTTGCACTAGTTCAAAACCAAGTCAATTTACATAAGTGTGCATACAAATAGGATATGTAAGAAAGACTTGAAATAAAAAAAAATCACTGTATCATCTCTGATGTTTGAATATTTGGAGAATAGAATAGAATAGAATAGAATAGAATAGAATAGAATAGAATAGAATAGAATAGAATAGAATAGAATAGAATAGAATAGAATAGAATAGAATAGAATAGAATAGAATAGAATAGAATAGAATAGAATAGAATAGAATAGTTGGAAGGGACCTTGTAGGTCTTCTAGTCCAACCCCCTGAACAGGTAGGAAAGCCTATATCATTTTAGACAAATGTCTTCTTAAAAACTTCCAGTGTTGGAGCACTCAAAATTTCTGGAGGCAATTAAGAGAAATTAAGAGAGAGGCTTCTATTACAACAGACACAATAGCAATGAGAACTTGCAACGTGAATTGGCTAAATTACAGGATATTTAAATTTTGAATTTCATCCTTTAAAATTCCTTTCAACTCCAGACTCAACATGTAAGTATTTAAAATAAGATGGAATTTTCTCCCACCCCAATTTCTTTACATTTTTTTTTCAGCATATTGGATTTAGGAAGTAATTGGGGTAGTTTAATATTCTTTCTCAAAAGAGAGCATTGCTCTTTTAACACACACACACAATCTTCATGCTGTGGTTACTGTGAAGGGCAACTGCACTTGAAGGTTTTATCTGTGGTGACTGTTTGGACTGTCTAAAGAAGAAATGTGCTCTTTCCTCACTATTAATATAATAGTGGAAAGCAAATATTTTTGTGTGAGAAAAAAATGATCAAAAGTTTTGGATCGTTTATATGACTCTTCATGATATCTATTCTATGGAGAGCATCCATTGAACTATGGATGTGTGATAATTTGATTTTGCCATACAAATGTCAGATCAGGGTCTACTTTGAGCATGAAAACCATCCACACACTCTTCCATTTGCATACACAAATTGTATTTTGCTTTGGAACATGTTCCCTTTGGGGAAAAGCAAAGAATTGAAAATACAAAGAAAAGGTTTTCAACGTATTACAAAGATAAGAAGTGCTTCAAATTGGTTTTCTCTGCAGTACCTGACTATCGTCTGAACAAAAGTTCTCTTATAATGATGTAGAAAGAATTGAACAGATTAGCAATGAACTCAGCACATAAGAAGCTAGCACAAACATCCATGTGTTGCCTTTGGTGAAAAGCTGAAACATATTTAAACTAACGATAGTTTTTTTTTTTTAATGAGACTGTGAAGGAAAAGTCCATTCTTTACCAGCTTTCTTTTTTCTTTCAATGCCCTTTTCAATTTTGAATGTATGGGAAATTTGAAAGTTTTTAGATCTAGTGAAGATTGGATGAAAATGGCTAACAGAATGCAATACACAAGAAATTGGCTTCGAATTTGACGGGTTACTCTTATTAACAATAGAGTGTAGTTGAAATTGTTCAAAGGCAAGTGAACAGTAGATTTCAATAAAAGGCATATTTCAGGTTCACTACACAAAAGGGAAACATCCTTTTCAAAGCTCTGCTTTTCATATAGAAGGGAAAAAAGATATGGGGTGTTGCTCTCTGGAATAGGAACTATTATCTTTACTGTGCTCATAAAGGCACTTTGCATCTCTGCGTGAGACTGTTTGTATGTGGGTGAAAATTATTTTACTGAAGCAGCAGGAAAGCGTGTGATATCTTCTAGCTATTTAGGACTATATAACTCATCATATCAAACAGCAAAACATAAATCAACCCCAAATATATTAAAGTTACCAAACTGCATAGCCCCTGTCCAGCACACTGGATATCACTTCTTGTACAACTCTGTCATAAAATGTAATGTTCTATCTTCTGATATGGTTTGAATAAAAGTTTATTAGATGGAACCAAATACAGTACCTAGAGCTACCATATCTCTCCTTTGCAACTCTATCATGAAATGTAATGTTCTATCTTCTGATACAGTTTGAATAAAAATTTATTAGATGGAACCAACTACAATACCTAGGGCTACCATATGTAGCTACTGTCATCTGACCACTAGGTGGCATTAAAGTGATACAGCGAAAGTAATGTTTTGTTGCCATCTAGTGGTAGCAGTCAAGTCTGATTGGGAAACTCTAGATCAGGGGTTGGATGCATCACGAGAAAACCGTGCCCACCTTATTGCTGGCAATGGGGAGAAAGTTTTGATACTTTGTGCGATGTCACATGACATCATGAGTTTGACATGTCTGCTCTAGATATATTCCTCTGTTGTGTCCCATTTTCTCAGATTTCCACCTCAAAATGTCATGAGCAATCCAAAATTTAATATCTAAATGAATAGTGTCTCTGTTTTATTTATGCATTTCCAGTGATTCTAAAAACTTGAGGATGCTAACTATTAACAAGTTTTCTCAAGTTACCTCCCCCAATATTAAGACTGTATTTCCTTCTCTCCTGGGGAATCTATTTTACACTACATTCTTTCCCAGAAGTACTGTACATTCCACTCCAATTCAATGAGCCTTATACCTAAGAAATATACAGGGCAATGTTGATTTAGACCATTTTAAAAGGACTCTGCCAGAATCAGCTTTAGACTTTTGCTGAAATGTTCATCTACTTTCATCCACTGAACTAATTTATTTTTGGCTCAACTCTGATATATTTCAAATTACAGTGTAAAGAAAATATTTATATATCTTTTTTATTTGCAGCGATGAAGCTCTGCTGAGTTTACCGGTAGCACATTTTCTCCATTGGCAGGAAGTCATTCTGCCTGCTAAACTTCAGCTAACATACTGTTCTGTTCATGGCTCCTTAAAGGGGAAGGCTGACTTGATGATTTCACAAGATTGTCTCTCTAGCAGCTGCTCTGAGTCTGTTTGCCATCAGAGGTGATATCAATGAGCTTTGTCTATTTTCTTTTTCTCTTAGACAATAACTGCTTTGTAATGACATTTGCTAAAAAAATGCAATTAGTCCCTGTGCAGCATAAGGGAGTGAGGTGATTAAGGAAATTTTGGGTGCTTACAGGACCAGGACCAGGACCAGGACCAAGACCAAGACCAGGACTAAACATATGTCTCCCACATGCAGCATCCTGCTCCTCATAACTGTCTGTATGTCCTATTTTCATTTACTCAGCCACAGGAACAGCAATCTATAGCCATGACTGCAGCTACTGGGAAAATGTTCAGCCACAAATTAGACAGTGTAAAGCAATATCACAACTATCAGTTAAATATAACAAAGAAATGATGGCTATGCTGCTATTCTTTACTTTTGGAAGAATAGCCAAAGAAAAGCTTGTATTTGGAAATGCTGATGGCAATGGGATATTTTCAACTTTGTTTTTTTTTGCTTTTCTCCATGGAGGAAAAATTGGGAGGATTATGGTAGCTCCACCACATGCAGAAGCTTGATACTTAGGGCAGGATGGTTATTATAAATCATTAGTCAGCTGGAAATACAACACCACTTGGTTCTTAATGTTTGCTGATTGTTCTCTCCATTGCAAGTCTGCAGGAATGAAGACTACTGCAGAGTCAGCTTCAAAATGGCTCCGATGAACTTGTGAATAGAAATGATGCTGTAGTAGGACATTGCTCTTAAAGACCAATCCAATGGTGGTAAATATATGAAATAGATTTTCTGGTTCTCATCAGTGCGTATCTTCATATACTGTAAATTCAGAAGATGAGCCAAATCTTGGAAGAATATTAAGATTCTGGTTAAGCAAAACCAGGCCACTCAGAAGTGGCTGATTATAGTATGTTATAACCCCTTTAAATAAATAACCAAGCAACTAACATATATACAGTATGATAAGAAAAGCATGTTAAGATATGAATATTCATTTCCTACTCTTATGCTACATACCAGCAGAAGCAATGATGTGCCATGAAATCAGCATTGACTCTTAGGGACCATACAGATAGAATATGGTCTTATGCAGTCACTAAAAGTCGACAGTGACTTGATGATATATCAGGGGATTCTGCCCCAGCTGCCCTTCACGTCCTTCAGCAAGAAATACAGAAATGGTCTTAATCTTGAGAAAGAAAATGAGATGAGCAAGCCCTTCCCAAGAACAGTCCTGCCTGCAAATGTGATTTAAAGATGAAAGAGTTCTCAACCAAGACTTGATGAAATACCTCTGAAGAATTAATTTCTCTTACCTTTAAACTTACCCACCCAAATTCTTCACTTTAGTCAACATTTCAGATAGAAATATATTAATGTCAGGGGAAAAAACACAAAACATGTACATACCCATTTTCTGGTGGATTGCCTACATGAAGACTAGGTCAGTTACAGTGCTCCAAATGTTACTAAAGTCTTAGCAGTATACCCACCTACTTACCACTGCAGCATAAAAACTTGTAGACTATCTGTAATCAGGAGACCACAGATCCTTCAGGTCTATTTTATGCAAAGTTTTGAGCATCTCTAATCTGATAAATTCTTGTTTTGTTTTGCTTTAATTCTGAAGGGGATGAGAACATCTGAGTTTTGATTGACAGGAAGATAATAGAATTTGGGATAAAAAGAAGTAGTTGTTCTTTGTAATATATTTTTGATATTTTGTTCTGTGAAATAGAGCACAATTTCTCGTTGGTGCTTGGCAAATGTTCAGAAAAATAATTATCACATAACGTTCTGGAAAATGCCTGAAAATGATATGCTGAGAGGTAGACATTACATTTGCTTTGATTACAGTTTTATAGTGTAGCCATACAACCTAGTATCTGTTGAATAAAAAAGAATTTATAATGATCAATGAGTTGCAAATAGCATATATGGCTATTTTGACAGACTGTCATATTTAAAATAAAAATTACATAGTTTTTAGTCACCTTGGGGAACAATACACACATTCTTGGTCACATTTTTAACACTGTTACTTTCAAATTATTACCATGTGTAAGCATTTGCATGAAACCCAGGTTTAATATACATATACTTCTCAAGTTACAATGGCAATAGTGATTAGAATTTCTACTGCTAAGCAACATGATTGTAAAGCCCACCCTCATCACTTATTGAGAGCAATCCCAGCTGATGTCATTAACTGAATACCCCTGTCATTTAGGTGAGGCAATTTCCTGCCAGGTTCCCACAACCAAAAGCAATGGGGAAGTCAACAGGAAGTAAGTCTTAAAAACTGAATACAGAATAACAGAGTTGGAAGGGACCTTGGAGGTCTTCTAGTCCAAATCCCTGCTAAGATAGGAAAGCCTATACCATTTCAGACAAATGGTTGTCCAATCTCTTCTTAAAAACTTCCAGTCTTGGAGCATTCACAAAAGGAAAGGAAAGGAAGCAAAAAGAGGATAGGAGATTGGGAAGAGTATGCAAGAGGCATGATGTGGCCTGGGGATGGTGCACAAGTTTAGTTTAGTTTAGTTTTATTAAATTTTTATACCGCCCTTCTCCTGAAGGACTCAGGGCGGTGAACAGGGCATATAATAAAAATACAAAAATACAAAAGTTAAAATAGAATTAAATTAATGCCCAAAATAAAACAATAAAATATACAAATATTTAAAACCCTAAATTAACTCCCCATCAGGCCAGGCCAGCTTGTTCGAATAAGTGGGTCTTTAACCCGCGCCGGAAGGAGCGGAGATCCGGTGCCATCCGGAGCTCAACCGGCAGTTGATTCCACAGAGCCGGGGCGCCCACAGAGAAGGCCCTCCCCCTGGGGGCCACCAGCCGGCATTCTCTGACCGGAGGCACCCTGAGGAGGCCCTCTCTGTGGGAACGCACAGGGCGGAGGGGAGTTGACGCCGGCAGCAGGTGGTCCCCGAGGTAACCTGGACCCATGCCATGTAGGGACTTAAAGATCATAACCAAGACCTTGAACCTCACCCGGAAGACAACTGGTAGCCAATGCAGCTCGCGGAGCAAAGGTGTAACATGGGAGTACCGGGAAACTCCCAAGACAACTCTCGCGGCCGCATTCTGTACCAGTTGGAGCCTCCGAGTGGTCTTCAAGGGAAGCCCCATGTAGAGAGCATTGCAGTAGTCAAGATGAGAGGTCACGAGCTCATGAGTGACCGTACACAAGGCCTCCCGGTCTAGATAGGGCCGCAACTGACGCACCAGGCGAACCTGAGCGAAAGCCCCCCTAGTCACGGCTACTATATGATCTTCTAAGGTAAGCCGCGAATCTAGGAGGACTCCCAAGTTGCGCGCCCTATCCACGGGGGGTAAAGACTCACCCCCCATAAAAAGAGATGGAACATTTTGAATGTCCCGGGATGCCGGAATGTACAGCCACTCAGTCTTGTCAGGGTTGAGTTGAAGTCTGTTCCTCCCCATCCAGACCCGAACCGCCTCCAGGCAACGGGACATCACAGCGAGGGCATCACTGGGGTGGTTTGGGGTCGAAATAAAAAGTTGGGTATCATCAGCATATTGATGATACCCAACTCCAAAACCACGAATGATCTCACCCAGCGGTTTCATGTAGATGTTGAACAGGAGAGGCGAGAGAACCGAACCCTGAGGAACTCCACAAACGAGAGACCTAGGGGCCAATCTCTGCCCCCCTGCCAACACCGACTGCGAACGTCCCAGGAGATAGGAGGAGAACCACCGAAGAACCGTGCCTCCCACTCCCAATCCCCTGAGACGCCGCAGCAGGATACCATGGTCGATGGTATCGAAAGCCGCTGAGAGGTCTAATAGGACTAGGACAGAGGAACATCCCCTATCCCGAGCCCTCCAGAGATCATTCACCAGAGCAACCAATGCCGTCTCCGTGCTGTACCCGGGCCTGAAACCTGATTGGTACGGATCCAGATAATCCGCTTCATCCAGGACCAGAGGGAGCTGATGCGCCACCACACTCTCAACAACCTTCGCAAGAAAGCGAAGGTTGGAGACTGGACGAAAGTTGTTCAACACAGCTGGGTCCAAGGCTGGCTTCTTGAGGAGGGGTCTCACCACCGCCTCATTCAAGACGGTGGGGAAATTACCCTCACTCAAAGAAGCAGATATCACCGCCTGGAACCAGCCTCGTGTCCTCTCCCTAGCTGCATAAACCAGCCAGGAAGGGCACGGGTCCAATAAACATGTGGTGGAGCTCAGCCTCCCCATAATCCTGTCCACTTCATCAGGGGTCACAGAATCAAACTCCTCCCAGATAACATTGACAAGACCGCCCGTGTCCTGATCGTCAGACTCTGCCCAGCTGGAGTCCAGACCGGTCCGAATCCGAGCGATTTTATCCGACAGATGCTGACCAAACTCCTCGGCACGACCCTGCAAGGGATCCCCCCTCACCTCCTGATTAAGAAGTGAGCGAGTCACCCTAAACAGGGCGGCCGGGCGATTATCTGCGGATGCAATGAGGGCGGAGAAATAATTACACCTCGCCGCCCTCATCGCTGCGAGATAAGACCTAATATAGGTTCTTAACCGCAACCGGTCGGATTCGGATCAGCTGGACCTCCAGCAGCTCTCTAGGCCCCGTTTCCGACGCTTCATCTCCCGGAGCTCCGCGGAAAACCATGGAGCTCGTTGGGATCTGCACCGGATAAGGGGCCGCAAGGGTACAACTCGGTCCAGTGCCTCAGTGGCTGCCCTTTCCCAGGCTTCCACTAAGGCATCCGCCGAGTTGTGAGCGACGGAGGCAGGTGGGGATCCCAGCGCTGCCTGGAACCCGTCAGGGTCCATTAAGCGCCTGGGGCGGTACCATCTAATTGGTTCCGCATCCCCACGGCGGGGGGGTGGTAAAACGGAAGACCAGCCGCAGGAGGTGATGATCGGTCCATGACAGGGGCATAATAAATGGAGAGCCCCCACCAAGATCATCCAACCATCGTCCAGATAAAAAAACTAGGTCCAGGGTGTGGCCTCCCTCATGAGTTGGTTCAGAAATTACCTGTGTCAGGTCCATGGCCGCCATGGAAGCCATGAACTCCCGAGCTAACTCAGATGACCCTCCCAGGGATGGTAGATTGAAGTCACCCAAAACTAAAAGTTTGGGGAACTCAATCACCAAACCGGAGAGGACATCGAGTAGCTCAGGCAGGGCCGCCGCTGTGTGACTAGGCGAAACGTACACCAGCAGCAAGCCCAACCGCGCCCCTGAACCAAACCTCAAAAAGAGAGACTCACACCCGACTATCTGAGGGACGGTGGTCTCCCGCGGACATAAGGTCTCCCTGATAACTACCGCCACTCCCCCGCCCCTACCTTGAGCCTGAGGCCGGTGTAACGCTCGGAAACCTGGTGGGCAAAGATCAACCAAAGGGACCCCACCCTCTGGGCCCAACCAGGTTTCGGTGATACAAGCCAGGTCTGCATGCTCACCCTCCACCAAATCCCGCACAAGGGGAGCCTTGTTAACCACGGACCTGGCATTCAGGTAAACCAGCCGGAGCTCAGGAGGCTGCACATCCTCGCTCCCGGCACCTCGGGGAAGAAACAGAGGGTCAGAGCGCCTCACCGCTTGTAAACAGTGGGGACGGCCCTCCCGGTAACGATACGGCCCTCTGTCCATACGCCTGCTGCCATACCCCAGTGTCGTGGGAATCGATAATCCCACGACCCGCTCCAGAGCCCCAGATGTAACCACACCCCGCTCCCCCCGAACGCAGTCGTACCCAGGCCTGGCCTGCACCATGGTTGTATGGCCACCCCCCATAGTCAAACAACCATTACCCCCCACCCCTCTCCCTAACCCCCTAAAAATTTAACTAAAAAATTAACCAGGGGCCTCCTATTAAATTTGAATCGAGAGCCCCTGACCTTACCCGGCCATCTCTCAGGGTCCCAATAATTGGGCCCTTCATTGAGACTGGGAGTGGCAAAAAAGGCGGGACGCACCCAGGAGAGGGGGGCACCCCTGAGGGCGAGCAAGTCTGTGCTGGAGTATCTATACATAAGTCCAACAAGTCCAGATAAGGCAGTCCCGTAATGGAAAAGTCCAGTAGGAGGTTCGAAAGGGAGGGAGTGAAACATTCGGGCCATCGACCAACCTACTGCCACCCGGTTGGGTGCTCCCGGGGGCAGACCCCAACCCGTCCTCCCACGACAGGTCGAAAGTCTGATCCAGGGGATGGTCCAGAATGTACACCCTGGGTGGGGCATAACCCATAGAGCTCCCACCTCTATGGGAGTGCCGATGTAAAACAAGCCGCTCAAACAAGTGTATGAGGGAATGTGCAAGAGGCACTGCATGACTTGGGAAGGATGAGAAAGAGGCAGAGGTGTGAAGATGAGAGGGGTACACAAGGCACCAAGTGGGTTGGGGTGGGTTGCCAGGGTACATAGCAAGTGTGGCATGGATTGAGAGAGTACATAGAAGTGGAGGGTCAGAAGGGTGCCCAAGGTTGCATGAGAAGCGTTGTGCAGGACAGGAAGGGTTTGTGAGGGTTTGCAAGAGGTCCATGAGGTTCAGAAAGGATTTTCAAGAGGTGCCACACAGGCTGTGGTAGGTGCACAAAAGTGCATGAATGACCAGCAATACAGTGGTGCACAGGAGCTGGGGAAAGGTGGACGGGTAAGGCAGACTGACCTTAGGAACTTGTGATCTTCCTTTCTGAGGGAGCCAGCATGGAAGGTTGCAAATAGCAATCATGTGATCCCATGATTGGTACCTGGCAGTCAGTCATAGATGCAAATGGGTTGCCAAGTGCCCAGACTATGCTCATATAGCTGCAGCGGTGCTGGCTAGAATTCATATTCAAACATCCATTAAAATGAAAATTTTGCATTTGAGAAGAATTGTGTGATGTGATACATTCTTTGTTCCTTGCCCTCCTCTTATATGGTAGCATCATTTTTTGTACTCTTATTTTTTTTTTCAAAAGACTAAATCTTATAAACTTCTAATAAGAAATTAGTTTCTAGTGAAATTATGTGAAAAACAAAATCAAAACAGAGAAAAATGAAATGATTATTTTTCTGATTTCCAGGTCAATACACCCTACTCCCCCAAAATCAAGCTTTTATTTAATGTTTTCAATTGTTTGCTTTGTTTAGGGGCTTTGGGGGTTTTGTGTGTGTGTCTGTGTGTCTATGTGAGTGTGTGTTTTTATCTAATTAATGTCCCTGTTTGCACTGGTAGCATATGTCAGAAAAAACAAAAAAATCTCAAAGGAACAGAAACCTGTATCCAATTGGGTGTGTTTCAATTCCAAATTTAGTTTTAGATATGAAAGCTTGACAACAATGGGCAAAATCCTCTGTGCTTATAAAATATATAGTTGCCATTATATTTCACTTCCAATAAATTATATACAAAACAGCTTTTTTCTCTCTCTCTTGCCTATAATCTTCAAATATCTACTGAGACTGATGACATAACCTTGCTGCAACTCTAAGGGTACATTATACTAGCAATTCTAACAGTTAGATAAATTATAATAATTAATGTTGTGGTATAAAAGAAATACCATAAAATCACTTAGGAAAGATCCCATATTGCCAGCTGAAATCCATCATAGTTATTGCTGTAAAATTACTCAAGATAGCATTAGTCAAGTTTTGAAAATTATTCTATGGCATTAAAGAATAAGGGTAAAACAAGGTTAAAACATATTGGAAACAAATTTATAAGCATGATAGACAATATAGTCATGTAGAATTTGCCTTTATATTGTTAGATAAAGGTAGAGATGAAAAGAGACTTGAGACATTGCCACAGTCCTGTTTCATTTCCCAAATACTACCTGTATTTTTTAAAACAATCTGCTAAAAATACATTATGTAAGGAAGCTTGCATAGAAGACTTGTGAAAATGCATAATCTTTCTTCATATGCAAAGTATAAAAAGAAGCACAGATATAATAAACTAGAAAAATGCATACTTTGGATGGTGAAAAAATACAAGTTCTTGCCTGTACGATGCATTCACAACTATTTGCAAGCAATAAGAAATTTGTACGTTTCTTTCATATGTAAATGTCAACAGCTAACAGCAGCATTCAGTTATAAGCTTAGAAATGGATGGCTGAACAACAGACTTGTTGAGGGTTGTCTAACTGAGTGGTTGATAGCACTGGAATATGGACTGTGTGGGGAACAGCTGGTATAATGTATATAGAGCATATCTGTATTATTTGAATACCAAATTAAGGGAAGTTACTGAAGAACTTGGTAAATAAGCTTATAGGTAACTATGTGGGATTCTAGCAATAGTCAGACTAGTTCTAATGTATAGGACTAGTCTACTTTATGTTTAAGCCATGTTTAACTTTGAATCATAGTAAAATCTCCATTTTTACATTAGGAAATGTACTGGTGGCATCAAGGCAAGGTATACATCGACTGACTGACTGACTGACTGACTGACTGACTCTGACTGACTGATTGAATCCAAGATGAGCAAAGTTTGGGAGGAATAGAATGTTCCCTGTAACTCCTTCCTTAGAATTTTATAGAGATTATATGAAATCTTTCCTTAAACTTTAGTTCCTTATCACAGGAGACTTCTGCCATCTTGTTAGGCAAGTGAAAAAGTTTTGCATAATTTTTCAGTTCCCAGAATTTGGAAGCAGCTCTAGAAATCTGAAATGCCATCTTTTATTATTTTCAAACAGATGTCAATGCTTTCGGGGCACCTATTACATGCTACAGAGATACTTGTAAGGTTACATACATTATAGAACCTTATGTTTTTTACATAGCCCTCACAATCTGCTCATAAATTTATTTTCTGCCTTTGTGCCTCATACATTTGGGGATTTCTTTTTTCATTTGGCTGCAGAATTCTTTTCCTTCTCAGGTAATTTGGCCTTTTCCCATCTGTAGAATTTAAAACTCACATGGGACTGAATGCCATTATATTGGGGAAGAAATAGGAGAAAACCAATAAACACTGCAGAAAATAAGCAAAGGGTTAGGTTAACTTGGCAGTAGAAATGTCACTGTTGTCAATAGTAAAGCCATGATATGAACTTGTGCCCTCAAGGAGTACAGGATGAAACAAAGCTACTGTACACCCAGCTGCTATAAAGATCTGATCTACCTTTACTCATCAGTTCAACATTTCACACCTCTTTAAAAAAAATACAGTAATTAAGTAAAGGGCATGTTATGCGCACTTATTAAGAAAATATTGTAATTCTCTTCATTTTAGAGCGGGATTCAAGAATTGGCAAGGATGTATCAGTATTTCCAAGCATAGTTCTCTTCTTTCCCTTACCTTAAATGTGAAAAAAGAACCCATAATCCCACTTGCACCTTGCAAGACACTACTGAGGTATGCCATTTTATACAGAAAGCCCACTTAATATCACTCCCCAGGAGAACAGATTGTAACGTTCTCACTTCACTGATATTGTTCCTTGAGTCATGCCCTTGTGAGCTTCGAAGACCAGAAAAGGAGAGAAATTTAAAGTGATGACTCCCTCAATTCCTGTTCTTGAGAAAGTGGAGAAAACTCAGACTTGCCTAATTAGATTTCTTTGGTTGGTCTATGTCAGCCTCCCTATATGATGGGTGGATATGAAATAGAACAGTAATTGGGTTTTGAGTTCAGAAGAAAACAGTAGCATTTCAAATGTCTTGAGTTGGCTGTGCTCTGTCAAAACAAAGATAGACATGGTTCAAAGGTTCTGTAACAAATAGGACTCACATGTTTAGTATGATGTGATGTGGTACTAAACATATGAATTCTATTCTTACACAACACTTGGATCATTCCCAGCTTTGCTTGACAGAACACAGCCAACTCAAAACATTTGAACTGCTGATGGATTTGACCAGCCCCATGCAATATGGACAACATTGAACAGAATTCACACAGGCCATGATAGTTATGCAGATTCTATAAGTGTGGCAAAATACCATCACTGAAATTGTAAATATGGGGTGGAAAAACAAACTATCTAACATATAGTGTTAGAATGCTAAAACAGACCTTATAATGGAGACCTTGCTGATTTCCTGGCTGTGACATATACACACTTGTAATCTATATATTTTTATAATATTTTAGATTTTATATTTCACATTTCATATTTCTATCACCTGTGTTTTTATCAAAATGTGATGTGAATTTGCCATATGATAAATAAATGACATATTTAGTGTCCCAGCCTTAGAAAACAATGGGAACTCAGATCTCTCAACTTTGTTTACTTAACCCTACCTAGGTCACAAAAAATGATGGGAGATAGTTTAGGCTGGTTGCTATCAACTTTCCAGGGGCCAGAGAATTTGGCAAAGGATGTTTAAAAATGCAGATAGAAAACCAGGAACAATAGTAAAAAAGGTAAAGGTAAAGGTTCCCCCGCACATGCGTGCTAGTCGTTTCCGACTCTAGGGGCCGGTGCTCATCTCCGTTTCAAAGCCGAAGAGCCAGCGCTTGTCCGAGGACGTCTCCGTGGTCATGTGGCCGGCATGACTAGACGCCAAAGGCGCACGGAACGCTGTTACCTTCCCACCGGAGTGGTCCCTATTTTTCTACTTGCATTTTTACGTGCTTTCGAACTGCTAGGTTGGCAGAAGCTGGGACGAGTAACAGGCGCTCACTCTGTCACGCGGCACTCGGGATTCGACCCGCCAAACTGCCGACCTTCAGATCGACAAGCTCAGCGTCCTAACCCACTGAGCCACCGCGTCCCTTAGGAACAATAGTACCAGTTACCAAAAATCTGTGGTCCAAGAGATTTCTTAATACTGGAAGAGAACTTTTCAACATATTGACTTTTCAACTTCTTGCTAACATTTCAAATTGTACTCACTGGCTCTTGAAAATGTGTAAAATATAGTCAGTGTCAGGTGATTTTAACACCTCCCCCCAATTTTCTACTCCAACTTTAGAATGGCTCTTCTCACTGGACATATTTTACTGTCAGAATGCTTTTCCAGATTTACCAGAAATGGTCCAAATTCCAGACAACCCACTTTCAAAATCAGTCCACTTCAGCAACATTAAAAAGGGAATGCTTTTTATAGAAAGGGTGAAATCTGATAAAATCAAAGGATGTTTCAGGATGGAATATTTAAGTATCTCTGTATTGCGGTATATTTGTTGATTTGTGGAAGAAATGGAAAAATAAAAATGAACATAAACACACACACAAACACAAAAGGATGGAATATGTTGACAATGCAAAAGTTTACACATCTTAAGTAACAAAGATTATTCTTTGCAGTTAGTAAAAGCCATCCATCCAAACCAGTAGAGACCAGACAGAAATACAGAAATACAGATTTGTTCTGCATGATGTATTTCTATCAATTTTGTTGGCATTTTGTTTTCAAACAGTTTTTTAAATGTTGAAGCCAAGAAGCACTGCTAATCCCAGGTGCTCCCTACAGTACTGAAAAGACAATGTCACTTGTATTTCTCAGTGTGTATTGATACTTTTACCATCTAAAACAACTCCTTTTGTATCACTTTCATTTTTTTAACACATGATATCCTTCAAATACAATATTCCAGCCATAATCCTATTATGTCTCCTGTTGACCTATTAAATCACATTCAGTATTTATTTTTTGGTGTTAAGTTTCAAGTTCATCTAATGCATTTACCCATAAATGTTCTTTTCATTCCCCATCTTTTTGCATGGACCAGAGTGAGAGTGACAGCATCACCTGAATCTTCAGATCTTTTCATATCCTTTGCTTTTGTGATTTCACAAGTGTGCTCGTAATACCCACATGGGGTATCAGGGAAAAAAAATCATTGCCACTAGAATTAATAAGCCTCAATAAGAGTTAATAAACTACTTTTAAAAAAAAAACACATGATCTATGCAGCTAGCAGACAGCTCGCTTCAAAAGCCTATGCCTCCAGTAAGCATAATTTCATTTCTTTTCCTTATTAGTAGTTAGTTCCCAACAACTATGACTTTCCTTTTTGTCTTCTTATAGACCGTAATGTTGCCATACAGAAGCAACACCCATACCCCTCTTTTTCTTTTAATTATTCTTAAATATATTTCTATTAAGAAAGAGTTTATGCAGTAGAGGTTTTTCTTTGGGGATTGATGGACAAACAGTTAGAAAAAAGTCATAAATCTTTGTTTTGGTATATAATCACCAGTGCTTTTTTTGTCATAGAACTCACCGGAACGGAATTCCGGCAACTCTTTTTGACAGATTTAAAAGTAACTTTTGAAAATTTGATGTTTGGTCCACATGGACCTGAATTTCCCTGTCGAGAGTAGCAGGTCAGCGGCAAAATCATTAAAACAGTGCATGTGGGCTGCTTGTGTGTCAAGTCTAATGCATGCGTACTTCATCTGGCTGCTTGGCTTGAGGCACTGCTCGACTTGTGATTGGTCTTGTGGTCGCGTGCTGGGTGCTTACTGTGGGCAACGACCATTATATTTTGTTACACAACTGATGTGTGTGGGTGTGTGTACAGTGATTGACTACGTGCCAAAGGTAAATAAAAGGTTAACAAGATGTGAGTTCCGGCACCTTTTTTTCTTACAAAACAAGCACTGATAATAACTGAACCAAGATTATTGTATGCACAAAGATGAAAAGATTCGTCTACCCACAATGGAGGAATGGTGGTTGGTGACAATAATGTAATTTCCTGAAATGGCCAAATTGATTTCTTTGATTAGAGAAAAAAAGAACAATTCTGTGTTTACTGCTGCCTGGAAACTCCTTGTGGATTTTTTTTCCAAAAATGTATGATTTATTGTTTTGATGATCAGACAGGAAATAGAGAACCCTAGTGTCACAGTTAAATTTATAATTATCTAAAAGAAAGTTGTTTCTATTTCAGCAGTACAAAATATCTTCTGTTTTGTTTTCATTTTTGTATTGCCACTCCTTTTTCATTAGCCTTGGTGGAGCAGTGGGCTAATGCCTCCTTAAGTAACACCAGCTGCCTGCAATTAGTGCAGGTTCGCATCCCACCAGGCTCAAGGTTGACTCAGCCTTCCATCCTTCCGAGGTAGATAAAATGAGGACCCAGATTGTTGGGGGCAATTAAGCTGACTTTGTAATAATGCCGCTTGGGGTGTGTGTGTGAAAGCCCTAATAAGCAGGCATATACATAGAATGAAGGCTACTGCTAAGCTTGTAAGCCGCCCTGAGTCTTCGGAGAAGGGCGGGATATAAATGGAATTAAAATAAATGGAATTAATTTTTTTTTGTTTAGGTAGAGTTTTTCTGTTTGTCAATTCTATTTTAACGTCTGTGTTATTTTATTTGATATGTCTTCTTTCCTTTTTGGAATGCCTTTATGACTATTCAATGTTCCAGTCCTCTGACTTATTCTTTAGGCATTGCTGTATTTCCTTTAGTTGCAGCAAATAATGTTCTCAGGCAGGAATACAAACAGGCAACAAGCACAGTAGGACATGATTACAGAGTTGGCTATTTATCTCCACTTTGTTCAGTGAAGGCAGCAGCAATAGAAAAACTTTTTTTCTATTTTTCTTCTTCTTTGCTTCTTGGAATCTAGGACTATGCAAATACATGCTTTGGGGGGAGGATTGTGTTTAGGGACATCTCCATTAAATTCCCTGATAAAATCCAGTTGTATATTTCTGATACTGCTTTCTATTTGTTCTTGCAATTTGTTCACTTGAAAACTCTGGTTTATATTCCTCCTATAGTTTTTGCAGCAGCCTCTGCTTAATCTACAAAACGTAGTCACCCAGTCACATACAATGGGCAATTAGTAACTCTCAAGACACATTTTTTTAAAGTCATAATCAATTCAAGAATTTTTTTTAAATTCCCTTTACTGCCCAATTTTAGCTGTCCCATATTCTTTCTATAGTTTACAATCACAGTTCCGAGTTGCCCCCATTGTTATTCCTTAAATCAGCCTTCTTATTTCTGCTCAGTACCAGTTGTGTTTCTTTGGCTTATTCCCACTTTTTCATTCATTTTTAAATATACATTTGAGTATTTATATTTCAAAATGTAATTTATTCCCTTAATGCATTTTCATTTAATACTGCAGTTGCCCTGCTGATCACTGATTAAACATTAGAGCTTCCAAATTTCCAAGCTCTCTGCTAGTCACAGACTAGCTGTTTTCAGGAAGGAACTGAACTTGATGCCCTTTCTTGATTTTTTTTTCTTGCTTTAGAATAAATCAAACACTGTTCTAAATTTTGCCTTTGGTCCTCCAGTTGTCCCCTTCTCTGACATATTTACAGTATGTCCTTAATTCTTTTTTTTCTTTCCCTTCCCCTGGATGTGAGTAATTTGACAAGGGAGCAGAAATCCTAAATTAAATCTCCCATTGCTCCTTCCTTCTTTCCTTCCTTCCTTCCTTCCTTCCTTCTTTCCTTCCTTCCTTCCTTCCTTCCTTCCTTCCTTCCTTCCTTCCTTCCTTCCTTTCCTTCCTTCCTTCCTTCCTTCCTTCCTTCCTTCCTTCCTTCCTTCCTTCCTTCCTTCCTTCCTTCCTTCCTCCTTTTAGGTAAAGATCAGATATACGCTATGGCTTCTTGAATGCTGTCCAAGGTCTGGACTTATTTTTTTGTTTTGTTTTGTTTTCACAAACTACTACTGTATATATATTGATATATTTCTTGAATAAAGAACTATTTTTTGAACAAAGATGGTGCTAACTTTCGAGTAGCACAATTACTCATTCATTACTCAGTTTTGATTTCCACATTAATCCCCAAAATATTAGTCCCATTAGCAGCTGACAAATGACAAACATTAAATTTTTCAAGAATCTTTATTTCTTGGTATACAAAAATACTTACTGAGAATGATTCATGGAGCTGTAGGCTTGTTAGCTTGTTCTTTTATCAGATATCTCTTTTTTACAAATTTTTGATAGTGTAAAGTAATAAAAGTGCTTAGAATCACAATATAAACAACCTGTAACATTTCAATTTGGAAAATATATTTATAAGTTGCAGGAAGGAAATATGCCAATGCATGATTTTTGTGTTGTAATCTAATTTTAAGCCAGTTTAGCTAGCCTTGCAGGAGAAAATCAGGAACTTATTCTTGCCTTCCGTACTCTAGTATATGCACTGATTCTTCCAAATGTCTTGTGACATATTCTCATTTCCATTAAAAATAAATTAATGAAATAGCAATACTGAAGCAGTGTCAGAAAGCACTGCAACTGTTATGCTAAAATTATAGGTAGATGATTTATGTTGGCATAATCATCCATTGCTTATAAAACAGATCAACTTCCTCTTCAAATTGTTTAAGAGTTATGGGCTTTTAATTGAGGATGAACACTTGTGTGTCCACTCAGTATTTGGCTAGGCTTTTGCTATTAATTGAGCAAAGCTACCATGCTATGTGTCATAGACTTAGCTCAATTATGTTGTTGCTCAATAAAGTCTGTACAGGGGACAAGGATATTCAACAAAGACAGAACCATCCAATTCACAGAAGGTAATGAAATGTGTCATAATAATTTCCTCTGAAAACAGTCTTTGAAAAACATTTCTTTTTCATTGACAACAAACAAAGTGACAAAAGGGAGCAGGTGTGAAATAGTCTTAGCTAATAGACAAGCTTTAAAATCTCACTGAATTTTCTATGGGTATATCAGCTACTTCTTCACTTTACCCTGAAGGGGAGGAAGATGTAGATAAGATTATGTTTAAGGATGCTGATCATTATAACCTTAATCATAATAACTGACACTGGTATGTTTTCAAAATCCCAAGCCAGCCTGAAGAATTAGCTTTGATATATGGAATGTAACAGATGCTTTGGTAATATAAAACATTGATTTCTAACTTCCTCTCTTCATATTATGTCATGTTCCTTCCCATGTTCTTCAGTTGCATCTCTCTCTCTCTCTCTCTCTCTCTCTCTCTCTCTCTCTCTCTCTCTCTCTCTCTCTCTGTGTGTGTGTGTGTGTGTGTGTGTGTGTGTGTGTGTGTGAAGACTATCCTATGTGAGGTTGCCTAATACAAAACTCTAGAAATCTCCTATTCTGGTGGGATAGTCCAACCTTATTTGATTTTTATCAAAAGCAAGAGCAGAAACAATGGAATTCTGTCCTGTTATAATCTAATGTGGGAAAATCAGAAATAAGGTTTTGTTCTTTATTCCAATGGAATGACATTTTTTTTAGACAAGATAGTGGTTTATGCAGATCTCGTACACTAAATCTGATACAAGAGGAATAGGGATCTTAGTTAATTTCCTTGAAAATTAATTTATTTGGAAAAAAATATGTAACTTTATTATGATAAAACCTGTAGCAATCATAGTCCCTAGGGTAGGAACCGCCTTTGCCAAATTTTAACATTTAGGTTGTGAGTCTTTTGATGGAAAAAAGAGTTGTATTCATAAAGAATAGTGCTATCACTTTAGATCACAGGCCCCCAACTTTTTGGGCAACAGGGACCAGTTCCATGGCATAAGGTTTTCTGCAGATTGGACAGTTTGTGGTTTTGCATGCTGCCTGCATCCCATGGATGGGGCTTTGCTTTTGCTTTTTTGCACGGGCCAGTTTTTGGTATGGCACAGCCTGGTGCCAGTCCATGGACCTGCTCTAGTTTACATGGATATCTTACTTTATCCTGGCCTCAGATTTGAACAACAAAATAAAATAACAATCAAATAGGATAAATGGGATTAAAGACTGAGTTCCATGACATGATACTGAGATAAATGAAGGTGTGTCACATAAAAGAGTATTAAGACCTGTTCTCTATAAATCTAGAGCTTAGGGACCAAATAATGATCTTATGTTACAAAGCAGCAAATTCAGGGGTAATGAATATGTGTCCTTTTATTAAGATTCCTGAAATGGGAAAGCATTGGAAACAAAGCTTTAAATATCCTTTTCCAATTTTATATTTTTTGGAACTTGAAAATATTTACATTTTCTACTAAATACAATTAGCTTGTTTGGCTAGATCAGCAACTATTAAGTAGAATTGAACTGATGTTGCTTGATTCATAAGCCATCATTCTTTCCCAAAATGCCATGAGTAAAGAAATCAGAAAAGGAAATTATACAAAGGTACAAAAATTGCCGTAGTTTCAGATGGGTTGTTTGTGGACTTCTGTCTAGATTTAGTTCTGGAATGGAATCTGGCCAAGATTACATTAATGGTCATTTTTACATGGAGGGCATCTTTAAAAGAGCCAGATTGAAATTAAATCACATCTTATGTATAGATATATACAGAAGTTTGAGGTTAAGAGACCATTGCAGAGAATTTAGGTTTGAGGTTAAGAGACTAGTGCAAAGTCAGTAGACAATGATGTTGTTCAGGGATTGAGAAATCAGCTGCAATACATATAAGAAGCAGCAAAACATTGCTATGAATCTAACAGAAATCAGATATTAAGATGACCAAAGGAATGTCCAGCAGGTACAGCTTTCATAAGAAAGACATTTCTCAGGTTCTAAGTGAAAACTAGGCAATGGTGTATGTGTATTTAATCACAGTTATTCCTAGTGTTCAACCAACCATAACTGATTTTCCTGGGAATTACAGGGTATTTCTGAGTAGAACACTAATCCTGAAGTACTCTTCCAGACAATCTATCACTTTGCTCCCCTTTCTGGTATTTAACTCATAGTAAATGATGCTGTACAGGATGGTATGTCACTTTTTCAGGATTTGAGCTCTAGCAATGATATCAGATTATCTCACCAAGATTTCTGAACCAGGACTTAGCTGTTGTGGACTGAGTTTATAAGAGTTTTATCATCATCTCATACTTCTTCTTCTTCGTCCTGCTGCTTGGAAAAGGACTCAGTGAATTCACTGACAGCTAGGGAGAAAGATGCAGACCCAGTTTCAGACAATGTAGTATCATCATAAGAGATGTGTTGAATCAGATGTGCCTAATTAAGTTAAGCTTCAGATACATCACTAAGTAAATGCAGAATGGATCAGAAATAAAATAAAAGCCCAAATTACTATGAAGTAGAAGCAAAGTGATGGAATTAAGGGTAAGCGATAGCAAGACACCTGCTGGTAATCACCTTTAAAGCACTTTGTAGCTTGAGATCAGACTATTTGAAAGACCTAACTTCCCCTAACATCTACTTGTCCCACAGGGTATGTTATAATGTCATTGATTAGGAATGAACAAGAAAAAAATTAAGGAAATGATTGGTCCATTAGTGGGGGAAAGTGGCAAGAAGGTGACAAGCAATAGGGAGGAAGCAGAACTACTTAACTCGTTTTTTGCATCTGTCTTTACACAAAGGGAAAAAAACAGTCCAACCTACCAAAACCAGTGCCATAAAAAACAGAATAGAAATGCAAGTTAAGATAGGCAAAAAAATGGTAAGTGAACACCCGTCCAGCCTAGATGAGTTCAAATCACCAGGACCAGATGGATTACACCCCAAGGTTCTCAAGGAACTGGCAGACATGATCTCAGAACCACTGAGCTATATTTTTCATAGATCCTGGAGCACTGGGGAACTACCAGAGGACTGGAAGAGAGCTGATGTAGTTCCCATATTCAAAAAAGGAAAAAAAAAATAGATCCAGGAAACTACAGACCTATCAGCCTGACCTCAATACCTGGGAAGATTCTGGAAAAGATAATCAAACAACAAATCAGCGAACACCTTGATGCAAACAAAGTCATCACTAAAAGTCAACATGGGTTTGTCAAAAACAGATCATGCCAGACAAATCTTATTACATTCTTTGACCAAGTGACAAAATTAGTGGACCAGAGGAATGCTGTAGATATAATTTACTTGGACTTCAGTAAGGCATTTGATAAAGTAGATCACAACCTACTACTTGATAAGATAGAACAATGTGGGTTAGATAGCATTACCACCAGATGGATTCGTAGCTGGCTGACAGGCCGTACTCAGCCTGTGGTCCTCAATGGAACTGCATCTACATGGAAGGAAGTGTGTAGTGGGGTGCCCCAAGGCTCTGTTCTGGGCCCAGTGCTCTTCAATATCTTCATTAATGATTTGGATGAGGGGATAGATGGGGAACTCATCAAATTTGCAGATGACACCAAGCTGGCAGGAATAGCCAATACTCCAGAAGATAGGCTTAAGATACAGAAGGATCTGGACAGACTCGAACACTGGGCGCTATCTAACAAAATGAAATTCAATGGTGAAAAAAGTAAGGTTCTACATTTAGGCAAGAAAAACCAAATGCACAGGTATAGTATAGGTGGTACCTTGATCAATAGTAGTAACTGTGAGAGGGTTCTCGGAGTCCTAGTAGACAATCACTTCAATATGAGCCAGCAGTGTGCTGCAGCTGCCAAAAAAGCCAACACAGTGCTAGGCTGCATTAACAGAGGGATAGAATCAAGATCAAGTGAAGTATTAATACCATTTTACAATGCTTTGGTAAGGCCACACCTGGAATACTGCATCCAGTTTTGGTCACCACGATGTAAAAAAGATGTTGAGACTCTAGAAAGGGTACAGAGAAGAGCAACAAAGATGATTAGGGGGCTGGAGGTGAAAACATATAGGGAACGGTTGTTGGAATTGGGTATGTGTTGTTTAATGAAGAGAAGGGTGAGGGGGGGTGACATGATAGCAGTGTTCCAATATCTAAGGGGCTGCCACAAAGAAGAGGGAGTCAAGCTATTCTCCAAAGCACCTGAAAGCAGGACAAGAAGCAACGGATGGAAACTGGTCAAGGAGAGAAGCAACCTAGAACTAAGGAGAAACTTCCTGACAGTTAGAACAATTAACCAGTGGAACAACCTGCCTCCAGAGGTGGTGAATGCTCCAACACTGGAGGTTTTTAAGAAGAGACTGGACAGCCATTTGCCTGAAATGGTATAAGGTTTCCTGCCTGAGCAGGGGGTTGGACTAGATGACCTCCAAGGTCCCTTCCATCTTCTTCTTCTTCTTCTTCTTCTTCTTCTTCTTCTTCTTCTTCTTCTTCTTCTTCTTCTTCTTCTTCTTCTTCTTCTTCTTCTTCTTCTTCTTCTTCTTCTTCTTATTATTATTATTATTATTATTATTATTATTATTATTATTATTAAAGTTAATGTACAAAAAACTAAAATTCTGGCTAAAAATATGACAGCATCGCAAAAGGCCCTTCTAGAAGGGTTAACTGGATTTGAGATTGTTAAAAGGGTCAAATATTTGGGGGTGCTTTTGTCGCCCTCTAATACAAAATTATATAAAAATAACTATGAAAAACTATGGGGAAAAATCCAAAAAGAAATGGAGAGTTGGGAAAAACTGCAATTGTCTTTGTTGGGGCGAATCGCAGCAGTGAAAATGAATGTCCTGCCTAAATTTTTATTTTTATTTCAAATGATACCGGTTCTTAAGAAAGATTCTAATTTGGAGGAATGGCAGAGAGGTATCAATAAATTTGTTTGGGCAGGGAAAAGGCCACGAGTTAAACTTAAGATTATGCAGGATACTCGTGAAAGAGGTGGTCTTAAAATGCCTAATCTTAAATTATATTATGAAGCTGCTGCGTTAGCAGGTATAAGTGATTGGATTAATTTGACACAAGAGAGATTATTAAATCTTGAGGGCCATGATTTGCTGTTTGGCTGGCATGCATATTTGTTGTATGATAAGAAGGTAGATAATGTGTTTAGAGTGCATATTTTAAGACAGGCATTGCTGAGAGTTTGGAAGAAGTATAGACATAAGTTAGACTGTAAGATACCATTGTGGGCAATTCCAAAACACGCAATAGAAAATATAAATGTTGGTTTTAAACATGATGTGACTACGTACAAAGAGATCTTAAGCTTGGAAAGAAATGTCTGGTGTTTGAAACCATATAGCCTCTTGCGAGATGAAGAGATTGTTCAAACTTGGTTTCAATATATTCAGCTACGGGCCAGGTGGAAAGAAGACCAGAAAATTGGCTTTACAATGACTGATGAAAATTTGATAAAGCAAATTAGAAATCAGGGACCAGCACATATTAAATGGATATATCTTGCATTGATAGAGATTGACTCAGAAACAGAACTTGTTAAGGACTGTATGATAAAATGGGCCCAAAACATCCAAGAAGTTATTACAATGGATACGTGGGAAAAGATTTGGGTGAGGAACGTAAAATTTACACAAGCTCAAAATTTAAGAGAGAACTTTTATAAAATGTTTTATAGATGGCATCTAGATCCTAAAAAGCTTGCAAGTATGTATCCGAATTATCAGCCAAAATGTTGGAGATGTGGTGATGAAGATGCAACATATTTTCACGTATGGTGGACTTGCAAAAAGGTTAAGGCCTTCTGGATTAAAATTTGGTGTAATATGCAGAAGATTTTCAAGCAAAGGATAAAGTTTTGTCCGCAACTTTTCTTGTTGGGAATAATTACAGATGCTACGGTTGTGGACACTAAGCTGATGTTGAATTTAATTACGGCAGCAAGACTCTTAATAGGTCAGTATTGGAAGAAAGAGGAACTGCCGACTATAGAAGAATGGACTTTAAAGGTTTCTGACCTGGCAGAGATGGCAAAGATTTTGGCTTATTTGAAAGATCACTCGCAAGAATGTTATATTATGGAATGGAGAAAATGGATTGAGTATATCCAGAACAAATACAGGACTAAAAAGTTTCATGTAGCATTTGAATAAGTCTTCCTTTTCTTTTTCTTTTTTTTCTCTTGTTTTCTCTATATATATTTAATATTAATAGTGTTTGTATTATCCTATATGAGCCAGAGAGTGATAGATTTTAGAGTTTATGGTTGTTAGCATATGGATGTTTATGATTGTTTTTTTTGTTTTTATACCTTGTACTTAGCTCTGGGAAGTCGGGGGGGGGGAGGGGGAGAGGGGTAGGGAGGGAGGGAGAGGGGAGGGGGAGGGGGGATTGTTAAAGAGAAAATGTATGTTAAAACTTTTCAATATTATTATTATTATTATTATTATTATTATTATTATTATTATTATTATTATTATTATTATTATTATTATTATTATTATTATTATTATTATTATTATTATTATTATTATTATTATTATTATTATCTGGTGGGATCACTAAAAAGGGCTTTCTCTATGGAACATCATTCCCTCCCTGCCCCTACTCTGCAGCTTTTCTAAAATGTCCTGAAAACATAGTTTTGTCACCAAGCATGGAGATCACAAATGGAGACTGAGTTGATCAAGTGGCAGGTTTGATTGACTTGTTGCTTGCCATGGGGAGGGGGGATTATTTTTTTAATGGGTTTTTATTATACAATGGATTTTTTACATGTTGTAAGCTGTCCAGAGTTGCCTATGTTTGAGTTGGGCAACTGTATAAATTAGATAGACAGACAAACAGATGATGGATGGATGGATGCATCAGTGATTAATCAAAGCAAGTTTTTGTGCAAAACTGCCCTAAAGTATGAATGGCTTATTTATTTTCAAAAGATTTCAGAAGTATTTACTGTTGAGAAATTTCCACAGCTATTGTGTAAATATATTTTTATTCCAAATGTTACAAGCTCAGACACAGGTTTTCCTTAGCAATATTTATTTCCTTATAAACTGTTGAACCAAAGTGTCTCCTGTAACTGAAATTATCAATCTGAGATTCCCACATTCCTTATATTTTCTGGAGATGATCTTTGGCTATGTTGGAAAGAAGATAATACCTGTTCTGTTGCCCCCCCCACGAGGTACAAACAGACAGACAAGCAGGCACGACTAGCAAGGGTTAACTGCTCTGCCTGAAGTAATTTGCCATCCGATAAAGCCTTGGCAGCAAAATACAAGCAGTCTGCCAAAATAAACTCATTACCTCAAGCGTCCACTGAAATGAGATAACATCCAAACAAACAGTCCAGAAATACAGAAATACAGAAACGTTGTCAAGAAGCCAGACCACGGTTTCACACAGGTAGAAAATCCAACAGAGTTCCGAAGACATGACCAGAAGTTGTTTGAATTATTGTTCGTCACAAAGTCCTGAGAGCAGCCACACCCCCTTTTGTACCTTGTGGAATGTTGCTCAGTGACTCAGCTAATCCTTGGCCCTCCTACTCTTCTTACGGTGCTGTAAATGCTTGGCTCTGCGTCATTCTCGGGGATCCAGCCATGATTCCTCTTCGTCACTCCCCTTCTGCTACAGCTGCTCGGGCTTTTTCCCAGCCTGGCTAATTGCAGGCTGCTCCTGTCCACCTTCAGATGGAGATGGAAGCCTTGCCAGAAAGGAGGGCCCCAGAGAGGGAGACCTTGCCAGAGGGGAGGGTCCCGGAGAGGGAGGCCTTGCCAGTTCCTCCCCATCATCCTCAGAGTCCTCTTCCTCTGGTAGGACAGGCTCAGGGGTCGGGGCCACAACAATACCATTGATAAGATCCCATTACAGCATGACTCAAACTCCCCCATTTTATGTTGCATTTGATGTTGTAATACAAGTTCAAAAGAGCACAGCATATGCTTCAGTATGTTTGCATCATTGTGGGTATTTTTATAGTGAAAATGATGAGGTATGTCCTCAACCTTTATTGCATTCAAACACCATTAAGCAAAATAAAACCAATTGAATTGAATTAGCTGTTTCTGAATACATATAAAAAGGATTGGTTGCTGCATTTCTGTTGCTTGAATGTTCAATTTTTGCACAGGACATCTTCTTGGTTTCCAGTACCAATTTCAGGAAAAGGGCTACTTAATAAAGAAGCAAAAAACTTTGAAATATGGGTTAAATTAACTTCTGAAATATCAAATCAATTGAAAGCCTTCAGGAAACTGGCATTTTGTATGTGCAAAGGAACACTGTTCCAGTAGAAATTTGCTTTTCGTACCCTTAGGAGTAAGTCTGTTTTTGTGATTGATTTGATTTCTTGAATGTTTTTCATATGAAACCCTGGACTGAAAGTTGATAGGTTTTTCCCCCCCTTCCAAATAGCTGTTTTAATTCCAGATTTGACTTCTTTGAACACTGTCATGAATACACATAAAAGGAGATTTTTGTTGCTTGTTATAACCCCACTGAACTCAAGGAAGCTACAAAGATTTCTATCAAGAAAAAAAGCTTGTCTCAGTTTTTCTTAATACATTAGAAATTGTCAGTTGACATATGCCTTTAATCTGCTTTAGGGTTCAATACAGATTTCATCATATTATTCTATTCAATCCTGTTTATATTTTGAATTGGAATTCCATATAAACTCAACAACTCACATAACACTATGCATTTTTTTCTCAAAGTAAGGAATGTGAAAGATCTTAAATATTTTCTTGTCAAACTTTTAAAAATATAATATACATAAGTTTAAATATAAAGATATTGAAAGCATAATTTGCTTTTGATTTATCCCTTAAAACCATAACATCTTTTCAACTGTTCTAGGATTTTTGTTCAGAAACATCCTTCTTCATCAAGACTTGTGAAATGATCATTGCTTTACCATAGGAAGCCCATTCAGGCTTTCATTATTTCAAATGCACAAACACTCCAGATAATCCTTTACCTCTTTGGAGAGCTCAATCAAATAAATTTCAGCTTTCCCAAATATTTGCATGTTCAACAAGAATATCTACACCAGTAAAGTCATGCCATCTTCCACCTGAGCTATGACACTAATAACGCTGATTGTTTGCACAGCTGTAGATGAAAACTTTCTTGCTGCAGACATCCTCACAGCATGTGAGGCCATAGAGTGGCCAGTGTCATTAAAATAAGATTGGTAGGAGGTGTATCTCTACGGGGCAGGGCAGAATGGAGTTATGCCAAGTGCTCTTATATTGAGTACTACAAATGACTGCTAGAATTGGGCCATGGGTCAGTCCAACAGAAAATGCTGGGTGAGAATTAATTTAATAAAAGTAAATCTCTCTCTCTCTCTCTCTAAATTAAAATAAGGGAAAGTGAAAAGATAGAGTAAAAAAGAAAAAAGAAAGAGCAAAATCATGAAAAAGTATATAAAGACATTATTTCCAAGCTTCATCACAAATATAATAAAAATTGGTGGCTCTCCACCCCTATAAGGTTACAAACAGATATCTCTTTTTTTTCTATAACCTATTCTTTATCTATAAGCAAACAAGACATTGACTACTTAATTGGAACAAAATGTCCATAAGGGATTGCCAGAACTTCAGAAAAATATGTCTTATTTTAACCCTAGTCAGATAAACAAAACAAAAAAACAATGATTGGAAACTGACCAAAGAGAGAAGCAACCTGGAATTAAGGAGAAACTTCCTAACAGTGAGGACAATTAACCAGTGGAACAGCTTGCCTCCAGAAATTGTGAGTGCTCCATCACAGGAGGATTTTAAGAAGAGACTAGACAGTCACTTGTCTGAGATGGTATAGGTTCTCCTGCTTGAGCAGGGGGTTGGACTAGAAGATCTCCAAGGTCCCGTTCAGCTCTATTCTATTCTATTCTATTCTATTCTATTCTATTCTATTCTATTCTATTCTATTCTATTCTATTCTATTCTATTCTATTCTATTCTATTCTATTCTATTCTATTCTATTCTATTCTCTACTCCACTCCACTCCACTCCACTCCACTCCATTCCATTCCATTCCATTCCATTCCATTCCATTCCATTCCATTCTATTCTATTCTATTCTATTCTATTCTATTCTATTCTATTCTATTCTATTCTATTCTATTCTATTCTAAATTAACTTTAAATTTCTTCCTTTTATCTATGAAAATGTTAATCTTTCGTTCATTCAATTATTATCATAGGATTTGATATCTCTTTCATTGTTCTTTGATCTCTTTATCTCTCAGTAATTAGTCTCAAGGGTGATCATTGTCCTGTTGTCTCCTTGTGAGGAGCAGCTGTCTGGAACACATGTTGATGACTTCCTGTCCAGAGAGGTTTCAAAGTATCTAGTGGTTATTCAGTTTTTCCGATGGTCATCATCTTTGCCTCTGCCAGAAGTCTAATGAAATTAAATATGATGATGATGATGATGATTGACTCTACTTCAAAATGAATTTTTCAAATATTTTTTATAGCCTTGATCCAAACTATTTTTAAGGTATACTCTTGTGAATGATGTATTGTTTCAGTAAGTTTATGAGCATAATAATATGGAAACACTACAGCACACCCATTCAAAACTTTGAATTAGGTGACAAAAGGAATGTGTTTTATGATATAAGTAGGGTTGGGTGAACCTTTGGTCCCATATGGAATTTTATGTAATTTCAACATAACCCTATTTTTGATAGATGCAAAATGCATATGCAAAATTGCAAATGCATAGCAAAAGCCATTTTTATTGAATGTAGTGGCTTAAAATGTAAAAAGAAAAACATACACACACATACACACATATAAACAAAGTGCACACAAAATGCATGTTACCAAAGAAAATTAAGAAGAAAGCTACCTTTACCCTCCTTAGCATAAGGACTGGTGAAATAATAAATAAACAAGAGCAAATTGTGCACAGGTTGCCAACAGTAAAAGTAGGGCAAATGAAAATGCATGCATTCTTAAAAAATCTGGAACCAAAAATGAAAGTGAACAAGATGTTGCTATTCCTGTAATAAAGAAGAACAAAATGGTATTTTGCCTAGGAGTACTGAGGCCAATCAAGAACACAGTCTCTCAATGAAAGCCTCTCTAAATTAATCTCTTTAGGACATGGACTGTTCCTTCAGTCTTTAGGCTAGATGCTTAACCCTATCCAGTCCTCAGGAGGGTCAGAGTCAAATCTGTCAGTTTGATCTCTCAACTGTGTATAGAAATAGCCATCTAAAGAAGCGAAGATACCCCCTAGATACCGTGGATATTGGCTAGTCTGCCTTCTCAGTTGTGATTTTGCTGGAAGTGCAAGAAAATGATGCCTTTTTAACATTGGCTCAGGCAGCACAATGTCTTGAGATAACCTCATTCAAATTACAGTAATTTCAATAGCAAAATAATGGAAACGTATCTCTTCTCTGAGGAGGAAAATTGAACTTGAGCTTGCCTATGGTAGTACAATTTCAGAGAACATTAAACTCTTCCAGTGTTTTCTTAAAGAATGTAAAGTAAAATGAGCAGGTATTTTTAGAACATTGTACTTGTCTGTTTTTGTAATCTTTCTTCCTGTCTTATTTACCATTCTGGAGGTCTTCACATAAATCTGTTCATCCTTGTCATTTCCTATCCCAAATGGAAATGCCACAAATATTGTTTTGTTAAAGTTTAGCAAAGGAAGAAAATTCCTAAGAATATGTATATCACCAGACTCTGAGAGAGACAGCTCCGCCCGATGGTACAAATAAAATCTTCTCAGGCTGTAAGTCTATGCATCCCTATTTAGCTGATATATCAATGATCTTCCAGAGCTAAAGAATGACCCTAAGATATGTAATGCACTAGCTTTACATCTTGTTTTATGCTGGCTCTCACATACACAGGTTGGGCTGCAGAAGCTGAGAAGTAGGTTTGATTCCTATTGTCATGACAGTCTGATTTTAACAATTCAGTGTTGTTACCCTAAAACAGGGGTAGGCAACCTTGGCTCTTTTACAGGGGTAGGCAACCTTGGCTCTTTTATGACTCGTGGACTTCAACTCCCAGAATTCCTGAAGTCCACGAGTCATAAAAGAGCCAAGGTTGCCTACCCCTGCCCTAAAGCATCAGTGCCATATACCAAAGAGAAAGATTACTTATCATTCACTCACACATTGCTTATGTGTCAATAAAAGCTCATCTGCTAAGTGCAATGTAACCTAGATTTGGTCCAAGAAAGCTGTGTGCCATGGATAGGACATAATTATCTTGTTCAATGAAGAAGACAATGGATTTTTTCCCCACTTTGCATCACCTGAAAGTCCTTCTGTGTTATTTACAAAATGGAGAAGAAAGCATTGCCTTCCACCTAGGTCTAGATGAGAGGAACTTCTGGGAAGTTTCTGTACAAGTCCATATGCAGACATCTGTACTGCTTCACAAAAGAACTTTAAAGGATTCTGCTCTCAAACCTTCATAAAAACAAAGCAATCCACCCTTTGTATCATCCTATCATCCTAATTCATTACAAGCCCTCTTCACAGGTCCTCTGGTTGATGGAAAAGAAGGACCTCTTTCAAAACCCTAATGTAAGCAGGGTGAATATAGTAACAGTACAGATCAGACATGACAATGATCAGTAATAGTTACATAGAAAGCAACTAGATTGTTAAGGTCCTTGGGATGGATGTAGTTTAGCAGGTGACACATTAGAATCATTTGTTTGTATCTCCAACAAGTCTTGTCTCCCAAAGCTCCCATGTGATGCACTTGTGTGTTCTTGACTCCTATTTGACAATGTACTACACATCCCTGAATTATGAAATATTTAAGCTGACAGATCTAATGTAGCGACAGGGAGAAATGTCCAAGGGCACCTTCGTTTTCAGCAATAGGTCACCTTACAGCACATTTCAGTGTGCTACTTTCCCCATTACGTCTTCCACAGATAGTTCCAATAATGCTTTTAAGTCACTTTTCTTTCCCAGCAGACAGAAAATACTTTTATCTTATTTCATTAGAAAGCAAAATAAAAACAAACCAGTCTGTAGAAGTGACTGTACTTTTGATCCATCATAGACAAACAAACAATAATGATTGAAGCAAGAGCTGCTGTGTCATTCGAAATGGAGTTTAAATTGGATTGGATGATTAGGAAAAGAGTAAATGTGGAGGAACTTCACTCACTTGTAGTTTTACCCTTTTAAACCACATCTGACTTTTGAATCTCTTTATTTGGGATTGAAGGATTTAGATATCTGCACAGTTCTTTTTTATATGCACACACAAAAATACACTTTGGAGAAAACACAAAAGGACAAATGGCCTGCAAAATTTATCAATTAAAAGATTTATCAAGTCCAGATAAATTTTATATGCATTTTTAAGAAACAATTCAGACATAGGTTACAATGAAATTAATATTGGAAAAACAAGAAACTGTGAGGTCACACTGAACATTGTTTCCTATCACAAGTTAAAAACCTAATTAACAGTAATCTTAATATTCATAAAAAGAGACTGTTTAAATAATATTACGTTTTAGAAAACATACACAAAGAATTTACCTCCTTCTCTCCTCTCTCTCTGTTAATTTTAAATTAATTAATTTAATCTAATTAATTTTAAAAAGAATTGAACAAAATAGGAGCAGATAGTTCACTACTTCATCATGGGATCTGAAAGGCATTCTTCTATCCCTGAAGCTTATGGTGGAGCTAATAGAGTTAATGATTTCTACCAATATAGAACATATTTATTAAAATTTCAGGACCTGTCAGTACAAACTGATATTTCAAAACTATATAACAAAGATTAAGATATATAACAAAACCTCTAGTTTTTCTAATCAAATGTCTGTTTGGAACGTGGGTCAAGATCCAAAAGAAAACAAACTCACTTGGAATTCCAGCAACAAAGATTTTATTTCAAAAGAAGTGTTTGCAAAGGCTTGGTGGACTGAAACACACACAGGCGTTCAGCCACACCTTACAGAGCCGTTTGACACATTTTTATATCCTATCCCCGACGCAGATTCCACCTCCCCTATCGCACTCAACGCCCCTTCCCTAATCATCCGATAAACTTTCCGGACCGCCTAAAACCACTGTCCTTCCCATGTTCCAGGAAGCCCCTTTTTCCATATCCTATCTTTCACCATCTAATTTTCTGTTACCACAGTCCATCTCCTATGTTGTTTCGATATTTCCTCTTACAATTTGTAACTTCTGCTTTTCACATTTGTACCTGTCAATACTTAGATAAAATATTATTTCTGATCTTCAGTTGGCTTCTGCTTCAACCTTTACTCATTAGAAATTTCTGAATAATACTTTTATTCCTTACATGACTTAATTGCTAATTTGTGACTATCAGTTTTTTAACATCATCAATTAATGCTTCCCTATGGTCTGCAATTATATTCCTCTCTGAAATATTTGTCAAATGTTACCATATTCCTCCCACTCAGCCTCCTTTTTTTCCTAGACTAAACAAGCCAAGTCCTATAGACAGGTCTACTAAAGTGTTAATGTCCTTGAAGTGAATTCAAAATAACGTTACTTAAACCAGGTAGATTATTTCATCTTTCAGATGGAAAGTAAAGTCACATTTATATGTAATACAAAGAGAAAAAGAGATTCATGGGAAAATACAATGTTGAAATATTTTCTTACATAATGTGACAGGAAAAAATAATGAAGGATATAGGTTCTTAATTTTAAAAAGGAAATTGCTTTTCATTCTGCTTTTCAATCTTCTAGAAACCCTTTATTTGTAATAAACAACCCTAGTAAACTTCACTTCTCATCTCTGAATTTCAAATAACCCTCCCACAACTGAAACGGTACCAAGAATTCCAGATAAATTTTATATGAGAACTAGAGAAACAATTGCAAATCAAAATTCAGCATGAAAAACACAGCGTAAATAGCAATAATATACACTACTGAGACATTCGCCCTTCCAAAATTTATATGGTTGCTTTTCAAGCAATGTGCTTCATTACTTGGTTGTGATTCCACTTTTGTTTTGATTTAATCTGAAACAAGACTAGAGAAATTGCAACATATACCATATGTATACTGCTATAGAAGCTGAATATTCACTACAGCTCAATTAGCTCACAAAGAAATAATAATAAAAATACGTACTTTACACATAATTATTAAAGATACTGAAATATGTAGTTATATACATTATTACCATTTTTAAAACAAAAAACCAAAAATCAAACCATGTACTCAGCTCTTGGATTAACATCATAGAGGGGGGGGGGGATAAGGACCACAGACTAAGTGTGCTCCAGAATGAATAACAAAAGAGAAATAGTGGAATGCAGAATATACCAAGGTGGACCTTTTTTCCTATTTCATTTGCTTCGTTGTTAATGTAAAGCATACAATTGCCACTTTTTCATCATATTTGTGGATTGTTAATAGTTCAGAGAGCTAAGAAATTAAAAGGCTATTATGGAAATAATTAATAAAGTTTATTGTCAGGGAGTAGATCTTTTTCTGGACAGCACTATTTCTACTCAGTTCACAGCAGCTTGAAGCAGACCTGCTGATCGTTTTGATGACCTTGGAATTGAAGGATACTGAGGAAATTGTGCTTTCTCTGCAGGTATCCAAGGGGACTCCACAAAGAAAATTGTTCAATTAGTCCCCTTTTCAAGTTATTGCTGTCCTGAAGCAATAGGGGGAAAAAAATCTCATCTCCATTTTACTTGGGGGGGAAAAGGCTGTGTCATGTGATAATATTATTAATAATAATATTGGAATACTTATGGTGGGGCAAAACTGCCTGGTTAGCAAACCAGGCCATCATTCTTCCTGTGTTGAACATCTTAATGCTCTGAAGATAGCATGTTATCACTTTTTTGGTTTTTAAGAGTTTTTCGCAGTGGGTATTGGCAGGATGCAACCACACTTGCAGGTCATAAAAATAGGAGCCAAAGGGAGTTGCTAATTCTAAATAAAGGGCACAGTTTTCTAGACTGTGGAAAACAGAAGCTGTTGTAAAGACGCCTCTATCCTGTAAAGGGGAATATTTGTAGCTCAGGGTGGAAATGAGGGTCCTTGTTGCTCTCTGAGCTTGGTTGTTTTCTTGTTGACATTTCGTTATCCAAACCAGGTAACATGATGCATGCAGTGGTGGGATTTAAATATGTGAACAATCGATTCTCTGTGTGGATGTCACTTCCAAAAGTCCATTCTGGGCCTGGGCAACAGAAAATTAGCTACTAGTTCTGCCAAACTGGTGCAAACTGGCTGAAACCCACCACTAGATGCAAGATTGGGGTTTGCTCTCTGTTTATATTCTAGTGGCTTGCCTTGCCAAAAAACTGCCAAACCAACCAACCATAAGCAAATCAACAAAACCTCAAAGATTACCACCACCACCACTGACAGGGCAAGCCACTAGAATATCAACGGAGAGCAAACCCCTCTCCTTACTAGCACTGATGATATTACCTAGTTTGAGTCACAAAATGTCTGCAAAGAAACAACCAAGCTCAGAGAGCACCAAAGGACCCCTCATGCTTCTATCCTGGCACAGTTTCCATTCTATTGATCTGACCAAAAAAAGCCTCACTTCCCACCCTATCTCTGCTCTATTTAAAAAGGGAAATAAAAAATAATAATAATAATAATAATAATAATAATAATAATAATAATAATAATAATAATAATAATAATATCATCAGCAAAACATCTTTTCTATAACCTTTTTTTAGACAGAACTCTAATTAAATTTATCACTTTTATGTTAGGTCTGCATTTCCTGTCCAAAATCCATTAGGAGGCTCAAGTTTGGAAGTCTAGAGAAGGGCAGAGCCTCAGCATAAGACATAATATTTTTTCCTGTACACTTGAAGAATTGTATTGTTTCTATATATTACAACATTTACTTTCTCCTTCTAATGGAAAAATGGCCACTAAGTCAATGGGGGTTAGGACATTTTTAGTGGGAGGAAGCTATTGCTGAAGTAGAAATAAATCTGTTCAGCTAACATGAGATCACAAGCTATTGGTTATGGATCAATGATCACAGCTTATAACGAAGTTGGATATTTGTAATTTCAGTGTCCTTCCTTCCTTCCTTCCTTCCTTCCTTCCTTCCTTCCTTCCTTCCTTCCTTCCTTCCTTCCTTCCTTCCTTCCTTCCTTCCTTCCTTCCTTCTTTCCTTCCTTGCACAAATACTGTAGCATTTTTGTTCAGAGTAGAAGGAATGAGTTTCCATGGGAACTCTGTTTTTACCTGACAGTTTTTAAAAAAAATATAAAAATCCTTTGCTTTCCAGGTGACATTTTAGCAATCCCTAAGGTGCCGATATTGCAAGTGGACATGAAGCATATGACCCGTATGTCAGTGTTTGTGACCAGAAAGCACCCAAGACCAACTCTGCCTCTTCTTTTGAAATTCATGCACTTCTGAAAGTTTGCCGGCAAGTCACTGAAAAGGGGCCAGAGGTAGAGGTTTGTTTTTGTTTTTTTTCCCCACTGCTAAACGAATTTGTGGCATGTCTGATTTGAACCATATGTGACTCCAGCACAAAGAAAATGAGTCTCAACATAAGACATAATCATTTCCCCATACACATGAGGAATTGCACTGCTTCTGTGTATTACAAATTTGCAAGCAATTTCCCTGCTGCCATCCAAGGCTGTCTTGCAAACCGTTGGCAACTAATTGAGAGGAGAACCAGGGAACATCTCTGAAATACAGGAATGGGTGTTTCTCACTCACTTGATTATTATTTTTCTTCACTAACGGTAAAGCAGGTGTTATTGGATTGTGTTATTGGGCTTTGAGAAAGGTTAAGAAGGATTTGTCTGTCATTCTCTTCCCCTCCAATTATTGAATATTTCACAGTTTTTCTCTATGACTATGTATGTGGAGGATTGATTTTTCTTTTTAATGGAAACTGGAAGATACTTTCTTTTTCTCCTTTTGTTTGCAATTGTCAGATAAAGGAGGGACTGGAAACAAAGGCTCAATAGGAACAGGTCAACAGGGAGACTGTCTAACAGCATGAAAAAAAAGGCTAAGAGTAAACACATCGGTGATTCTCAAATCTTATGTTAAAATTCTAAGAACATGTGCTTATCTGATTTGACTTCAACCTCTAATATATGGTTTGGGTTTGTTCTTTTTCTTAACAGCAAAGGGACTGATGCAAAGAAGAATCATTCAAGCAGGCATTACGCCTACCAATGCAATCTTCTCACCCACATACCCACCTCAATACAAAGCACAGACATTTTGTAATATTTATTCATTTCTTTGCAAAACATTTCTGATCAGTCTAGACACAGGGAATAAAGAGTAATGGAGTGAGTAGGGCAAGGAAAATGGCTTTCATATTTTTACTTTGTCAGTCTCAAATTTCTCTATCAGCCACCTAAGAGGGCATGAAAGAAGATCTGCTATCAGAGATGAACAAAATGTTTCAGTCTTGAAATATTCCAGACTGAAAGCCTGTCATTTGACTATTCCAAGCTCAAACCAAAAGCAACACTTTTTTTTAGAAACTGGGACAAAACATGTTGCTTTGTTCTGAATGCAAAACCATCAGGCTTGTCCCAACTTGAGCAATTTTGAAAGAAAGATCCTTGACTCCATTTCTGAAGTGAAAGGATTATTTTTACTAAAGCCAAGCAGTTACAACATAAGCAAGACTGGATCTTAATATTTCCTCACAAAGCCTGTGATTTTCCCTCTTCCGTGGCCCACCCCTCTTTAACCATCAGTGTCCAATGATATTTGAACTAGATGCTTTGGGAACTGCTTTGAGGTTTGGTGCCTCTTTGGTGGAGTTTCACATTCCATTGTCATGGCTCTGTCCTTGATCAACCGGTCTGTTCCAGATAGACATCTCTGGTTCCTGTCACCCTGTCACCCCCCTCTCTACCTCCCCAATCCTAATGAAAACAAAACTTTACAATTTTGGATGATGTTAGTTCCAGTGCTTTAACTGTTTGGGGTATTGTGATTAGGCAGTTGTTTTGTGGCTTGTGATTCACTTGCTCTCCCCCACCCCCAGTAAAGATAATAATTTATAATGAAATGGAGTGAAAAAATAGAGCATTTTGTAATGGCTTCATATGGAGGGGCAATGCAGTTAAGGTAGGACTTGCAACATTGCAATCCAAGCCCTGAGCCATTTGAACATGCATCAGTGTCATATACACGTACAAAGAAATGGGGCTTTGATGGTTATGCCATGACTGCCATCAGTCCTGTCTTGATGCCATCTGTAGATGCTGCTCATTGACAGAAAAGTAGCATATGGTCATTTGGGAAAAGACTGCTCATGCTCCTATACTATTAAGACAGTCCAGTATTAATCAGAATGGTAATAAATTCTTACTAGTAAAGCAGAAATGGTGTGTTGACAAGGGTACCATTTAAGACTTTCATAAATTTCTATTTATACCCAGAAATTACTAAACTATTATCTTAAAGAATTTGTCTGGATATGACAAAACTGACATCTATCTTTTTAATAGCAATAGCAATAGTAGTTAGACTTATATACCATGTCATAGTGCTTTATAGCCCTCTCTAAGTGGTTTGCAGAGTCAGCATATTGCCCCAAACAATCTGGATCCTCATTTTCATGGCCCCAGAAGGATGGAAGGCAGAGTCAATCTTAAGCTACTCAGGATTGAACTGCTGGAAGTTGGCAGAGTTAACCTGCAATACTACATTCTAACCACTGTGCCACCACAGCTCTTCAAGTAAGGCTGTACCCAATAATTATCCTTAATTCAGTTAGGATCTTCCTACTGAAGCTATGTGTGCGTGCTTGCACATGCGCACACACACACACACACACACACCACTTATCCTGTCCTAATATTTAATGGCATATCTCCCTTGGTCAGTACAATCCAAGCAGCTGTTCCCTGCCAATCCATTTTGGATCACTGTCTGTTGTCTGTTCTTTTACTTGCATTAAAAGGCATCTTTGGTACACCTTGGATTATACTTTCATTGTACAGGAGTGCTTTGTTGTGTTTTTTTTTTGTGTGTGTGTGTTTACCTTCCAGACCTGAATCAAGTCAACTACAAAACATCAGCAAAGTTACAATGTGACAGATGGGGTTGTTTTGGGAAATGGCCAGACATGGAAGTATACAGGTGACGAGATGTCAACTAATTTTATAGAGAAGAGGTCTAGGAGAGAGAGAGAGAGAGAGAGAGAGAGAGAGAGAGAGAGAGAGAGAGAGAGAGAGAGAGAGAGAGAGAGAGAGAGAGAGAGAGAGAGAGAGAGAGAGAGAGAGAGAGAGAGAAAGAAAGAAAGAAAGAAAGAAAGAAAGAAAGAAAGAAAGAAAGAAAGAAAGAAAGAAAGAAAGAAAGAAAGAAAGAAAGAAAGAAAGAAAGAAAGAAAGAAAGAAGCAAGCTGTGCAATTTTCTGACATGGATTTGAAAAATAATCAGACAAATATGTTCAATCTCAGAGCTAATCTTTGGGAATCAAGCTGACATAAAATTTTATCTTTGAAAAATGCTGATCAGAGAAAAGATTTTGCTTCCAGCTTATTTCAACAACACCTTGGGATTCATTCCTGATGGTCTTTAAAAGAAATTGTTCAGACAAAATTATAATTTTTCCCTATCTCTCCTTAAAGAAAAGAACAAAGGGTATTACACATGATTTGGTGATCATTATAAAATAAGTGAATGTTCCTCTAGAGCAAAAATTAGATGTTAATGGAAAATAGGCCACATGAGAAGTTTAGCCTAGTTTTCACCTAGATGTTTATGTTTCACATGACTTGCTTCTAAAATTCATAGCTCAAGTGAGAGGCAACTACATCCAACTCCTTTAACTTGTATTTTAATATTTGGCCTTCCTCTTTTACTCTGTCTGTCTGTCTGTCTGTCTGTCTGTCTGTCTGTCTGTCTGTCTGTCTTTCTAGCTAAACTGGTTCTTTATTTTACTTTTAAACAGTTTTTAATTGTTTTATTCTATACTGATCTTTGACCCAATTAAACTTGGATCTCACCATGCATGCATAGAATGAGATCTGATTTCTGTTATCTCCCCAGTCCACTTTGCAAGCCCTCTCTACCCCATCTCATGCTGTTCTTATTCAATTTAAATCCTTTCAGTAAACTCATTACTGCAGGTTCCCAAGATTATGATTTGAAGATGATATATTAATTTTGCTGCAAGTAAGCATATCCTCAGTAGACTATGAGACAGCATGAAATCACCTAGTTCTATTACTGAGGAACCCTGGAATATTTATTTATTTATTGATTTGATTTGTACCTTGCCCTTAATCAAATGTCCAGGCTGTCATGAAAATGTTCCAACTGCAGTAACGAAGTGGAACAAAATGTTTAAAACTGAAATGCTAACCCCACCCCTCCCCATATTAAGAAAGAGTACTATAAAAAGAACTGAGTACAATTAAGATGAATACTGTGCCATGGTTTGAAAAAAATAATGCATGGATAATATTTTTTAATAGTCATTAAAAAGAATTGTTTTTTTTAAAAAAAATAGATTTAATGGAAAAAGTGGTTCACATCAAGAAGGAGGCGCAAGATAATACTGTCTGGAAAAAGATCTCTAGATCTGCAGTGTAAACATTAGAATAGTCCAGATGGACTATACCAAATGGTAGATAGAAACATGTAAAATCTTATTCTATGGGCAGGCACACATGCACAAATAAACACACAAAAAAAAACATATATACTGTATGTATGTATGTATGTATACATTCTATCTGTGATCCTGTAGTCCCTATTCAGGGCAGGGTAGCTGGATGAAGCTGAGTGTTTATTGGCTGGATACCCTTCCTGACACCTATGTGGAGTTTGCAGCAGATTTTTTTTTCTTTGCATCTGTCAGGGCCCACTTCAAAACCTCATCCCAAGAAAGCAGAACTCTTGGAACTGTTTCATTCCAAAAGGAACTTTTATTAGGAGAAGCTGATAGTAGGCATAGAAGGCAGGATCTGAGGGTTTCCCATTCAGATCAATAGGTTAAAAGAGTCCCAAGCAAACCCCACCCCAATAGTTCATCTGCTCAGTTTAAACGAACCATAACCCCGAGTGTTAAGTCCGCTGTGGGAAAGGAGCTGATAATGGGGTCCATTCAAATGCTAGTGAAGATGTTGTTAGGTCTTCGCACCTTCCCTTCCACAGCAAGAGATAAGCCAGATGGCCGGAGGGATATTCCTTTCTCACCTCAGGTTGACATCAAGGGAGAGACAGTTCAAAGAGTAAGCATGAAGAAAGCAGTGGAATGGATACATTGTAGCAAAGCAGAAAAATATACCAAAGAGCCTTGTCCCTTCCCCCTCAGGAGAATGGCAGAACCCACAGAAAGAAATGATAGAATTGAAATAGATCTCGCCCAGGAAAAGGAATGGGTTCTGACAGCAGGATTGAACTACCTAGGATTGAACTCTCAATCTTCCTAGTGGGAGGTGAGAATCTTCACCACTAGGCCACCATGCTACTCCATATGTATATGTATATGTATATGTATATGTATATGTATATGTATATGTATATGTATATGTATATGTATATGTATATGTATATGTATATGTATATGTATATGTATATGTATATGTATATATATATAGAAGGGACGCGGTGGCTCAGTGGGTTAGGACGCTGAGCTTGTCGATTGGAAGTTCGGCAGTTTGGCAGGTCGAATCCCGAGTGCCGTGTAACAGAGTGAGCGCCTGTTACTCGTCCCAGCTTCTGCCAACCTAGCAGTTCAAAAGCACGTAAAAATGCAAGTAGAAAAATAGGAACCACTCCGGTGGGAAGGTAACAGCGTTCCGTGCGCCTTTGGCGTCTAGTCATGCCGGCCACATGACCACGGAGATGTCCTCGGACAAGCGCTGGCTCTTCGGCTTTGAAACGGAGATGAGCACCACCCCCTAGAGTTGGAAACGACTAGCACACATGTGCGGGGGAACCTTTACCTTTTTATATGTATATATGTCAAACGTACATGCCATCCATCTCACTCTCACGGTAACTCTGGACAATTTGGAGATAAAAGCATAAAATTATATAGAAACACAATACATACCATGTACAATGGGAGCCAAGTAGACAGAAAAAAAATAAGTTAAAAATTAAAAGGCAGCCGGAGCACCTTTGGAGCCCTGACCATTCCCAGGATTGCATGCCCTTCTTTGAACTCCAGTTGGCAGCACCAGATCTTCAAAGTTTCCCAAAAGGCCAGGAAAGTGGGGGCCCACCATGCCTCTGCAGGAAGGGTGTTTCATAGGGTTGGGGCAATGGCTGAGAAGCCTCTCTTCCTGGATCCTGCCAATCAGGATATAGGCTGGGCTATAGTACTGAGACAATATTGGTTGCACTTGTGGACATGTAAGTGCAATCATATCCTAAAGCAGCTCTTTCCTTTTTTAAATTTGGATCCTGACACTCGCACCCCCCAAAAAAAATATAGATTTTTTTTTAGTTGAAGATGTAATAAGCTTGCTAGAATTCTAAAGAGGTGCTGGCTCAGTGCCTGGAGACTGTAAAATTCTGGATGGAAAAATCAGGCTGTGACACAACTCTAACAAGAGGAAGCAATTGCAGTTTTTGGCCCCCAGGATAACATCTCTGAGGACATCTCTGACTCTAGACAGGGTCACATTCCCCCAAACAGATCTGGTGCACATTTGGGGTGGACTATTCTTGGACTCATGGCTCCTTTAAAAGGACCGGTGGCAGCTGTGGCCAGGATGGCCTTTGCACAAATCTATCTTGTGCACCAATTGTGCCCTTTCCTCAGTGGTGGGATTCAAATATGTGAACAACCAGTTCTCTGTGTGGATGCTGCTTCCAGAACTCCATTCTGGGCCTGGGCAACAAACAATTAGCTACCGGTTCCACCTAAGTGGTGCGAATCGGCTGAATCCCACCACTGCCTTTCCTGGATCAGAAGGACTTGCACACACTCGCTCATGCCTTGGTCATCACTCTGTTTGAGTTATTGCAATATGTTCTACATTGGGTTGCCCTTGAAGACCAGCCAAAAACTGCAACTGGTCCAAATATATGTACTCATTATTTATAAAATTTAATGTTTCTTTTCTTGCCTTCTAGTACTGTACTAGGACTGCATATCGGTTTATGTTTATCTCTAATTGTCTGAGATAAGGAAAGTTGTCTGGAGTGGTACCTGTTAGCTGAATATATCTTCAGTGTTGTCATGGAGGCATCCATAGTCCTATTGAGCTGGAATAGCCAACATTCCTTACATTGAATATGATGGTTGGTGTTTCTGAAAGCTATAGCTAAGTCACCTACAGAACTCTGACTGTCCCTGACTCATTAGAATCATATAAGAAAGAGGGCCACCTGTCTAAAAAGCTTGGTCTCTATACTAGGTCCTGATATATTACTCAGTACAGTGATGGTTGTATCCCATTTTAGGGGAAAAAGGCATTTAGTGTGCAACTGCAAGTGGCATGAACCAATTTCACTGATTAAATTTGGGGCTTATCATTTCTGTACTGTGGCTTGGATTATAATATATTTCAAAACAAATAAAGCCATATAAGGAGCTACTGGAGATGTTTATGTCTCACAAATCATAATGTTAAAAATCACATATATAAACGTCTATATAACTATGTATAGTAGAAAAAAAGATGAAGAAAATGCAAAGTATTTGAATGATACTTGGTAGGTCTTTTGGATTCGAAACACTATTTAGCTTTGATCTGAAGAATAAATGATGCCTTGTTCTACATTTAATAATTATACATTATGAAATATCATACATTCTGCTGTGAAGGTAATGATTAAACAAGCAGGAAGAATTAATATATGCAGAGTCAAATTTAGAAGCCTGATTATTTAAGTCATATATCAATCAACTTAAGCTACAAGGGCAAAATGATTTAATTAGCTTGTATTCATATTTGAACAATTTGGGAAAGAATTTTAATCTATAAACTGCTTTATTTTTAATGCCATATTAATTATCAAAACAGCAAGGAAATATTTAATTTTTCCAAATTTATCAATTTTCTGTGATCAAATAAATTTATGCTGGGCCAACAGATTACCCCAGTTCAGCTTTAGATCCATTTATCAAGCAATGGTATGAAATGAATCAATGACATATTTGCTAGCCCAGATTTGAGTGCCATGGAATGAGAAGGTCATTGTGATTTTCAAATCTTTATAAAATGTTGAAAGCCTTTCTAAAAAGAAAAGTTAAAATGTTTAGATCCAATAAAATAAACAATTAAATAATACAGGCGTGGGTAATTTAAAAAGTAGCCAATGATATAATGGTTAGAATATTGGATTTGAGTGAAAAATTATAGCTTAAAATGTCCTTGTAACATGGCCCTGATTAGGTATCTCTTAGCTTATCTCTTGTTGTGAGATAAATTTTATTTATTTCTTTGCTTTTTCAAAGGTAACTTTCTTTGTTTTTTCTTGAAGATATTTCACTTCTCATCCAAGAAACTTCTTCAGTTCTGACTTTCTTTCTTTCTTTCTTTCTTTCTTTCTTTCTTTCTTTCTTTCTTTCTTTCTTTCTTTCTTTCTTTCTTTTTAAATGGTGGAAATTATGTGGGGTTTTTTTCAAATAGGGTGAAGATAACCAACAAGAATAATATGTCTCTTGGTGTATTGCTTATTTTCCCACATGAGAATGGTGCCAATTACAAAACTTTTCAGCTCATTATGTCTAAAATGTGTTTGTGTTGTCAAGTTTCCAGGTTCTTATTTCCCCTTTCCTAGCCATACATGTCAATCATTATAGGTTTGAGAGAATCAAGACAAAAATCAGAACATACCATTTATTTCAGGAAACATACATAAAACAGGATAGTTAAATCACGTGCATTTGACAACAATTATTAGCTCAACAGATCAATTTCATGAAACTGCCTGATGTCTCATAGTAAATGTCATCTTGACACACATCTAATTGCAACAGATTTTCAGCATAATGACTAAAAAACAATTCAGAAATGTTTTACACCTTTCAAGTTTTTCAAAACATTCCTCAGATAAAAAGATGGACGTTATTTCATCTCTGAGCTTGAAGAAATCTCCTATTTATATCTGTGTTCATAAATGACACCTTTAAACCTACTACTCCAGGAAAACTTTGCAATAAAATTCTTTCTTCTGTAATTCCAATATATCAATTCACCAGATAAGAGTAAAGCTCATTCCAGAAATTTCAGCCAAGGTAATAAACCAAGATATTTCTCCATGCAGTTGAGGGATTCCACCCTGGCAGTACAGTATATAGACAACATGGTTATGGCTTTGTTTACACAACTTGCTAAACTGGGTTTAGATTTCTGTGGATTTTGCTATGCACAATACTGTTATAAATGCACATTCTAAGAAAGATAATCCATGATTAATCAAATGCAATCCATTGGGAAACAAATGGTAACAGACTGGAATATTCTGTCCAGAAATCTGAACTGACATTCACAACTGGAACAATGTGAACATGCTTTTTAGAAGATGACCCATCTAGGTCATAACATACCCAGTAAGATACTGGGGAAAAGCAGAGGGGGAAAAATAGCACTGGGGCATATGCTGTGGCTAGATTAACACTGAAAGGATGCCCAGTTGCTAATGTGCCAAGAAGCGAAAGAAAAAATGGATGCTGCAAAAATATGCATACAATCAGTATGTAGAATGTCAAAATCATAAACCAAGGAAAACTTGATTTTGTCAGAGCTGAAATGTCAAGACTGAATATTGACATTTTTGGAACTGGGAAACTGAAATGGGTCATTTCACATCAGAGGAACATCAAATTTTCTACTACAGATTAGGAAAATCATAAAAGAAATGGAATAGCCATCATTATTAACAAAAGGGAGTCAAAGTCAGTGCTCAGATATGTCACCACCCCCGACATGATCAAATTATCTCAATTCATGTTCAAGGCAAATAAATCAATATTGCTGTGATCTGATCAAAGCACAGATGCAGAGAAAACGATAGTTGAGCAACTCTGTAAACACCCAGAATGGCATCATGCTAGTTATACAATAAAAAAAAACCCACCTAAAATGCTAAAGTTGGAAATCTGGAACAACAGGGGAAAAATCAATTAGTATATGAAATGAAGCAAGAGAGAGACTAAAAGAGTGTGCCAAGCAAACACAATGTTTATAACAAATAACTTATTCCCAGAATTTAATAGATGACTCTGCACATGTATATGTTGTGATTCAGGGTCAGCCTGTGGGTTCGGCATTTGGGTCAGATGATTCAGAGGAGGAGGAGGGGGGTGTTGGAGAGGTTGCTGAGGGGGTTGCAGAGCTTGCTGATGAGAGCCCTCAGCCAGGCCCCTCCCACCTGGTTACGACGCAGACCCAGCTGTGTGAGCCTGACAGCGTGGATGAAGATGACCCACAGCTGGCCCTGTTCAAGGATGCCCGACGCAGGAGGAAGTCAATCAGGAGTAAACAGAGGAAGGCAATGGGGCACCTCGGAAGGAGGCAGAGAGAAGCCTCGCCCTGAACTGTTTAAAAGGGGAATGCGTCGGAGGGCTGGTTTGCTGAAGGCAACCGTTTGAATAGTTCCTGTTTCATGGTTCATGTCTTGTTTTGCTCTATTTGCTTTTGTGTTCATAAATTTGACAGGCTTAGTTCCAGCCTCTTGCCTTCTTGTTAAAGGGGTTGTCCCTGCCTTATCTGCAGGGCCAGTAGTAGGCTGGTACAGAACAGTATATCACTGAATAGACAGCACCAAAATCGAATTGTTTAGATACTCTGCAGGCAAATATGGAACCATTGATTCAATCAGCAAAAACAGGATTGGATGCTGACTGGCTCAGACTACAAATTCCTTCTTGCAAAATTATAATTTAAAGAAAATAAAATCATCCTACCAACAAGAGAGAACCTCAGCAATATTCCATATAGTTATGTTATAAATATAGAGAATAGATCGAATAATTAGATCAGACAAAATAAGTCAAATCAAACAACAATATCTGAAATGCAAAAGAAAAATAGCCTCAGCTGAAGGAAACAGCGGAAGAAAGATAGAAAGCAAAAGACAAAAAACAGAAAAGAAATTTGGCCAAATAAATGCTGTATTTCAGACAAGAATAAGAGAAAAATAACTCCAGAAAGATTAAAAGAAGGGGTTGTGTGACCATATGGACAAACAGCAAAGAAAATTTCCTAACAGTAGAGCATTTAACCAAAGGAATGGCTTGCCTTCAGAAGCCATCACTGAAGGCTTTCAAAAAGAGACTGGACTCTTTTGTCTGAAATTATATAGGGTCTGAAATGATATAGAGTCTCCAGCTCAAGCAGGGGATTGGACTAGAAGACCTCCAAGGTCCCTTTCAACTCTATTATATGTTATAAACCACCAATGCTGATGATACAAATAAAGGTTTGATCACAAAACTACAGGCAAACATTCAGGAAACTTAGGTTAAATTTCCTCTTGAAAAAATAGTTAACAAGGAAGCTGCAGCAAAAGTATTCTGAATTCTTACAAGAAAATGAAATTAAGGTTCTACCACAACTTGTAAACAAGTGTAAAATGCACAGGAGTAGCCAAGGGACTGAAAAATATTATTTTATCAAACTTCTGAACAGCTGTACTTATCTCATATACAAGTTCATGTTCAAGATTTTGTAATTCAGAGTTCAACAGCACAAGGAAGTAGTAGTGACAAGTACTGTGCAAGGTAGATTCAGAGAAAAATATGGGCACATAATATCACACTTTTAACATCCAATGCATAATGGAAAAAGCATGTGTATTCCAAAGCTACTTCAATATCTGTGTCTTTAACTGTACAAAGGCTTTTCACAGTGTAGACAATAAGAAATGGTGGATAGCTCTTTAAAAATGGGTATATTAGATTACCTCTATTGCCTATTTAAAAATTGCAATGAGATAAGAAAGCAACAATTAGTATAGAAAAAGAATACATTATTTAAAATGGGGCAAGAGGTGTGCCAAAGTTACATACTGTCACCTTATTTATTTATGTACAGAATATATCATGAGCAATGCAGGATGAGAAGAATTAGAATGATGGCTGGAAGCAAGGCTCTTCTAGCGTTCAATATTAAATAATAATAATGACATGTCCATAGACAATCCCAAGGTGGCTAGATAATGACTCAGGCATGAACTTAGAAGAACTCAAGGAAACAATCATTAAGGAGAAATCCTGGTAAAATGTTGTCCAGCAGATGATGAAAAGCCAGAAGCACTGAATAATTCAACCACTCTGGATGTGTTCCACATGGTTGTGTTCCTCAATTATACACAACTCAGTACAGATTCCTATGGCACAAGTTAACATATGTTTCAGTATGTTGTGAGAACTCAGGAAAAGGGTTCATTCAGTAACCAAGTTAAAAGTTTTTTATACAACAGCTAAAACTAATTTTAAGTACAATTACATTTTATTTAACCAACAGACTTTACTAAAAGAGATGTTTTCAAAGAACAGTAATTTTCATCACTACTTCTGATGGTGCAAACCATAAATGCTATGTGGTTAGTCTTAGTTCAAAGAACTAATTCATGAACAACAAATCAGATTTGACCTCAGAAAATATCAATGTTTCCAGTTCTACTAACACTCGTATCCAGACAGAATTGTTTGCTGCACAGGAAATCAGTTTCTTTTGTGGGTGCATGGTGCAACTCTGATGTTTAATGATTCATTTAATCAAGACAAGTGATTATTAAACATTTAAGAAGCCATTTAGTATTTTCATCTCAGTGCAGAACAATCTATGATGATGAGACAATCTGGTATTGGCATTATGACTTCATTTTCTCCTTTTTCTGATGACATGTTTTCAAGCAAAGTATTTAGAAAGTTATAGTAGTCAATATCAAATTAGCTCATAGGGTTGTTTAGAATATAAAAAAGGCAAAAGTACGTAGGAAAATCTGAGGATTCAAATTCACAATATAAAAGAGTTATAAAATAGCAGTAGTAACCAAGGAAAAGAATATGACATTATGGTTCCATAAAAAAATAAGGATTACAAAAGCAACAGCATAATAACAGTATCATGAAGAAAATATGAAACCTCATAAAGAAAAAGTTAGGTGAAAAATGCATATATAATGAAAGCACACTATGATGCTAGAAAATAGCATAAAATCAAATTGTTAGAAGCAGACAAAAAAGAAACAACCACCCCAAAAAACTTTTAAAATCATATATATCCTTAAAAACTATAAAAATGTGAATCCCGGGCATATCTGTGTAGCAATATGAAGTTCTTGAACTCCGGGAAGAATATAAAACAGCTGTTTATGGTTAAAATAGTAAGAACAATAAAAACAACTATTTACAAACCTAAAACAATCTAGCTTTTGCTGGTCCACTGCCAGCGTCATCAGGGTAAATGCTAGGGGGTGGGGAGTTTGTTTATAAACCTTGTTGACTCAGTGCCCTGCCCATTGATCATGTGGTAGGGCCGCCCGTCCTAACTAACCATAAATATCCTAGCTGTCCCGTATCTCCTTGTGCGTGTTTCAGTCCTATTGCTTTCTTTTCTCCTGTTGTTCCTTTCTTTGCCCCTTCTTCCTCTGTCAATCTTACCCTTTGTTGTTGTATCTCCTCCCCTGCCTTTTTTATCCTCTCAGTCTGCCCTCCCTGCATCTAGCCATGTGATGCTACTGTTATTCCATCTTCCAAACGCCCCCCTCCCGCAATCATCATAGGCTGCGTGTCTTGAGCTCGCATTGTATATGCCCCTCTATTGCCATTCCCCACTTCCTTCTCTAGTGCATCTGTCCATTGTTTACGCCCTCTGCCGTTCAATCCTGCCGATCTCATCTCCTCCGATTGTTCATCACATGTGGGTGTGTGCACACACTGTGATGTCCTTCCCCCCTGCCTCATTTGCATGCAGTTGATCAGAGTGGCTGCTGGATCATTTTCCATCTTGTTGCGCTGTCCGCCTTCTGCAGGTTGCTCCTCGCACGTAGGTGTGAGCGCGCGTTGCGGCATCCTCCCTCCCTGTCTCATCCGTATTCAGGTATTCAAGTACAGGTAGTCCTCAATTTATTAATCTCCATTTAGCAACTGGCTGAAGTTACAAAGGTGCTGAAAACAGTTACTTACAACTGGTCCTCACATTTATGACCATTGCAGAATCCCCATTCACATGATCAAAATTTGGGCACTTGGCAACCAGCATGTATTTATGACAGTTGCAGCATCTCAGTGTCATATGATTGCAATTTGTAACTTTCACAGCTGGCTTCCAACAAGCAAAGTCAATGCTTAAGAATTACATGGTTCACTTAATAACTAAAGTGATTTGCTTAATAACCAGGACAAGAAAGATCATGAAATTAACTGCAGCTCACTTAGCAACCATTTTACTTAGCAAGAGGAATTCTGATCCCCGTTGTAGACATAAATCAAGGATATTCTGTATTTAAAACTGTTTTTGCTGTGAGGGGAAAAAAATCCCACATAAAATTATGAAACTTTTTTATGCAACAATAGAAGAACTGCATTAAATTCATGGTGACTCAGAATTGCACTGCAAACAATCCTTGTAATTTGTCCTATTTTAGTACCTTAATCCTATCACTTTAAAATATTCCATTTTTATAGTGAGGAGTTGCTTGTAAATAGCTGAAAATATTTGTGCTCATAGTGCTTACTATAGTACTATAGCTTCAGCAGGAGGGTTACTGGAGATAAAACAGCCATAATATGGTAAGCAAAATGATATTGAAGTATTGATTATGGTTTAATAATGACATATTGCAAGATTATGGTCTAGACTCATACTCCATTAGACAGACTTGTGCAAGCTTACTTAGTTAAACCTAATCAAAGAAATTTGCAGTGTGGATGAGTTGTGGTTCTATTAGCAAAACAAAGAGGAAAAGCAAATTTGCAAAGCAGAGAGAAATATAGTGAAGTCCACCATGGCTCTGGTGGAATTTTGACTTTGTCTTGTTTGGGCAGCCATATGGTAGTCTGCCCCTTCATGGATTACTGCCTTGTCGTGGCGAAGGGGCTTGTGTAATTCAATGAAGCTATGAGCTATGCCGTGCAGGGCAACCCAAGACAGAAAGGTCATAGCAGAGAGTTCTGACAAAACGTGATCCACTGGAGAAGGAAATGGCAACCCACTCCAGTATCTTTGCCATGAAAACCCTATGGACAGTACCAAAAGGCAAAATGATATGACGCTGGAAGATGAGGCCCTCAGGTCAGAAGGCGTCCAATATACTACTGGGGAAGAGCAGAGGGCTAGTACTAGTAGCGCCAGAAACAAGGAAGTGACTGGGCCAAAGCGGAACGGATGCTCAGCTGTGGATATGTCTGGTGCTGAAAGGAAAGTCCGATGCTGTAAAGATTTTTTTTCTCCATAGGAACCTGGAATGTAAAATCCATGGATCAAGGAAAGCTGGACGTGGTCAAACAAGAGATGACAAGACTGAACATCGATATCTTAGGAATTAGCAAACTAAAATGGACAGGAATGGGTGAATTTAATTCAGATGACCATCAGGTATACTACTGCGGGCAAGAATCGCTCAGAAGAAATGGAGTAGCCTTCATAGTCAATAAAAGAGTTAATAAAAGAGTAGGAAAAGCAATACTGGGATACAATCCTCAAAATGACAGAATGATCTCAGTTCAAATCCAAGGCAAACCATTCAATATCACAGTAGTCCAAATCTATGCCCCAACCACCAGTGCTGAAGAGGATGAAATTGACCGGTTCCATGAAGCCCTACAGCACCTTATAGAACTAAAACCAAAAAATGATGTCCTTATCATCATGGGGGATTGGAATGCTAAAGTAGGAAGCCAAAAGACAACCAGAATAACAGGCAAGTTTTGCCTTGGAGTACAAAATGAAGCAGGGCACAGGCTGATAGAATTTTGTCAAGAGAATACGATGGTCATAGCAAACACTCTTTTCCAACAACCCAAGAGACGGCTCTACACATGGACATCACCAGACAGTCAACAAAGAAATCAGATTGACTATGTGCTCTGCAGCAAAAGATGGAGAAGATCTATACAGTCAGTAAAAACAAGACCAGGAGCTGACTGTGGCTCAGACCATGAGTTTCTCATTGCAAAGTTTAGGCTTAAACTGAAGAAAGTAGGGAAAAGCACTAGGCCAGTCAGGTATAAGGACCCAGATTGTTGGGGGCAATAAGCTGACTTTGTAATAATGCCGCTTGGCATGTGTGTGAAAGCCCTAACAAGCAGGCATATACATAGAGTGAAGGCTACTGCTAAGCTTGTAAGCTGCCCTGAGTCTTTGGAGAAGGGCGGGATATAAATATAATATAAATAAATAAATAAATAAATAAATAAATAAATAAATAAATAAATAAATAAATAAATAGATAAATAAATAAATAAATAGATAAATAAATAAATAAATAAATTAAATCATATCCCTGATGAATATACAGTAGAGGTGACAAATAGATTTAAGGAATTAGATCTGATAGATAGAGTGCCTGAAGAACTATGGAAAGAGGTTCGCAACATTGTACAACAGGTAGCAACTAAAACCATCCCAAAGAAAAAGAAATGAAAGAAAGCAAAATGGCTATCTGAGGAAGCTTTGCAAATAGCTGAGGACAGGAGGGAAGCAAAACGCAAGGGAGAAAAAGAAAGGTACACCCAACTGAATGCAGAATTCCAGAGAATAGCTAGAAGACATAAGAATGCCTTCTTAAATGACCAGTGCAAAGAAATAGAAGAAAACAATAGAATAGGGAGGACCAGAGATCTTTTCAAGAAAATTGGAGAGATGAAAGGAACATTTAATGCAAAAATGGGCATGATAAAGGACCAAAATGGCAGGGACCTAACAGAGGCAGAAGAGATTAAGACGAGATGGCAAAATTACACAGAAGAACTATGCAAGAATGAGCTTAACGTCCCTGATAATCCCAATGAGGTGGTCACCAACCTCGAGCCAGACACCCTAGAATGTGAAGTGAAGTGGGCCTTAGAAAAGCTGAGCAACAACAAAGCTAGTGGAGGTGACAGTATTCCAGCTGAGCTATTCAAAATCGTAAAAGATGATGCAGTAAAAGTGCTGCACTCAATTTGCCAGCAAATTTGGGAAACTGAACAGTGGCCACAGGATTGGAAAAGAACAGTTTACATTCCAATTCCAAAGAAAGGCAGCGCCAAAGAATGTTCAAACTATGGCACCATTGCACTCATTTCTTATGCTAGTAAAGTTATGCTTAAAAGCATACAAGCTAGACTCAAGCAGTATGTGGATCGAAAACTACCAGAAGTACAGGCAGGATTTCAAAGACGCAGATCAAATTGCCAACATATGCTGGATCATGGAGAAAGCTAGAGAGTTCCAGAAAAACATCTCCTTCTGCTTCATTGACTATGCTAAAACCTTTGATTGTGTGGATCATAACAAACTGTGGCAAGTTCTTAAAGAGATGGGCGTACCAGACCATCTTATTTGTCTCTTGAGAAACCTATATGTGGGCCAAGAAGCAACAGTGAGAACTGGACACGGAAGCACTGATTGGTTCAAAATTGGGAAAGGAGTCCGGCAAGGCTGTATACTGTCGCCCTGCCTATTTAACTTATATGAAGAGCACATCATGAGAAAAGCAGGGCTAGATGAATCAAAAGTTGGAATTAAGATTGCCGGAAGAAATATCAACAACCTAAGATATGCAGATGATACCACTCTAATGGCAGAAAGTGAAGAAGAACTAAAGAGCCTCTTGTTGTGGGTGAAGAAGGAGAGTGCAAAACTTGGGTGGAAACTTAACATTAAGAAAACCAAGATCATGGCATCTGGCCCTCTCAATTCCCGGCAAATAGATGGGGAAGAAATGGAGGTAGTGACAGATTTTATTTTCCTGGGCTCCAAGATCACTGCAGATGGGGACTGTAGCCAAGAAATTAAAAGATGCTTGCTCCTCGGGAGGAAAGCCATGGCAAATCTAGACAGCACACTAAAAAGCAGACACATCACCCTGTCAACAAAAGTGCATATAGTCAAGGCTATGGTCTTCCCAGTTGCAATGTATGGCAGTGAATGTTGGACCATAAAAAAGGCTGAGCGCCAAAGAATTGAGGCCTTTGAACTATGGTGCTGTAGAAGACTTCTGCGAGTCCCTTGGACTGCAAGGCGATCAAATTGGTCAGTCCTAGAGGAGATCAACCCTGACTGCTCTTTAGAAGGCCAGATCCTGAAGCTAAAACTCAAATACTTTGGCCACCTAATGAGAAGGAAAGACTCACTGGAGAAGAGCCTAATGCTGGGAAATATTGAGGGCAATAGAAGAAGGGGACGACAGAGAATGAGGTGGCTGGATGGAGTCACTGAAGCAGTAGGCGTGAGCTTAAATGGACTCCAGAAGATGGTAAAGAACAGGAAGGCCTGGAGGAACATTGTCCATAGGGTCATGATGGGTCAGAGACAACTTCACAGCTAACAACAACAAATGGTAGTCTGTTCCCCTGGTGTAAAAAAAAAGGAGTAGAGTCTAATTTTTCAGTTTTACTCTGAGTTGTTGCTCTGAAATCATTGATTATTTTTCCTTTGGTAAAGGTCTCTCTATCTGCTGATTCACAGGATGATTCATATCTATACTTCCATGTCTAAATCTGGCTTAACATCTCCAACATTTGTATGAATAGCAAGAATAGAGTGATATATGGAAATATGACTCCTTTGTGAAATGTTTTGCCCTTATTGACAAGAGGTGGTCTAGAGAAAAGCTTGTAAACTGTCTGGCTGCCTCTTTGGCCTGTTCCTAACTGTGTGTTTTCTCTTGGCATATGAGGAGAAAACACAGCTTTGCAAAGGAGATGCCAGATAAATCACTGGTCTTCAGCAATGTGTAAAATAATAGTAAGGTTGCTTGTGATGAATTTGGTTTGATTTGCAAATTCTTCAATAGCAAAAAGAAGTGAGACAATTGTTACATATTAGATAGCAATGCATAGGGATTTCTGGTTTGCAAAACAGGTAAGTGTTGTTCAGGCATGGCCTAATGCATTTTCTTTTGCCCAAAGAAACTGAGAACATTTTAATAAAATTGCTCCTTAGAAAACTGAACAAAAATCCACTTGCATGATAACCTAGTGGACATTGAAGAAAATGACTATTATTGTAATTTCTTTATTTCAGAACTGGAATGTCAACTGATTTAAGCTGGGCCAGGCCAGGATACATGACCAAAAGAAATGTTTCATCTGGTGATCATACATAATATAGGTCTGAAGGTATTTTACAAGAATACTGCTATTTGTTTATTTGGCTAACTGATAATATTAATGAATGGCTCCAGTGATCAGTGATGGTTAAAAAGATTTACCTGAGATTGTGATGATCCACTTGAGTTATTCATTCTTGCCTGGGAATACAACCCATAGAACTTAATGAGGCCTTCTTTTGTGGAGATGGGTATAGGATTAATTTTATAGTAAGCCATATCTGGATAATCACATTGTCATGATAGAAAGAATTTAGCCTCAGGTTACTGAGGCTATGATCCCCAAAAGTTTTATTTGAGCCTCTTAATTGTAATGCTGATTACTTGTGGAAGCCACCTGGTGTGTGCATTTCTGCTAGAAAACACAAAAGGAAATGGAACCTCATGAGTCAAAGACAATGTTCAGTTGATTGTCTTCTACGATTGACAGAGAATGAGAATAGGGTGAAATAAAAACAAACATCAATAGGTTTGATTTAAAAAAAAGTGAGCTTCCCTCCATTGCTTGTCATCACCAGTGGGAAAGTATAGACAACAAAGTATTAAAGATTGTCATGCTGAGAGTACTTTAGGTTCTAATTATTATCTCTGTTTTGTATATCCTCAAGTAAATCCACATTATCTCTAATGGGACTTTTTCCAGAGTTGTGTGTTCTAGCAAATTAATTGCGTTAGTCTTTGACGGAGAAAATGGCAGATAGAGAGGTCTGATGGCATCTGAAAAACCAGTACATCTTTTCTAAAGATACAGCATACATTTCCTGGAGTTAGAATCCATTTTGGTAGATAATATGCTACATATGCATGAAAAGGTTTTCTATACTGTTGGGAAAAACCACATAAGGATGAATTTTATACAGAGGAACTGAAACATCTGGCCTACAAAACAGCTTTTCTCAACCCCACTGTCCCTTCTGATTTGTACCAGTGATTTTCAGTTTTCTACTATTTTGAAGCAAAAAGCACATTAAAATTGCAGTGTAACTCTACAATATGTTTAACCTAATTAAACTGTGTGTCTGTGTATCACATACCTTACAAGGCCACCCACTTTACATCATTACTATAGTCCTCAATTTCCCCCCCCAAAAATGTGTAACTCTAAAGGTTTGCCGACCTCATCTTTATAATCTCAATTATATTGATTTATTGTATTTGAGAAATTACTATCTTTTTATCCCATTTTCCTCCTCTAAAAGCACAATTTCTGCAACACTTTAAGTTGTTAAATATACAGAGATAGCACCTTAGCTTACTCAGACAAATCACTGGGTGTAAATCCATCGTTTTATTGTATAGACACACTATTCTAAAACAAAACAAAACAGAAATATAAGTAAAAATCTACAATAACATTATGAGTATTAAATTGTGAAACAAGTGATCAAAAGGCCAGCAAATGCAAAAAAGAAATACTATGAGTTAGTAAAAAAATACATTATAAGGTGGGTTGCAAATAATTCTATCCAACAAAAAAACCCTTCTGCCTGCAAAATGTACTGATGTCTTAACTTCCTCCAGTAACTCCCATTTCCCCTTCTAAATCTCATTTAGGGACCCTTCCAAGTCTTTGCAATAAAGAAAAACATATCTGGGAAAGTACAATGGTGAAAAATTATACCGTACTTTCCCCAGTGCAATTTCACTGGAAAGAGATCCTTGGATTTCACCTATGTTTGGGGGGAGAAAATCAAAAGTGAGTCAAGTTCAGTTGCAATATCCTTCAATGGACATACAAAAAGGGCAGGGCTTTGGTGGCCATGGCAACCATCTGTTCCTCCATGGGTACCCCTGATTATAGTGTGAGCATTTCATCTATTAAATACTATATATACACATCAAATTATCAAGTTCCAGTTTTGCACAGTAGCAACTGGTCACGGGCTTGTGGATTCTCCGTACCCCTATGGCTAATTTCACCCTGCCAGGGGATCCTAAATGGGTCTAAGTCACCCCAGAGAGGCGATGAAGAAAGAAGGGTGCTCCAGTGATTCTGGAATGGTGGCAGCTGTTCTGTTTGACTTGGGGAAAGCCTTCTAACCCAACAGGAGAAAGGCTGGCTGTATTGTATCGACCAGCCCAAGCTACTAGCAACTGAACACCAAAAGCACTAACCAGCACAACTGTGAACAGTGTGCTTGAAACTGGGTGAGGAATTCAATCTTCTCTTTTCTATTTTACATTTAATTTCCTGGAAAAGATCCCAAGAAGCCTCCAAAAGGAAAGGAGGGGGATTTCTGCCCCACCCTTATACTAATGGAAGCGGTGAATTAATCTTCTTATGGAGGATCAAAATATATTGAAGTGAAATAAATATAAAACCTGAAAATAAATCTAAAATTGTTTAAATGGTTAAGACTCTCATTTTAAAGATAAGTATTCATTTTGGAAATTGAAAAACAAATAGTTGCTGACACCTAGTGGCAGATGAAGACTATGACAGCTATGACTTTAATATAAGACTTGGCAAAAACTGGGAAAAGCTAATCTGTGTCTGTGACCTTCAAAGCTTTAACAATAAAGAACAGCTGTGACAAAAAAGACAATTTCTGGGCTGTAAACAAAGAGAAAATTATTAATTTAAAAAAATCTTTTTTGAACTATTTGAATTAAAAATATTTATCTAATTGGGACTCTAAAACTATTTGCAGAGAAAAGAAAGGAAGAGGAAAACTCAAATTCTTGGCTATCATGGATCAGAGACATGTAGAAAGATCATATCAAGAAAACATAAATACTTCACAGGAGGAGATATATAGTATACTGCAACTAATTCAAACAACAATGACTTTAAACCACAAATAAATCCAAAAAAACCTTTGAAAATATAAATCAATCTATTTCCAAGTTAACTCTACAACAAAACATTTCCTAGAAAACAACAGAGAAGGAGCAGATAAAACAGATAAATGGATATAGAATTGAGAATAGAGACTTAAAGATGGAACTTAACAAAACAAGGATACATGATTTAGTCCTAGTGGGGAAAAATTCACAAGAATTGCAAAAAAAAAACCAAAACAACTTATCCCTTAAGACTACAAAATAAATCTGAGGACAAGAAAACAGATTGGATAAAATGGACTGTAGAGATATCAGGAACATTGGAGAGAAATGAAATGATAAGAGAAGCAGAGAGAAAGAGAAAGAAAAAGATTTTCAACAAACATGGAAAGGCAGAAATCCCGTACAAAAATACTTCTCCTGATTTACTTTTTATATCTACAGCAACATTTATGAACATATGGGAAAACTTTTTGATTCAGCAAAATACATTAATTCATTAATTAATTCAGCAAAAGAAAAAGACTAAAATGGAAACTGAGAAAATAGATGATGGAACTTACCAGAGAGAATACCTAAAAAGGAAACATTTGTTTGAATATGGTTAAAGAAATAGAAAGGTTTTGGAATATATATGTCACCCTAAGGGGGATGAAATCTCTAAATATAATATAGTATGGGTTTTTCCCCCTTTTTTGTTCTCTTTCTTGATATGAGTAATATAAAAAAGTTGAAATGTCTTAGATAAAGGAAATGTTTTAGATATTTAAATGTGATTGAATTTAAGAAAATTATAATGGATAAAATGTTTTGAATAAGAGTTAAAGGACTAGATGACTAGATGTATTAAATGGAATGTTTAAAGATTAAACACATTTTTAATTATGGTTAAAAAGAATAAAAATTTAGGGGAAACAAATACATATTAGCTTAGGAGGGATATATATTTTAAGTAGTATGTTATTTTTTATGCTTTACTCTTGTCTTTCTTTCTTTTTTTCTACTGTTTTATCTATTCCTTAAGAAATGTAAAAGTGTGAGATGGTTCATATGTTTGCAAAAGAGACAACACAATGTTCACCAATTATTAAGTTATATATATATATATATATATATATATATATATATATATATATATATATATATATATATATATATATATATATATATATATATATATATATATATATATATATATATAACCTTATTGCCTGTATCAGCCTAACCTAAGCCTAACCTAAGGCCATCCACAGGCTGTAGTCACAACTGTGACAACTCATTATTTGTGTAATTTTTTTGGATTGATAACAAAGAATTAAAGGGAGACTGGTGTGGCCATTTCAAACACATTTGTTCTCATCAGTCAGCCATACCCTTCTAAGATTCGGACCTGGGCTGATTGCACACATTAGGCAGATGTTTTAACATCTAAGCCACAGGCTCTTTCTCGCTTTGTTAGCTGAGAGGCAAGGGAGATATGTGTTAAGTATTTGTTAAGTATTTTAGAATACCTTGCCGGCCCAAATACAGGCTAAACCTTATCAGTCTCTCTTTAATTCTTCATTAGCAATCCCAAAATATATAAAGGTAAAGGTAAAGGTTCCCCTGCACATGCGTGCTAGTCGTTTCCGACTCTAGGGGCCGGTGCTCATCTCCATTTCAAAGCCAAACAGCCAGCGTTTGTCCGAGGACGTCTCCATGGTCATGTGGCATATACACATTTTTAAGGGAAACATGATATGACAGTATTTTATTTAATTTTCATTTCAGATATAATCAAACAACATAGACCTAATTGTGTTATTTATTTATTTAGATTTATATACCGCCCTTTCCCGAAGGACTCAGGGCGGTTTACAGGATATTTAAAAGGAAATCAATACAAAAGTTAAAAACAAATTTAAAAAGATGAAATGAAACCCTGAGAGAAAATAAAAACCCAGTTAAAATTAAAAATTAAAAAAATTCTCAGCCTGGGCCAGAGAGCTCGAAGAGCCAGGTCTTCAGGTCTTGGCGGAATGAACGGAGGTCGGGGGCAGTCCTAAGCTCCGCGGGCAGCTGGTTCCAAAGGGCAGACGCACCCACTGAGAAGGCCCTACCCCTGGGTGTTACCCGCTGGCAATCTTTAACCAGCGGCACCCTGAGAAGACCCTCCCTGTGGGAGCGCACTGGACCAAGGGACCTTGATGCTGGCAGCAGGTGTTCCCTCAAATATCCCAGACCCTCACCATTTAGGGCTTTATAGGTCATCACCAGCACCTTGAATCTCACCCGAAGGGCAACCGGAAGCCAATGCAGCTCGCGGAGTAGAGGTGTTACATGGGAGTATCGGGAGACCCCCATCACGACTCCGCATTCTGCACCAGCTGAAGCCTCCGAGTGGTCCTCAAGGGCAGCCCCATGTAGAGAGCATTGCAGTAGTCTAAACGGGAGGTCACAAGTGCATGAGTGACTGTGCGTAGGGCATCTCGGTCCAGGTAGGGTCGCAACTGGCGCACCAGGCGAACCTGGGCAAAAGCCCCCCTGGTCACGGCTCCTATATGATCTTCAAAATTGAGCCGCGAATCCAGGAGGATTATATGATATGTTATATTATATGTTCCTTATATGATTATAAGGAACAAAATCAGAGGTAAGTAATATGTTTCCTTTATTACTGGGAGTTTTGTTGTACCCTTCCCAGAATGACTTGTTTTTGTTTGGGCAGCTATTTAAATTGGACAAATAAATAAAATACAAACATGTTGTAATGTTGAATGAACTTTGGGAATTATCTCTGGAAATACATCCTGGTTTTTTTTTACCTTTTAACATAAAAGTTAATAATTGTAGATAAAAATACGAGCTGCCAGCCTTCTGGAAGATGAAATTCAACAGAGATATACTAAGGAAATGGAACCCTTCACCGATCACTTCAGCAATTCAAGATGTATAACAACAGCTACATGTTCCTTATAAGCCCATAACTCTTGGTAAAAGTGTGTGTGGCTTCTTGATAAAAAAAATGTTCACTAGCAATTAAAATTAGTTTAGTCTGACCTGGAACATTCTCTCACAGGGATGCACATCTTGAACTTTAAGAAATGAGAAGTATCATTATAACTTTTAATAATCTGAAATAGGTTGGTCTATGAACAAAAATGCCTTTTCAAGTGAGGAAAAACCTTTTGGTTTGCAGTGGCATCCATTGGCAAGGATCACACTGATACAGCCTCGCTCTTGGCAAATTGTCAGAGTAAAATTAGGTACTTGGTTCAGACATCCTATTTGTGTCTGGGTATTATTTTTTCCCTTGAACGTTGAGAAAGCAGAATTAAATGTTATACTTCCCAGTGATTAAAATGCTGTGAAAATGAAGTATAATTACTTGGAACAAAATGGAAGTGTCATTTCATACTGTGAGTATAACGTTCAGCTTAGTGGGTTGCATATTCTACATTGCCTGACTCGTTGTTATCCCAAATCCACATACAGTACAAAGAGAAGGAAGATATAAACAATGAAGCAGCAAACTGAAACCCATTTAGGTATGAAATGTGCAATTGCTTGCACAACTTGTTGAGGAGAAAGGGGTATGTTAATAATTAAAAAAAATGTGGGCTGCAAAGTGCCACAGTGCTTTTGACAAGCACAGGGATGACTAATAATGCATGTGTACAGCTTTCCCATGTGGTCCTGCACCCTAATCAGTCTTCAGATGTAAGCACCTTGTGTGGGAACATCTATATATGCAGAAAGGCTTTCCATGTTTATCCAAATTCAAGGATAGATATCAGTGAAAAAATTAGATCTAACAGGCTCAGAAGCAGGGCAAAGCTGTTTCTATACTTTTGAAATATTCTCCTATTTAAATTTCTCCTATTTAAAAGTTGAAATTATTCCTATGGCATTCAGTCATCAAAATAAAACATCCTAATTCCTACTTTTAAAAATGCTTTCTCCTTGTATAATGGGAATAACCAGTTCTTTGATAAGATAAGATAAGATAACCTTTATTGTCATTTTTTTACTGTGGGTACAACGGCACACATCAAAAATGAAATTTAGTTGCCCGCTCTCAAAGTGGAACACATACACGACACACACCTAACCATACTATATACACATATGTATAGACCCACACCCCTACATATACATAACAAATAAATATTAAATACTGTCAATCTTGAATACATAATGGAAGGAGGAAGGTTGAGAATCCACAAGGTTAATGCTGTATGGAATGAAACTATGGCTGAATCTGGATGTTCTGCTGTGGATGCCGCAAAGCCTCCTTCCAGAAGGTAACAAGGAAAACAGGTCGTGAAGAAGATGTGTAGTGTCCCAGATAATCTTACGGAACCTGCTCAAGCAACGCTTCTGTGGTATGTTCCTGGATGGAGGGGAGGGAACAGCCAATGATCTTTTCGGCCATCCTCACCACTATCTGCACCGCCTTCCTGTTTGAAGCAGCGATGCTTCCAAACCAGACTGTGATGCTGTATGACAGGATGCTCTCAATCGTTCCCCTGTAGAAAGTGGTCAGGACATGGGACGGAAGATGTGCTTTTCTCATGCGATGCAGAAAATGCAGGTGCTGCTGTACCCGTTTCACCAGTTTCTCACTGTTGAGCAACCAAGCCAGCCTACTCATTAGCTGCACACCCAGGAATTTGGTGCTAGTAACCATCTTCACAGGTGAATCATTTATGCACAGAGAAGTGTGGCTGTGCCTGCCTTTTCTGCAATCAACAATGATCTCTTTGGTTTTTCCAGTATTTAAAACTAGGCTGTTTTCCTTACACAAGTTCACCAACCCCCTCAACCTCCTTGCAGAAAGCTTCCACCTTGTCATCATGAATAAGGCCCACTACTGTTGTATCATCTGCAAACTTAACAATATGGTTGTTGGCAAACCTAGCACAACAGTCATGGGTCAACAGGGTGAACAGCAGGGGACTTAGGACACAGCCCTGAGGAAAACCTGTGCTCAAGAAAATGGTATTAGAGGTATTTGTTTCAACTCGCATATACTGGGGCCTGTTGGAAAGAAAATCAAGAATACAGTTGCACAAAGGAGCGCTTAAGCCTAAAAGGCCCAGTTTGTCTACTAGATGCTGGGGAATGATTGTGTTAAACACTGAACTGAAATCGACAAACAACAAATGCATGTGAGTATTTCTTTCCTCTAAGTGCTTCAAGCTCAGATGGAGAACAAAAGAAATAGCATCCTTGGTATGCAAACTGAAGTGGGTCAAATGCTGGTGGGAGGCTGGATACGATAATGTCTTTTAGCAGCTTCTCAAAGCATTTCATAATGGCGGATGTCAGTGCAACCAGACAGTAACCATTGAGGCCTGTAATTGTGTACAATCTGATTCCAATCTTACTCAATTTTCCCAGGGGCATCAACAGGGAATGAGAGAGATAAGATTCAACAAAGCCATATGAGTCATATGATTATTGTCATCATCTTGACATTAACATCCCTTCCATAGATACCCCTGACACTTCCCTCTAGTTGTTACTTTAATGGGGATTTTTTAGTTAAATCACTTATTTTTTGCATGTAACTGACTAACTGAGCTATCTTTCTTAGCTTACCTATACTTGAAACAATACAGAGTATAGGGTCCTTGGTGGTCTCTGAACTTGGTTATTTTTTTGCAGACATTTCGTTACCAATCTAGGTAACTTCATCAGCACAGCACTGACATTACCTAGTTTGGTAATAGAAAATCTGTAAGAAAACCACCAAGCTCAAAGAGCATCAAGGACTTATCATTCTAACCCTGAGCTACAAATATTCTCTTCTATCAGTACAGTAAAGAGTATGAGTGTCTAAAAAGCCAGGGTATGACAGACACCAGTGTGGGCAGCCCAAATAAACTCTACCAAATGGAAACCAAGTTTAGAATGAATGGGTCCATTTTCTCCTTATTGTTTAATATATTCCTCCTGTACTTTTATGATAAAGGCAGCTTATTTAGTATCAACATTCTAATAACTCCACTTTGGTGATGAATCCTTAAGCTTCTCACCTAATAAAGGAAGATCAAAGGAGTAGTACAAGCAGCTGGCCAACAAATTGGACCTCTCTACGGGAAAAATGATGAGTTTGCCATGAATTGGGCTATTGTCAGTTCCTGTTTCTTAAAACAGATTTTATAGACAGCCTGCCAATCATCCCAAACATGGTTGAAAATAGCTGTTGGATTGGCATATTAAGTATCACAGGAGACTGATGTAAATGTCGTGAACTATTGGGGAAGAATAAACTGAACTATAATACTTCTCCTCATCTGTTCCCAGTGTGCACAGATAAAAATTTTATCACACCAAACAGCAGGATAGTTTGCATGAATTATTAAATCATCTGCATACAAGAGGGCTAGTAATTAAACAGGAAGACCTACTGAGGATTATCATAAATGACAATGAATAAAGCTTGCAAAGTCCAGCTATAAGTCAAGAGACTAACATGTATGATTGCTTTTAATTTGTATGACAATTTGTGAGTTATTCATTTATAACACTTTCAGATGTTGCTGTGGGGGAGCTGAATGTGCAGTTAGTCTTCCAGTGTGCATATGTCAAACAGGCATAATAAATGGTGAAGATACAGGCTTCTTTAGACACCCACCTTTTCACTCACAAAATGAGCAACTTCATTTCAGCTCATGCTTCAGTTTTAAAGTTCAGGATTTTCTTTAAAAAGAGAGAGTTGCTTTATCTGTTCTTGGGCCTGATGAAGCCTCATTGCCTGAGGATGTTCCCATTTGTGCCTCAGTTGGAGTGGCCAAAATGCTGATGTTTCAAAAACCTAATAATTTGACAATAGTGAAGAACTTGTTTAGGACTAAAGGGAGACATTTCTGATGGTAAGGACAATAACATTTTAAGTCATACTGGAGAGTCTCATTCCACTAGTTATTAATTTATTACTTTGACTTTGCTGGTGTGAATAGACAACAGGCTCTGCCTTTGAGATGTTCTACATTAGGAAAAAGGGAGGTGGTGGCTCAGTGGGTTAGGATGCTGAGCTTGCCGATCAGAAGGTCGGCAGTTTGGCGGGTCGAATCCCGAGTGCCGCGTAACAGAGTGAGCACCTGTTACTCCTCCCAGCTTCTGCCAACCTAGCAGTTCGAAAGCACGTAAAAATGCTAGTAGAAAAATAGGGACCACTACGGTGGGAAGGTAAAAGCGTTCCGTGTGCCTTTGGCGTCTAGTCATGCCGGCCACATGACCACAGAGACGTCCTCGGACAAGCGCTGGCTTTTCGGCTTTGAAACGGAGATGAGCACTGGCCCCTAGAGTTGGAAATGACTAGCACATATGTGCGGGGGAACCTTTACCTTTACCTTTACCTACATTAGGAAAACACAAGGGAAAAGGAAAGGAGGCAGAGAAATATTCAGTTGTGGTAAAAAGACAGATCTCTCCTTTTTCATGTGTATTGTGTAACTCTCAGCTTGAAAAGGCAACCAAGCTTTTATTGCTCTTGTGTTTGAAAGTACAACAGAAAGATGAAACCCCTGCTGGATGAAGTGCCAGTTCCAAACAATGGTGATTTTTTTTTTACTAATGCAAAAAGACCTTATCAAGTAAATAGGAATCTTGCAATTTCTGCAATCCATTCCCTTTTTCAGCCACATCTATAACATGCTTTTGTCTGCAATCAGGCTCTCAACTCATCTCCTTGCCTGGATCATATTTTCTGGTCTTCTATACTATTACTCTACTTTCTGTGGTTGGCCCACCTATATATCTCTCTGTAGATCTATTATATTCTATTTTTTTTATTTGCAAAGCAGCCTTATAACAGTCCTTTTTTCCTGTACTTTTTTGTTCCTTTTATTCTTTTCTCCATACTATATTTCTCTTTTTTAATTTTAATCCTCAAAGTCCTGTAATGGACTTCAATCTTTCTTCAGTTCCACAATTTCATCTGCATTTATTATTGTTATGGATGGTCACAAAGTCAGCCAGATGTTTAGACTAGATTTGGCATTTGAGTACTTCTCAAGGACTTGGGATAGTCAGAAGTTGTTGTGTGATTGTGTTAAAGGTAGGATGTACCAAGTAAAGCCACCTTTTACAATTGATTAATGGTGACTTTGTCAATGCCAATGGTGTTCAGGTGGTGCTCCAGATGTTTTGGGATTGCACCCAAGGTGGCTGTTACTATTGGTATTATCTTTGCTTTCTTTTGCCACAACCTTCTATTTACAGGTCTTTCTATGTTGTGATTTTCTCCAGTTCTTTCTCTTCTGCTACAAACCTCACATTTCAGTTTTGTGACTGAACAGGAAATCTCTTGTTTGATAATTAACACAGCACCTAGTGACAGTTCTTGATTTTCAAAAAAAATAAAAATAAAAATCAGTTGGGTTAGACTTGAATTGTGAATTAGACTGAGAAGACAAAAGACTATAAAAGGTATTATTTGCAAAAAAAACCCCTATTAGAATATATCCACAAAGTCACAAGAAATCACACTTGATTTGGGAAGTCTGTAGGCTAAAATAATTGCCTTTCTTCCTTCCTTTAGCCATTATGCAGCAGGTGTGGGGTACTTCCTTCCTTCCTTCCTCCATCCAAAAGCCCTAATAAGCAGACATATACATAGAATGATTTGTGCTTTAGATTGTAAGCCGCCCTGAGTCTTCGGAGAAGGGTGGGATATAAATGGGATTAAAAATCCCTCTTTCTTCTTTCCCTGTCTCTCCTTGTTGATCTGTCATTATTTCCTTCCATCCCTTCCTCCCTCCCGTTTACTTTTCTTGTAGGAAACTTGCAGGAAGAAAGGTATTGGGGAAGTCTTCCTTCTCTCTTCCTCCACCTAGATTCTTCTCGGATCTGTGTCAGTCTTGGAGGTCCTTTGTGACTTCATTGCAAGTCACAATGCAATCTCCTTGCTTGCTGAAAGGAGACTGTAAAAAACAGTACTTCTGCTCTTCCCTTGTCATTGCCATGTGCAAGCTAATCAAACTAGCTCACACCTGCTGCATGATGGCTAAAGGGTTAATTGGATTAAGACCTGATTATTTTACAAGCTTAATCTGGTTTAATCTGAAGAATTTATGCTCCTGCATTTCAAACAGCTATGTGTGGGGGGAGGGGTGAAATCTGCACTGAAGATCAAATATTAGTCAAATTGTAAAAGGCCAGAATATTAGTATTAATATTAGAGCAGGTGCTCTTCGAACAACTCTAAAATGATACTTAAAAATTGAAGATGCAAAGAACACATTATGTACAGTGAGTATCAGATTAACAGAGACATGATCTTCAATATAACACTCTGTCATTCCTCTGTAACACATACCTTGGCAAATCAGCTTAATGCTCACTCCCATCCCATCCCTCATTCTCTCTCTCTCTCTCTCTCTCTCTCTCTCTCTCTCTCTCTCTCTCTCTCTCTCTCTCTCTCTCTCTCTCTCTCTCTCTCTCTCTCCTCTCCCTCTCCCTCTCCCTCTCCCTCTCCCTCTCCCTCTCCTCTCTCCCTCTCTCCCTCTCTCCCTCTCTCCCTCTCTCCCTCTCTCCCTCTCCCTCTCCCTCTTCCTTTCCATCTCTCTCCTACATACACACATTGAACTATTCAGGTCAGTGACATGAGAGATCTGATATACAACAATGCCTTGAACAATTTGCAGAAGATTCCTTCATCTTTTAAATCACTAATTTCCTTAAAAAACATTTTATTGTGTTATAAGATGTAAGAAATGCAATATATTACTTGGGTACAGGGATATTTATACAGCATTAACCAGAGGTCATTAACACTGTTTTGATTTAGAAAACTTAATCCTTTAAAGATAAGAGGGAAAAGGTTTAGATCAATATCAGTATAGTTTTTAAAATGTTAATATCAATGAAGTTAAGGATGCTTAAATTGTCCATCTACCGCTGAATGTAGCATTGATGAACAGCTGCAAAACCTAATCTTTTTAATCACTTTCTCAGTTCTTCACTCCATTATGAAATTCAGAAAGCCAAGAAGATGAAAGGTGCAAACTTAAGGCTGCTTGACCTAAATGTGCCCCTTGTTTTAAATATTATAATTGTTCTGCCAAGTCAACAGAGTGAAGCCCCACATTTCTGAATGGTTAGAATGGACCTGTCAACTCATTCCAGAATGCTGGTGGGAATGACATTTTTGACCATTTTCTTACTTCAAAAATGTTTTCACTGTATCAGGAAGACTGATTCAAACAACTAGGAATGAAGTACAGACTTTTCTGGCACACGTGATAGATGTTGTTATTGTGGAATCTTAGACAGTGAGAGACATATCTGACATCATTCTACACTCTGAGGAACAGATCACTCTAGCTTTTCCAAATTCAACCCACATTCATACTGTAATATGTTTCAAAATCTTGTCTCCTGGTGACTTGATGGACAACCTCATGCAGTTTTCTTGGCAATAATATGAAAGCTTTTTGTTGCCTTTTTTCAGGATGGATTTTTCCCCTTTTTATTTTTCTATTCTAATCTATAGCTTTGGGATGAAACAGTGACCTCCAATCAACATATTAACCAGATCTGAACCTTCTTAATTTTAACTCAGTTAAGGTTGGCTTCAGCAGAGGTCTGTTTAAAGTTGTATTATTATTATTATTATTTTAAAAAAGCATTTCAGTTGATTTAACAGTATACATGCAAGAAAGAGGAAAAGCACACCAGTTCAAAATATCTGAGGGAGAAGTTCTGGCTATGAAAAAAATCTTTAAGCCTGCTTGCAAGCTATGGTAGTTCATATTGGGAGAATCCTTGCTAACATATTCATTCATTCATTCATTCATTCATTCATTCATTCATTCATTCATTCATTCATTCAATCAATCAATCAATCAATCAATCAATCAATCAATCACTAAATTAATATGATTACACATCTTAAATTCATGTCTGTGGGTAGTTAATAATAATTAAAACAGCATATCAAGCATAAAATGAAGAATAATATAAAAAGGAGTATGCAAATTGACCTTTACTTTGTTGCTTATGTCCTATATGTATTTAGGACAGCAGAAGTCCATAAGAGATGATCCTATGGAGTTTTGCCACTTGGTACGTTTTTTCATGAAAGGGACGCGGTGGCTCAGTGGGTTAGGATGCTGAGCTTGTCGATCAGATGGTCGGCAGTTTGGCGGGTCGAATCCCGAGTGCCATGTAACAGAGTGAGCGCCTGTTACTCGTCCCAGCTTCTGCCAACCTAGCAGTTCAAAAGCATGTAAAAATGCAAGTAGAAAAATAGGGACCACTACAGTGGGAAGGTAACAGCACTCCGTGTGCCTTTGGCATCTAGTCATGCCGGCCACATGACCACGGAGACATCCTTGGACAAGCGCTGGCTCTTCGGCTTTGAAACGGAGATGAGCACCGGCCCCTAGAGTTGGAAACGACTAGCACGCATGTGCGGGGGAACCTTTACCTTTACCTTTTACTGTGTTTTTTCAGATGTATCATGATGGCTTCATTCACATGATACTGACTGCCATCATGACTTTTCTGACACCCCTCCACCCATGGCACTACTTAGAAGTAAAACCCACTACCTTCCAAGGAACCTACTCTCTGGTAACTGTACCTTGTATCACAGATTTAGGACTAAATTAAATCATATGCAAAGTAAGTAAAAATCTGCTACAGTTTCTGCTTTTTTATTTACTCAGTTATAAGTGAAGGAATTTTTTGAATCCCAATGTCTACACACAGGAATGTAAGAGATATAAGTTTAGTCACAATACTTTTCCAATGAACTCAATAAAATCAGAAATGGGAACAGGGTGACATAGATTTCAAGTACTATCCAGATAAGCACTTCAATCGTCATAGATTCAGTCTTCAAAACTGGTCAAAATGTTCCTGAGTACTCTTTCAGGAGGAATACCAACTTTTTACTTGAGCAAGAAAACAGCAAGCAATTGACAATTACCATTCCTGAGGACTTTCGACAACTTTTCTGAAAAATGCAGAACAGATTCTCTTTCTGAAAACATTTTCAAATCTTATTGCAATCTTCATTTCAAATGTCAAAATGTTCTTAATAGATGTCACCTTAAAGCAACCTGGTGAGATTCAATCAGTTCTTCTGAGCTGTTTATAATACAGATCTTAAAAGCCAGGGAGAAATTGGGACCTTTTCTTGGCACCTGATTACTAAGGACAAAATAGGATTACTAAGGATAAAAGAGCCATGGTGGCACAGTGGTTTGAATGTAGCACTGCAGGCTAACTCACTGTTCACTCCAGGAGTTTGATTCTGAGCAGCTCAAGATTGACTCAGCCTTCCATCCTTCCGAGGTTGGTAAAATGAGGACCCAAATTGTTGGGGGCAACAATTCAAGGTGCTAACAATGACATACAAAGCCCTACATGGCATGGGTCCAGACTACCTACGGGAGCACCTTCTGCCAATGTCAACACCCCACCGTCCTGTGCGCTCCCACAGAGAGGGCCTCCTCAGGGTGCCACCACTCAAGGAATGTCGGCTGGTGGCCCCCAGGGGGAGGGCATTCTCAGTGGGTGCGCCAGCCCTCTGGAACTGCTTACCAACTGAAATCCGGATGGCCCCCGACCTCCGCACCTTCCGGCGTGACTTAAAAACTTACCTTTTCCAGCAGTCCGGCCTGGCCTGATAGCTCTAATTGGGGTCCCAGTTTGTTTTGACTATTGTTTTTTCAGTATTGTTTCATTATGTTTACCTACCTTACTCTGTACACCGCCCCGAGTCCCTCGGGAGAAGGGCGGTTTATAAAAACAAACAAATAAATAAATAAATAAAATAAATAAATATGTTGATTCTGTAAACCGCTTAGAGAGGGCTGTAAAGCACTATGAAACAGTATATAAATCTAAGTGCTATTGCTATCAATCATGAAACATGAGCAGGGTATTTTTAGGAGGTCAATGATGTCAAAACAGTGATTACAATGGATAATTAGCCCATGTTTCTTTTTACATTTGGGTGGTTTGCAACACATGATAAATAAGGGCAGGGCCTCAATTGTTCAATTTTGCCTACCATCTTGATGTTATTGACCCTTACCCCTTTGCCATTCAAAGATGCTTTGAGTGCAACTAAACAAGCACAAAGCTAATGCTTGACTTTCACTTGAACAATGTGTTTGGTACAACTTTTTACTACCTTTTCTTGTTTAAATAACCATAGATAAAAACAGGTATGTATCATGAAGTGCAGGGAGTCTGCTGATGCTTGAAAAAGTTGATAGGCATCATTGGTCCACATTTGAGCTACAAGATCCATTTTCCATTGATAAGCCCCAAACTCTCTAGCCGCTGCCTTTTGTTTTTATTTTATTGTTACTGTTGATTCCTTGCACTATCTAACAAATTAGTAGAAAACAAGTAGAAGACACATCTACTTCCACCTTTATTGCCTTCATTATTCAGAAGGAAGAGAGCAATAAGAATGATGGAGAAATATTGCTTAAGTCATCACACCCTGTGGAACAGCATCACCCCAGCGATAAAGACTCTTCTAGATTTAGGAAAATTCATAATACCTGGATTTGGTCTAATTCCTGGAGTTATTGTTTTCATGTATGATTGTATTCTGGTGGCTGTTTTGTCTGACTTTTGTTATTTTAAAGGTCATTTTATGTTTGGCTATCTGTGTGGCTTTATGGTTGATCTGTTTTTCTGATTTTCTTTAGTTTGTACCCTGCTTGGAGTCAAATTACTTTTGAATAATGCTGAGAGTCACAGGATAGTTAAATCAGTTTTATTTCACAATGGATTGTAGTAAATACATAAACACCCTAGTTTTTTTCCTAGATTATCTTTCAGTCTAGAAGAGGGGGAAAAATCCTTTTTCATAGCACTTCCTTCTCACAGCGCAACAAGGGCTTTTGGACAGCAGACCTTATTCTCTCAACTCTTATAGAACGGATCTCCTACAGCAGGGCAGCATCATTTTAGCATCTGTTCACCATCTATACATTTTGGCTGGAAGATTTATTTAATAAATTACTCAGCTGGAGCAAAGTAGCAGCTGGAATACAAGCAAAGCAGGCAGGTGCTCACATTGTCATCCCTACCTCTTCCAAATGTAATGGCTGTATGATGTCTGATGGAAAAGTTCTTTCTAAGAGTTTTGCTATTTCAAAAGAAGCCAAGCAGAATCACCTCTGGGCTGAATGGATAAAATTTCACCCATTCTTCTTTTCTTGTGTGATATCTAAAAAGCTGATAAGAAGCAAATGGAAAATGTAATGCTGATTGGTATTTTCCTAAAGGTAGAATGTGAAGATTTATTTATTACTTATTTATTAGCTTGATCAATTGTTCACCTCTATCATGATTCAGGGTGACTTATAGCATACCGTAATTTAAGACAATATAATACAAAACCATACAAAAACTAACATCCAGAAAAATAACACTAACTCTACCAGACCAAATATCCTGCAAGAGGTCTACCACTTCCTCAAGATCAAGATTTATCCACTCAGACTGAATATGAACTGGAAGTAGGGGAAAAAACTGGTTTGGCTTTCTTCACACTCTTTAAGTGCAAAAATCCACTCTATTTTTCTGACTGTGGGAATTTTAACTAGTGAACAGGAAACTGTGGGACTGTGATTAGACATGATCTCACTCCTTGCAAATTGGGGAAGGGGTTACACCTTCCCCCTCAGTTATTTTTTTTTCCTTTTTATGCATACAGAAGTTTAAAGAGAGGCAAAGAATTTTCAAGGGGGTAAATGTACATTTTTGTATAACTTCTGGGAATTCTGGGAGCAGATTCAGATATGCAATGGTTATAGTTTAAAATCTATGCAATATATACAGTAGGCAATGGCTCCAATCTAGATGACAATCCCTCTTCCCAGCATCCTCTGGGATTAGCTATACACTAATTAAACCTACAATAATACGCTTTCAAGAGAGAAATACACACAGAGAGAGTATATTATCTAATAGGAAAATGGGAGGCAAAATTGTCTTTTTTATATTTGTATTTTTAGAAACATCTGAAAGTTGTTCATGGTTACCTCAAACCTGAAAATAGCAAACCTGTGTCACAACCTGGGATAGCATTTGCTTTAATAGAACTGGGCTAAAGAAAAATAAATTGTAATAATAGTTTCTTTGAGTTACATCTCAGGACAAAAAAAATCTTGCAATTGGATATTAATCATATTTATTTTTCAGATTGTTTCTTGCTACATAACTCTGAGAACATATAATGGTTTTTCAGTCCAATATATAGTCCTGTATATACAGTATCTACTTAGCAGAAGCATCTATTCTATTCAATGGACCTTATCCACAATGACATATGGGACTGAAATCTAAAGTGACTGTTACCTACCATATATAACCTGCATGCAGATAATGATTCTGAACATGAAACCGATGTACGTAGCTGTGAGGAATAAATTTAATTAGAATTAATAAATTGTGCCTTAAGTAATGTTGGCTCATAATGTCAACTGCTGTCCATTAAAGAAGGAGCCCAGTTGTGAAATCTGTACTAAGAAAAGAAATAGTATCTTATTGGCTCAACTACTCTTGCAAAATGCTGTAGTACAAAAACATTATTCATGGCTGGCATATCCTTTTCCTTGTGTATTTAAAAGTCAAATACTTATTTCTCCTTGTTCACAATGTTGTTAGATCATCCCTCAGGGTAAGAGGTAACAGTGCATTAAGCAGTATATTTTAATCAGTCTGAAAAATATTTTTTAATGATCTTATTTATGATCACTGATACCTTTCATTCATTTCACTTTCCTGGAAACATGCTGTCATACATACAGAAGACACAATTTATTGTCTACTTTACAGAGATTGACTAATCATTCTCAACTCTGCCAAATCAATGTTCTGGGTCTCTTGGCAGGAAGATGGTATAAAAAGGTGGTGTGGGGCACATTGTTAAACTAATTTGTGTGACTAATTACACCATGCAAGATGCAAAATGGAGCTGTAATGTAGATCAGACAAATTGATGATAATCTGCTAGTTTGAGGGTCTGTAGATGCCCCATAAAACTCTCATTAGTCTGTTACAGTAGATTAGAATCTTAGCATACAACTAAATATAGTAAGTGCTTGGGTCCATGTAGTGTAGAGGCATCAAGTATTAGTATAGTGGCACAGTTACGATATGTGATACCATTTATTATGGAAGATTTTTCTAAACAATGGATGCAAATTGAAACTATATTAGAGTCAGATATGTATATAAATCAATGACTTTTTTCACCCAGCATGTTTTTCTAGAATAAAACAGATTGAAAATGTTTTTACTAAAACAATGTCTCAAATCTGGAAGAGTAAGTACATTGTTTATAAGGGATGCTTCTCCCTTAACTCTATCTATCTATCTATCTATCTATCTATCTATCTATCTATCTATCTATCATCTATCTAACCAAGATAATTGTTATATACTGGGCTCATTAGTAATAATTGGAAACTTTCTAATAAAGATCAAATTGAGCAATAAATAGGTTGTAAATTATTTCTGGCCAATCACCCCTAGTAGCACCCTACCATTTTCCCCACGTTTGTTCTACAGCATTAGTGGCTGTGTACTTTCTACATTTATTTTCATAGTGCCTCTTATTGTCTCTTGTAGGACTCCTGAAGACACTTCCCTCTGTTTGGAAGGTAATGTAATAGTGTGTAATGTAGTATAAAGTAACCCTCTAGAAGTTGTGGGTGCTCCATCACTGGAGGTTTCCAAAAAGAGATTGGGTAGCCATTTGTCCAGAATGGTATAGGATCTCCTACCTGAGTGGGGGTTGGACTAGAAGACCTCCAAGGTTCCTCATATTGTTATTCTGTTACTGTTAATGTATTAAATTATTAAAGCTCTTCTCTGCAGTGAGAATAGCTATATCAGCTATCAATTTTTTAGATGTTCTTAGATCTTAGACAAGATGTTGAAAGAAATATAGTTGAGCATGCTGCCTGCTTATTTGGTTGCCTCTGTTGGTAGACCATTTGATTCTATTGTCAGGGCTGAATATAAAGATCTTAAATGCTTTTGCATATGAATTGACAAGGAACGATATCTTATCCTTAGCTTTGGGCAGCAAAATGTGTTAGAACTGGTTGGCACAGACTTACAAATTTAATTAGAATCAAGTCCTTCTCTTTACATTGAACTTGTACTAATTCCCAACTATGATTCCATTTGTATATGCAGCTTATCAGTGCCTTCTTTCATGTACTGTAATGCATCACAGCTAACCTTTAGTGATGTACAAGCTTAATACTTTCTGATACATCTAATTGGGAGATTCTCCTTATTAATTTCTGCACTAGTGTCTTAAAGTTCATATTGTTTGTTGCAAAAAATAAGCTCAATGTGTTCTCCTTTATGAGGTAGATGGGCTTTTAACAATACTGAGAAATTGAAAAATGCTTTTTTCAAATGTTACCACAAACATTATACAAGGACTGCCATGAGCAAAACTGATTATACTACATTTTGCCCAATAAGAGACCTTACAGTAGACAATTTAAATCTAGAATGCCATCATATTCATTTGTTGTGGATTTAAAATGATAGGTAATAATGATTACCTAGAAGCAAGAAGTAGATAATTACAGCTGATGTTAGAAGAGCATTTCAAATTAATATTTACTAGACTGTTTAAAGTTTAAGAACATTGATGTTTGAAATGGTGGGAGCTTGCTGCTTCTAATATTTTCCTTAAAGATAATTTCACAAAACAAATGAAAAAACCATTGCTTGTCAATTTATATATATATATAAAATGATAGCATACGCTAAATTAGATAAAAGTTGGTATTAATGAAAATATTTTTTCCCTTTGGTTGATCCACTTAGGCAAATTCATATTCATATCAGTCAAAAAGGTTCTCAAATGGAAAACATTATTATAAATCAAGCCATACAGCCAACACTGTAAATATATTATATTTGGGACTAACAGATAAAGAGGACGAGGAAGAAGGTGATGCTATATATTTTGTACAAATATACAACATACAATAGTTATGGACTGGGCTGTCTGTTAATACATAATGCATCAATCACTTTTATGAAAGATTTAGTGGCTGTGTTTTTAGGGCTCCAGAAGCATAAACACACTGAAGACTTAAAGAAACTCTGTTCATAGCCAAGTTGTATCACCCAGATTTATGTCCATTGCTACCAAAACCATGGTAAATGTCAATTCTATTTAATGTTGGTGGTAAAACTAGTCTGTTCACTGAAAGAACTATCATGAAGCTAAAGCTTAACTATTTTGGACACATAATGTGAAGAAGAGAATCACTGGAGAAGATCTGAAGCTTGGAACACATCTAAGACAAATGATAAAGTGACTGAAAGAAGACAAGTTGACTTAATATTGTCATGGATGACACAAGCATGAACGCACAGCAAAGAAACCATCAATGTCAGACTGTCCTGGCAAAATGATGTCCATAAAGTGGGAAATAATAGAACAATTTTTAACCACAATTATATTAGAATGACAGATGCATTCTCTTTTCTTAGAGTAGCAACCAATATTCCTCCTTACACCATGGAGCTTGTCTGAATAGGAGTAGTAACTTTCCCTTTATTCCCCAGAATATCTTTAAAGGGGGAGAATTCTTCTGAGAAGGCAGAATGAGCTTGGTGCAGGAAAAGTAACAAGGTAAGCTATCCCATATCTGCTCATTTAACATTGGATTCTACACACGTTCCTATGGTAATATCTTAGTCATTGTACTACATTCTCAAGGTAATTCTGAAAGGTTTCAAAAGACTCTTAGGTTCATGATAGCATTTAATTGGTTAGTGCAGCCTGATTATTTTTTAATGCAAGGTGGATTTTAAAATGGACCAATCCCATAAGATTTCTATGTATTTTTTAAACAAACCAATGTAGACCATTTGCCTAGCAAAGCAAATCTGGTTTTCCTGAAAGCATTTATATCCAGTGAACTTAACCAGAACCAAATATACCTGTTTTATTTTTTGCACTCTAGATGTTGTGTCTAAGTATTGCCTTACTGTATATGTTCAGTCTAATACATGACAACAAAGAGTGAGAAAGAAAATGGTACTAAACAGACAAAACAAAATATCATCTTCCACAGGGAGGTCAGAAATAATGTTTTTTCAATATAATAGCATACATTTTTTTCCTTTTCATTGTACTCATGATCTGTAAGAGAAAACTATTGAACATTGCATGGAAAAAAATACGTGATTGTTTCCTATTTATTGTAGTTTCATATTTATGAGACAATTAATGTGTTACCAGAAAACTCAAGACTTACACCTATAAAGCCCTAAATGGCTTGGGTCCGGGATATCTGAGGGAACACCTGCTGCCGGCATCAAGTTCCCTTCGTCCAGTGCGCTCCCACAGGGAGGGTCTTCTCAGGGTGCCACCGGTAAGAGATTGCTGGCGGACGACACCCAGGGATAGGGCCTTCTCAGTGGGGGCGCCTGCCCTTTGGAACCAGCTGCCAGTGGAGTTGAGGACTGCCCCCGACCTCCGTTCATTCCGCCGGGACCTGAAGACCTGGCTCTTCGAGCTCTCTGGCCCAGGCTGAGGATTAATTTTATTTTAACTGGGGTTTTATTTATACAGGGACAAATATTTTTTTTTAAAAAAATTGTTTTTAACTTTTGTATCTTGGTTGTTTGTTTTTTTTAATCACCCTGTAAACCGCCCTGAGTCCTTCGGGAAAGGGTGGTATATAAATGTAATAAAATAAAATAAATAAAATAAATAAATATTTTAAATAAGTAAAAATGGAAATTAGAAACAAACATGTAACTTTTCATTGTAAAATGAATGGATGTCATAAACACTAAATAATTCCATCTACATCCCAAATAAAAGAGAATTTATGGAATAAAGAAAATATTGTAGCTTAAAAGTAGAAGTGATTTGGAAGTTAATGAAATAGGTTCAAGGCTGATTAGTATCCTATTCTGAACAATCACTTGGTCCTTGGGTTCATTTTTCTTTCCTATACTACCATAAATGATAAAAGCAGTTGTCTAGCTCCTCAGGATGCTTTATTTTGCTTTACCTTTGCCTCCCCCCACCAAACATATCTCCCAAGGTAGATTATGATCTCCATAACAATATAACCTTTTAACTATTGTATTGTAATATGCAGAGAGAAGATATAAGAAAGCAACACAATTAATTGACTGACAATGATTTTTTTAATGTTTTCTGGTTCAAAATATTGGAATAATATGAGAAACATGAGAAAATTCTCCCCCAAAATAAGTTAATCTTTGAGTCATAGTCTTAAAGTAAGACACTTCTTGCAAGACTTCTGAAGTTTCCTCAACTTGAAACACATTATAAAATTGGGAATCATGAATCTTACACTTATATTAAAGATGTACAATCTCTTTCCTATACCAAGTTAATATTACTTATTTGAACAGGCCTCAAGTTTCTGCAGAAGTTCTGTATAATATGCATGCAATTGATGGTCGGGGAATTGCATTTTCTGTCTCAAAAAAAAGTTAAACTTGTTACTGGAATATCTCTTGGCTGCCGTTCTAATAGCCAGCTTAACCTTTATTGCCAAAAAAAAGCAATGGCTCTTCTTTCCTGTAAAATCCTTGTAGAGTAGTAAAAACACTGTCATTAGCTAAGTTGATGCAAAGATCATTTCCATTTATTGCCAGAGAATGAGATAAAATGTAATACTTTGCTTCAAAAATAAAAAAGAGAAGTTTGATTTCATCATATAAGAAATGTTGATATATGCTTATACTGAAGCTGTTGTATAATGAAGTCCATTACAACAAATGTTTTGTTTATTGGGATGAAAAAATAATAGATATTTTTTTCAGTGTTGAATGTTTGTAATGTGAGAGCAAGTGTTTCTAAATAAGTAATCTTTTTTTTCTCCCCTCTGATATTTTTTTCCCTATATAAGACTGGCTGGGTACTTGATAGCCCAAGATGGGTTCCTACTAATTCACAGGAACAGACAAAAATGTTCCTTTATGTAAGATCAGTATTGACATAGTTTCTCAATTGCAATAGATTGAAAAAGAATTGTCCTACCGCCTGAAGCAGCTGCATTTATATCTCCTCTCTAACCAAGAAACTTTCCCCACCATAACCATGACTCAAGTAGGTCTGTCTAATTATATATCAAATTTTGCCCAGCAAATTTTGGAACAAACATAAGCAAATATTCTCCCAAGAAAAAAAGAATCGGGTTGAAATTCCCATCCTCCAGGATGTTAGACAACGTTGTAGAAGAACTGTCATCCATTTTGTTACCATATAAAATGTTGAGGAATGAATTCTGGAGATATCTGTCTCAAATATTGACCAAATTCACAGTTTTCTGATAAAGAACATAGGAATTTTTTTTCTCACCTTCTCAAGGGAACAAATAAGTTATGATCCTAGCTGTTTTTCTGAGGAGTATAACCGTGGACCCTTTGCCATAGTTAAATTTTTCTGCTATGGCAAAGTGATAATGGGGATTGTCTTAACTAGTAGTGTAGGGTGGATCTTTCTGTAGGGCACTCTAATGTCAGCAGATAGAAATGTCATAGATTGTGGGAGAGAATAATTCCAGATCATTTGAAGGCAATTTATTCCAAATGAATTTCAAAGGAATTCCCCCTAATGAAATATCTATTTAGCTAATTCAATGTGGGCAAATAGAGATCACAAAACAACATTTGACCTTTCTCTTTTTGGAATCTTTGTATTGCTACCAATTTTTGCATCAGTGCTTAATTTATCTTTGCAGTAAATGAAAACACCAACGGAGATTCCAGGAGATGCTAAAATTGAAGTTTATAAGAAATTGTCTCCAAATATAGTGCCACAGTGCCAGGGAGTCTCTCCTTAATCTATCAGGATGGCAAAGACATTCTCCATAATTTGACTCACTAAAGGATTGTTTCTTATTGGGCAAATTTTATATCCCTGTAATCTTTTTCTTCAACCTCCAGAGTTGCTTAGTTTAGACATCAATAAAGGAAGGTTACACATTAATTGGGATTAAGTGTCCAACACTAGATGCCTGCTGTGACAAAAGAGAGAAATAATTATCTAACTGAGACTACAGCAAAAAAAAAAATATTGTTATCTCACAACTTGCAAGAGTAAATAGAAAAGAGTGGCTTGTCTGAAAAATCTCCCGGGTGTTAATTGAAAAATACAAGTCAGATACAGGACACCTTGGAAATCACTTTAACTCAGATTGCAGATATCTGACAACATAGGTTCTCACTGTTTGGAGGGGAGAACAGATGGAGACTGTAGTATAATCTCTAAAATAGTTCTAAAATAAAACAAAAACAATTCAAAAATCTCTCTTGAATTCTGTTTATTCATGCATGATATGTTCCTACCCACTTGGCACCTAGATTTTCAAGACTGGCCTGTGCTTTCATCTAATTTTCACCTCGCAAAGTACTTTCAGAGATGGTAATATGAACATGAATTACCAGATTAAATCATGTGTCTCGGGTATATGTATATCATAATGCAAAGTTTTCAGTTCCTGAGCTAAAGATCTCCAACTTAAAACTACACAGATCACCATGCTTTGAAAATTATCTGCCTGGTAGAACATATAATAAAACTAACTACAAAATGTAACTACAAAATGTAGTTACTGTACAATAATCCAACCTTACATTTTGAATGGGAGTTATTGACAAACATCAAATACTTTCTTTGGATGGTACAAAAGTCAAACAGTTGATTTCGTGGCAAAGTGCAGATTAGAAAAATAATGACTTTCAAATAACCTTGTTGTCTCATATAAATATCCTTTAGCCATGTAAGAAATCTAAGGGCCAGCACACCAAACTTTAGTGACATACTTCTGAATTAGTTAATGTTTGGCAAGAATTGTATAAATGTTGGGAAAAGTTAAAAGTGTACTTTCATTTTAAACATTAGTATTCTAATTTGATGAGCTCTGATATAGTCTGGAAATGAAGTACTCTGGGAAATTACTACAGACATTGAAAATCTGTTTAGGTCATTTTCAAATGGTATAAAATACCAAAATAAAATGAACAGTCTAATATAAATTGGTTTGGCTCCATTGACTACAGCAAGGACAGTACATGCTATTTGAGAAACAATATGTGATTAGCTCAAAACTTATCCTGCATGTGAATTGGCAAGGGTCTTGACTGAATATATTTGCTTTTAAAATAGGAAATCTATAATTCAATGCAGAGATGAATAGTGAATTATGAAACCAAGTTTCCAGAGCAATGGCTGTTATGGAATATTTGTCCCTTTAAGTTAAGTTGTTAAGAAGAACCATCTGGCTCATCCTAAATTATATCATTGTTTCAATACCATTTGGTGTTTATACTGCAGTAAAATCAATGGCAGATTTAAGAGACAACATATAAAAATCAGGGAGTCAACTCTGGAAGAATATGACTTAACTGCTCTCTAAATAAGTAAACAAGAAATGTCTTTTATTCACTGACTTGCTGAAGATTGCCATCAAATATTGGAAAATGTAGAGGATTCAGATCAAATTGGACCATTTGATAGGTGAATAAGAAGAACTGGGACTCTCTTAAGTGACCAAAATTGTCAGGAACTTCTAACAGTCCTAGGAGAAATCAAATGATTACTTATGTAGAAAAACAGATACTTTCATTTAATAAACAAAATCCAAGTAGCAAGATGTATGTCCAAATAGATAACTAGATCTATCATCTAACCACTTGGAAATAGCTTACAGCAATATGGATACACCAATCACAATATTTTGAAGGAAGAATGGTGAATCTTAGAGCAGCTTTGAAAGACATAAGTAAAGAATTCAGCTTTTTCAAATCTTTGACCAATTTTAATCCTTTTTTTCCCCCAGTGTTTTTCTTAACATTTTTTTTTACTCTAATCCACTCCTTCACATTCTGGTACTTTCTGTAGAAGTTATTGCATCTGTTGTTTACATGCCTCCCTGTTCATCTCCTCCTGACTATAAAACATACTCTAGCATTAGGAAAATGGAAGGACATTGTAGTGAGTCTGGAATATCAGGGGCTGTGCCATGTTCATATTAGTCATTTTGTGTCATTGGTTTCTCTTAAATATTTTCTTTTTTTTAAAAAAAAATCTATTTTCATTGATTTTTTTACAATAGCAATCTTTAGTGCTTAGTAAACAGTGTGCTGTCTACATTCATATATTTAAAAATAATAAATAATACTTGATTTCTATAATTCCATAATCAATATATTAATTAATGATATATTTCTCTGAACTTCTCTTCTTCCAGTAGTATTCTACTTTGTTGACATTAAGTGAGTATAATTCTTAATACTTTTAATACATACAAGGTTGAATATAAACATTTTTCTTGTGTTTGTACAAAAAACAATAACATCCACATATAACATCTTTTTAATTGGCTTATATTTCAATTGTATTTGTAAGAGTCATCTTGATAAGTCACTATGTGTCCTGTTTTCAAGATTATTATTTAAGCTTAATTTCCCCTCAGTATTCAGACCATTCTTGTCAGTCATAATTTTCTCGAAATTAATTACCTTTAAATATCCAAACTTTTCATTCACATGCACCATCTCAATATTTTTACATCTCATATACTATAAAAATACTATACTACTTATATATCTTATCCCTCTTACTGTAGGGCCCCTTTATATTCAAAATTCATCTATTTTTTAATCATATACAAAATGAGTGTTTAATCATATAGTACTCCATCTGGTAAGTTGAATTGAATTGGTTGAATCTAACTCTAGCTTTCTTCTTTTGCCATGGTAGCTTTCCGTGTCAGTATGTTCTGCTTGATAGGGGATTCTTCCTGTATTTTTATGAATATTATTGGGAATAGGAAAGACAAGTTAAGTAGAATGTACATTTTTTTGTCTTCCAAATACTAATGATTCTCCTGCCAGCTCTATAATCCATTTTGTTAGATCTTCTTTCTTTTACTCAAGTTTGTTTTGAGGTCCTGAAAGATAAAATATCTTTTCTATTTTCATTGTTGTGGCAAAATCTTGCAGATTTTCTTTTCTTTATAGTAAGCCGTAGTTCTCTTCATTTGTAACTTCCCCATTTGGGTCACTTTCCCCGGTTTATGTTCCGTTATCTGATTTGTTTGTTCATTCTTTATCATTATTTTCTGAGAGTTTTTAATTGTAAGTTTAGGTTGAAGATGTGCTTATTTATGTCATCAAAGTTATTTTTAATCTCATCATGGTTTGAAACAATTGTCATTTGAATCTGTCACAACATTACATACATTTCCTCCTGGAAAGTATTTGCCTTGTCTTGGAGTATTGCTCTTGGAGATCACTGATGTTCCAGGCTAATCCCTTCAGAAGGGAATGTTAGGTATGGTTTCCTGTCACTTTTAGTTAGGTATGCAACACCCATTTTGTCTCCCTCCTCCAGATAGTCTTTCACTGGTACCATAGTTTCTGTGATTATCTTTGTCAAACCAGCCAATCTTAAAATCCAAACAACCAAATCTTATATAGTTCTTATCTTTATATATGGTTTTTGTAATTCAATGCATTTTCAATTGTCAAACCACCATTGAAAGCAGGGTTTTAAAGCAGTTCTTCTATTCAGGAGTCTTACAATTATCAACCAGTCAAAATTGCAATCCAGAATGTTTAGCCACCTAGGAGCTTTCCAGTAAATTTCCCCCTAGAAGATTAGCCAAAAGTCAAAGTTTTTATTTCTCTGCAAACAGTTCTTGAGCTTAGAAATCACAGTTCAGTAAATATTTATAATCCTAGAAAGTCAGCAGTTTTTAAAACAATGTAGTATCACTCTGTAGTAGATAGGCCAGTGTATTTTCTTTCCTCTGTGCAACTGTCTTTTTAAAAAAAAATGGCTAAAAGTCACTGAGGTTCAAAGGAATAAGTTTTTCTCTATTTCTGGGTGTCTTGCCAATTTCTGAGTCAATGCAGCTATAGTTTTATACTGTAATCCTCCACTAGATTTCAGTAGTTATTCATTTTCCAACTTTTAAGAGAAATAATTATTTTCTTATAATTTCATCAAGAAGAGATCTTAACAGTTTTCATAATTTTCAGATTTATCCAGACTGTATTATTATTAACTTCATTTCAATATATTTCTAACCGCCATAAATATTAATTTGCCGCCTCCATCTATGGAAAGGTAGGGCCGTGATCCCCTCCCTTCTCACTTTTGGAGGATTTTTTGCTTCTGAGGCTAGAGAGCTACAGGTCAAGATACTTCAGATCATCAGTAGGAACTTATGTTCTCCATGTCCTTTGTTGCTGCTACAGTATTCTTCACTCAAAGCATTGATGTCTTAAAAAACAATTTAATAAAATACAACACTACATTTTATGAGATTTCCCCCCTACACCAAATTCTATTTGGCCTCTGACTGATTGGCATTCCATAAAACATTAAAGACATGTTCTTTCAAGCCTTGCCTTGAGTTGGATCGGACCTCTTGTTGGGATCTCTCTTTTTTCTGTTGTGTATTGGGATTTCAAAGTTGTAATATGTAGTGAGCTGCCCAAGGTAAGTTGGAGTTGGGCAGAACCTAAATTACATTAAATAAAATAACACAACAACAAAAATGCTATGACCTGCCAGTTCTTTCTCTGTATTGTCTTTTTCTTACTTAAGAGAAGCATTCTGTTAGCCTATTTAACACCGGTAAATAAGTACCTGATATAGACAATTTTATTCTGATTTTTCAGTTAATTGGGAAATTCTGCACAAACAAAAGGTTCTTTATCCAAGATAATTTCTTCAGACAAACAAATTCCAATATGTTTCCATCATCTTAGCACCAGAAATGTGTGCCATGCTCCCATTTCTGCTCTCCTGAAAACATCATACAAGGCAATTGTTTACTTTTTACTTGATAAAACCAATGCACAATTTTTATCATGTCTTAGCTACTACAGAAAACAAACTGATTTATTCAAGCATAATTCTGTGGTTCTATCTACATGGATAAAATCTAACATTCCTAAGATTTCTTTTCTGCAGAAAACAATATTAGGCACACTAGGGGTGGGGAGATTTTCTATAAGTTGTGATAAGCATGCAAAGCTAAGCAGATGATCTTAAATGTTGGTACTGTTTTGTTTTGGTTTTCAAAAAGTATTTGCTCTCAACATTATCCTAACATTAATTAGTCATTCTTCTGATACATTCATTTGGAGACTTTACTCTTCAGCAAGCCCAGCCTAAGTATCAGATAATTTCATTCTAGAAATTTCCTCCCTAACCTTGCTCAGTTGTAAAAGCTACCCACCATGGATTCCAATCAGTTATGTTACGAATGGGTAGCAGTGTATAGACTCCATTAGCAACTCTCGTTCTCCATTCAAACAATCACATAACCTGCATTTGTCTGAGAGAAAATGCATTTCAAATTATTAAACTTTATTATAAAACATGAAGCAAAGATTTATAAAGGAGATTTTGAACTAATTTATTTCTACCACATACCACTACCAATGGTATTCCCACACAGAGGAAAAAATGTTTTTCATTTGGGGACAATCCACAGCTGTAAGGGTTCCAGATGACAACCTTAAGAAGGTCTTCATGTAAATATTCACACTTCCCAAATTATGTTTTGTTTGCTAAGTTCACCAAGTCTCCTGTGCAGAATGGCAGTTCACCTAAACATTTTGTCTAGGTATTTCTTCTTTGGTGATTAAATTAAAATAGCTATTAAATGTTTTTTTTTTTTAATTTATTGGGTATAATTGATGATATCTGTTTTGACTGCACCTTAATTATATTTCTAAATTTGTTTCTCTTTTCATGTTGCTATATTATTTTAACAATCTTGAATAACATGCTTCAGTGATAAACTGGCATATATAAATCCAATCAATGAATACTTCCATGCATAAAATATAGGTATTTGATCAAATGTGTATTGGAAAATTCCTCCTGGGCATTAGCTGTTGCAAAAGAAATGAACTGCAGTTTTATCCTCTAAATAAGTTTGTAAAAACTAATATAAATACATAAAAGTTAATCTTGTTAAGATCAGTGATGATTAATTTCAGGTATCTACTCGGAAGGTTACAGTCTTAGAACTGCAGGATACAGAAACAATGGAAAATATCTTTCTAACCATTTCCAAGTTTTTGTTGTTGCCATTGTTGGATACTTGATCTTAAGTATAATAAAAAACAGAGCTAGAAGGAACTCTGAAGGTCTTCTAGTCCAACCCCTGCTCAGGCAGGAAACCTATACCATTTCAGAGAATGGTTGTCGTTCCACTGATTAATTGTTCTTTCAGGAAATTTCTCCTTCTTTTTAGGTTGATTCTCTCCTTGATTAGTTTCCATCCATTGCTTTTTGTTCTGCCTTCAGGTGCTTTGAAAAATAGGTTGACCCCCTCTTCTTTGTTAATATTGGACTACTGCTATCATGTCACTCCCTTGTCTTTCTTTTCATTAAAACCAATTTCAACAACCATACTTTATATGTTTTAACCTCCAGTCCCCTAATCATATATATATACATATACATATACATATATACATATATACATATATATATATATATATATATATATATATATATATATATATATATATATATATATATATATATATACATGTATGTATGTATGTACGTACATACATACATACATACATACATACATCTTGATTTTGATACAATGAGGTGCTCTGTAAGTGCTTGCTCTGTTTGCCTCCATATCGTGCGCGTCATTCCTCTTCCCAATTCCTTAGTGCCTGGTATGCAGGGGGGAGGTCTATGTGCCGGTTGATAGAGGAGTGCTTGGAAAACCAAGCTTCCTTAATCAAGCAGCCGCCTTGGCGTATTCGGGTCTTTTCCCGTGTAAGATTGAGAGTGTCTTGCAATGTTTCAATGAGGTCACTTCACTAAAGCTCAGGATGTCATCACACAGCCCATTACCCAAGTCGTTACAACACAAAAGACTAATGGGCACACAACCAACACCTCAGCTACACAGGATGTTACAAAACAGCCGACTAAGCTGCAAACAATAACTCCATCATCCAATCAGGATGTAACAACACAGCCAACCAACCTGCTTACAGCAACAAAGCCAGAACCACACACAACCCCACCAATATTTATAGAGAGACGGCAGCTCCAATCACGCTTTGCTAGCACAAGCACGAAGCCGAAGACACCAGCCTGAAGACGAGTGGGACCTCGTCGAAACGTCGCCATGACACTCTCAATCTTACATGGGAAAAGACCCGAATACGCCAAGACCTACATACCTGTACCTGTGAAAATTGAAATTAACAAACTGAGTGAACACTGGGATGGAATAAGAAAAAACTAAAACAGTTTTTATTGCTAAAAAATCAAGCTTTCATTGGCTAACTGCCAACGTCATCAGGATGGAAATGCTGGGGTGGGGAGATCGTGTTTATACTGTTGGTGTCTGTTAGAAGACAAGAACAATATTCACAGGTTTGGGCACACATGGCTACACATAACCATGTCTTTAATCTAACAGGGACCGAGGCAATTGCCAGTGACAACACTAAAGGCGGCTGCTTGATTAAGGAAGCTTGGTTTTCCAAGCACTCCTCTATCAACCGGCACATAGACCTCCCCCCTGCATACCAGGCACTAAGGAATTGGGAAGAGGAACAATGCGCACGATATTGAGGCAAACAGAGCAAGCACTTACAGAGCGCCTCATTGTATCAAAATCAAGATTGCACAAACACACAACCACCCTGCATTGTAGAACACAGAGAAGAAGAGAAACAACTATTTAGAACCTCTGGTATAAGAACACGGGCAATGACTAGAGCTATGGCTATAACACATGGAACTGTCAGCAATCCGCTTTTGACAACAGACACCCAGAGACAACTACATCCCCCAAAAATGGATGCGCGACAACTCAAAGGAATATGGCCGGCCTCAACAAACAGACTGGTGACATGCTCCATGAGCCAAGTGCAGACAGTATAAATGCGATCTCTCCACCCCAGTGTTTCCACCCTGATGACGTTGGCAGTTAGCCAATAAAAGCTTGATTTTTTAGCAATAAAAACTGTTTTAGTTTTTCTTATTCCATCCCAGTGTTCACTTAGTTTGTTTATATATAGAGAGAGAGTTAACCAGCAAGGTATTCAAAAAAAACTTGACAAATACTTAACACACACACACACACACACACACACACACACACACATATTTACATGGGATTATAAGGTAGTATTATATGAACCATCATAAAGTGGTATATACGAACCATTATAAAGACTATAATTTTGTACAAGAATATTTTTATAATATTTCTGACAAGTTCATCAAGTTATTCAAAACACAGAGAAACCTTTTTTGTATTCATTGAAACTCGTTTATATTACATTCATGAATTTTTATGTAAGTGTTAAGTGCCACTGCAAAATGTGATTTGTGATAGTGTTCCTACTTTTCTTTTTAAATTACTAGGCAAGAATCCTCAGATGTTGTTAGTGTGCTAAATCATACACTCCCCCATAAAAGTCAAAACAAGTTTTTGTGATCTTAAGTAAAATTTTAAATTAATACATTAACTATTTTTGGAGGAAAAACTGTTTGCAGAGTTAAAAACTCTGGCAAATAATCATGATTTATTGAAAAAGAGAATTTGAAAATCTACAAAATATGACAGCTCAGTCCTTGAAGATTCTGATCGCCATTACAGTTGAGTCCAAAAAATACTTTCTATTGCTTATAGCGTTAATTAAATATTGTTTAGATGTTAACGGAACAAAAGATCAATGTCTCTTCACTTTATTAATTGCTTCTATGAATGGTTCTTTGAGGATGAGATGGAACAAATGAATGTTTTGTACATCAACTATAATGATAAAATTTCTTTATTCTCCACCTCCAAAAAACAAAGCACCCCAGAACCTACAGTATAATCTTATTCTTGGCACAATGAATAGGGTCCTTCAGCTACAAAGTTTCTTGGATTATTATTAGTTTACTACTAGGTTGAAGAAGCTACAGGGAAGCAAGGAATGTAGACAAAGCATAGAATATAAACAAAGCCAAGGTTTGCCTGCAAGATTTCTTGAGAACAGGACCATGGTAAACAATCATTAAGATTCACTTCAAGGTTTCAGAGACTGATCAAAATCCAAGAAGCACAGATGTCACGTTGTTTTGAAAAAAATAAATGGAATTGGAGTAGATATTTTCATAGGTTAAAGTCAGTTATTGTCACTAATCAGAAGGTTTACTTCTTTGTTGAAGAATGAAGTTCTGGAAGTGGCCCAGAATGAAGTTCTGGAAGTGGCATCTACACAGAGAACTGGTTGTTCACATATTTGAATCCCACCACTGCTTTGCTACTTTGAAAAGAGTGGTCTTTGTCTTTCAAAGGCAGATGATCTGCTAAGTCTTGTCCTGATGGTTCAACCTTGACAGATTGTTCTCCTATGTGGTACCATGCATTTGTGAAGTGATAGTTTTGTTTCTCCAATGTACAGATCTGCATGTCTCAGTGCATTGTACTGCTGGAATTCTTAACTGGAACAGCAACTTCTAGAATTCTCCCTGCATGCTGGCTGGGGAAGCCTGGGGTTTGATGTTCACACATCTTAAAATGGCCAAAGACAATTAGGCAAGTGATGGGTTAAAGGGAGACATAATAAATCCATAATTTTCTACTTCTATTCTGTTTATACTCTTTGTGGCCAGGAAGTGAAAGGTATTAAAGAGTCAGTGATAACAATTTATATATAGAAGATGGTGTTTTGTTTTGTTTAGCAATGGCAAATAATCAAGAATTGTATTTCTTTAAACATTGGGCTGATAAGCAATTCTTCAGCAAACATATCATCAAGTAATTCCCTCTTGTATAAATTAAGAAAAGGAAATCTGCATTCAGTCCAGTCATCTGTGAAGCTCTATATTTTTTTTTCAAGTAATCCTAAATTAATAGAGATATGAACAGTTCAGAAGGAATTCACCTAGGAATATGAAGCTAGAACGATATCTCTCTTAGTTGCATAGCTAACAACATAGCAAAGGCAGACTTACTGCATTTATTTATTTTTCAAAGTATAATACGGTGATGAAATAAAGATAACTGTTGTTAGAATGTATCAAAGTATAAGTGAAAATTATTGTCAAACCATCCCTGAATAAAATACTCTGTTGTTTCCTTTGTTGCCTGTTGAAAGTTAGTTCTCATGCTTACAACTAGGAGGAAATGAAGCAGAGAACAAAACAGTTATATAAATAAAGAAAACAAGAAGATAAGCTAACCTACCAAAAAGAGGGATCCAAGTTTGTATTCATTGGGACAGAAATCAAAATGTAAGAAGTCATGACCATATTTCAAAATCTCCAAAGTTGTTGAAATTAAAATGGGTTAATTCTTCAATTAATATTTCATAGTCTGAATTGTTAACTATTCTTACGAGGTTTGAAAGGTTCTTGATCTTGTCTGGGAAGGGAAGTTTAATAGATGTTTTCCTATCATTACAATAATTACAATTGCATTTCCACTTAATCCTGGCTGCTTCTTAGGTTCAGAGGACAATGACAAACCTGGGTGTGATGTTTGAAGTAGAGGGTTAGGGCCTTCAGCAGTTGGACCATCTGCCACCACCCCAGGCCTCTACATCAGTCCTCGTGCTACTGCTGCCATTCACTCATTGTGATCTCCAAAGTGTGCAAGACTTGGGGAACAGTACAGTTGCCTCTGCCTTCCAGTGTTTCTAAGGATCTGCCACATACCACTTATCTTCAGGCATTTTTCTCATGCTGTTGAGACACTTGCATATCCTAACTGAGGCAGCTCCCAGTTGCCTCAGATCTTTCCTGGAGTCTGTTCACATATGAATTGTAAGCTTCCACAAGCTTCACATGGACAGCTCTATTTTTCAGAACCCCCACACAACTTCAGAAGACTCTAATCCCTGTGTGTTTTTAGAAACCTTTGGAAGCCATGTGCAAACAGGCTCCATTCTCATAGGGTTTCCAAAGCCTCCATTTTGGAGGCTTCCAAAGAATGAAGCCTGTTTGTGTGGAGCTTCAGAAGACTTTCAAAGTCACACAGGAATGGGCTCTGTTCTTTAGAACTCTCTGGAAGCTCTGTACAATTCCAAAAGCCTCATGTGATTTCAAAAACTTTCAGAAGCTCTGTGCAACTTTCAAAGTCTCCAGAAACCTCACCTGCTTTTGGAAGCTTCCAAAAGCTCTGTACAAACAAACTCTGTTATCTCAGGGCTTCCAAAGTCATGTGACTTCCAGAGGCTTCCAAAGAATGAAGATTGTTTGCATAGGGCTTCCAGAATCTTTCAAATTTCTGTGTGAATAGGATCCAGGAAAGAAGGTCTAGTGTGATTGGGAGATGCCTCAGATATGTGATGCAGTCCTCTCAACCACAAATGAAAAAACTCCTGAGGTTAAGTGGAGCACAGCAGATCCTAAGAAGTACTGGGTGGCAGTGGCAATCATGCCTTAGAGAATAGTGGGAAACAGTATTTCTAAGTGGCAGCAGTAGCACAAAGCTGACAAAGATGCCTGGGATGGTGGCAGCTGCCTGAGACTGCTGAAGGCCTGTCCTCTACTTCAGGCCCAACGTTCATACTGTCACTGAATGCTGCTGTAAGGACTGGACTGGGACAACTGCAACTTTGTACCACCCAGCATGCCCCAGCAAATTCATGACCTATGCCACATGTCCCAGGGTTTTCCCCACCCCCTAAGGCAGGGGTAGGCAAACTTGGCTCTTTTATGACTCATGGACTTCAACTTCCAGAATTCCTGAGCCAGCCATTCCTGAGCATGGCTGGCTCAGGAATTCTGGGAGTTGAAATCCACGAGTCATAAAAGAGCCAAAGTTGCCTACCCCTGCCTTAAGGCATCACTATGCTCCCCTTAAGCCATGCAATATTTTAATGACCACATAGGTGAGCCTGGATTACAGTTGGTGAGTGAAGCAGTCACATTGGTAAATAACCTGCCTGAAATGGCTTATGACTGAAATCCCAATTGTGATAAGTTGAGGACTACCTGTAAAATATTTCACAAGGTCAGTCTGATTCTTGATTACTATATTGACATCCTGATATCATTTTCTTGGAAAAATGTAGAAGTAGCTTTTGTTCTTGTTAGTTGCGAAGTTGTGTCTGACCCATCGCAACCCCATGGACAATGTTCCTCCAGGCCTTCCTGTCCTCTACCATCTTCCAGAGTCCATTTAAGCTCACACCTACTGCTTCAGTGACTCCATCCAGCCACCTCATTCTCTGTCGTACCTTTCTTCTCTTGCCCTCAATTTTTCCCAGCATTAGGCTCTTCTCCAGTGAGTCCTTCCTTCTCATTAGGTGGCCAAAGTATTTGAGTTTTAGCTTCAAGATCTGGCCTTCTAAAGAGCAGTCAGGGTTGATCTCCTCTAGGACTGACCGGTTTGATCGCCTTCCAGTCCAAGGGACTCGCAGGAGTGTTCTCCAGCACCATAGTTCAAAGGCCTCAATTCTTTGGTGATCAGCCTTTCTTACAGTCCTTACAGTCCAACTTTCACAGCCATACATTGCACCTGGGAAGACCATAGCCTTGACTATACACATTTTTGTTGGCAGGGTGATGTCTCTGCTTTTCAGTGTGCTGTCTAGATTTGCCATGGCTTTCCTCCCGAGGAGCAAGCATCTTTTAATTTCTTGGCTGCAGTCCCTGTCTGTCGTGATCTTGGAGCCCAGGAAAATAAAATCTGTCACTACCTCCATTTCTTCCCCATCTATTTGCCAGGAATTGAGAGGGTGGGATGCCATGATCTTGGTTTTTTTACTGTTAAGTTTCAAGACAACTTTTGCACTCTCCTTCACCTGCAACAAGAGGCTCTTTAGTTCCTCTTCAGTTTCTGCCATTAGATTTGTATCATCTGCACACCTTAGGTTGTTGATATTTCTCCTGGCAATCTTAATTCCAACTTTTAATTCATCTAGCCCTGCTTTTCTCATGATGTGCTCTGGATATAAGTTAAATAGGCAGGGCGACAGTATACAGCCTTGCCGGACTCCTTTCTCAATTTTGAACCAATCAGTGGTTCCATGTCCAGTTCTTACTATTGCTTCTTGACCCACATATAGGTTTCTCAAGAGACAAATAAGATGGTCTGGTACTCCCATCTCTTTAAGAACTTGCCACAGTTTGTTGTGATCCACACAATCAAAGGCTTTAACATAGTCAATGAAGCAGAAGGAGATGTTTTTTTTCTGGAACTCCCTAGGTTTCTCCATGATCCACTGTATGTTGGCAATTTGATCTCTAGTTCCTCTGCCTCTTCGAAATCCTGTCTGTACTTCTGGTAGTTCCTGATCCATATACTGTTGGAGTCTAGCTTGTAGGACTTTAAGCAAAACTTTACTAGCATGTGAAATGAGTGCAATGGTGTGATAGTATGAAAATTCTTTGGCACTGCCTTTCTTTGGAATTGGAATGTAAACTGATCTTTCCCAATCCTGTGGCCACTGTTGAGTTTTCCAAATTTGCTGGCAAATTGAGTGAAGCACTTTTACTGCATTGTCTTTTAAGATTTTGAATAGCTCAGCTGGAATACTGTCACCTCCACTAGCTTTGTTGTTGCTCAGCTTTCCTAAGGTCCATTTCAATTCACATTCTTGGATGTCTGGCTCGAGGTCAGTGACCACCTCATCTTGGTTATTAGGGATGTTAAACTCATTCTTGTATAGTTCTTCTGTGTAATTTTGCCACCTCTTCTTAATTTTTTTCTGCCTCTGTTAGGTCCCTGGCATTTTGGTCCTTTATCATGCCCATTTTTGCATGAAACTTTCCCTTCATCTCTCCAATTTTCTTGAAGAGATCTCTAGTCCTCCCTATTGATTTCTTCCATTTCTTTGCACTGGTCATTTAAGAAGGCATTCTTATCTCTTCTAGCTATTCTCTGGAATTCTGCATTCAATTGGGCGTATATTTCTTTTTCTCCCTTGCCTTTTGCTTCTCTCCTTTCCTCAGCTATTTGCAAAGCTTCCTCAGACAGCCATTTTGCTTTCTTGCATTTCTTTTTCTTTGGGATGGTTTTAGTTGCTACCTCTTGTACAATGTTGTGAACCTCTGTCCATAGTTCTTCAGGCACTCTATCAGATCTAATTCCTTAAATCTATTTGTCACCTCTACTGTATATTCAACAGGAATATGATTTAATTCATACCTGAGTGGCCTAGTTCTTTTCCCTACTTTCTTCAGTTTAAGCCTAAACTCTGCAATGAGAAGCTCATGGTCTGAGCCACAGTCAGCTCCTGGTCTTGTTTTTACTGACTGCATAGATTTTCTCCATCTTTGGCTGCAGAGCACATAGTCAATCTGATTTCTGTGTTGACTGTCTGGTGATGTCTATGTGTAGAGCCGTCTCTTGGGTTGTTGGAAAAGAGTGTTTGCTATGACCATCGTATTCTCTTGACAAAATTCTATCAGCCTGTGCCCTGCTTCATTTTGTACTCCAAGGTCAAACTTGCCTGTTATTCCGCTTATCTTTTGGCTTCCTACTTTAGCATTCCAATCCCCCATGATGATAAGGACATCATTTTTTGGTGTTAGTTCTATAAGGTGCTGTAGGGCTTCAAAGAACCGGTCAATTTCATCCTCTTCAGCATTGGTGGTTGGGGCATTGACTAGGACTACTGTGATATTGAATGGTTTGCCTTGGATTCAAACTGAGATCATTCTGTCATTTTGAGGATTGTATCCCAGTATTGCTTTTCCTACTCTTTTATTGACTATGAAGGCTACTCCATTTCTTCTGAGGGATTCTTGCCTGCAGTAGTATACCTGGTAGTAATCTGAATTAAATTCACCCATTCTTCTCCATTTAAGTTCACTGATTCCTAAGATGTCGATGTTCAGTCTTGTCATCTCTTTTTTGACCACGTCCAGTTTGCCTTGATTCATGGATCTTAGATTCCAGGTTCCTATAGAGAAAAAATATTTACAGCATCGGACTTTCCTTTCACCACCATATACATCCACAGCTGAGCATCCTTTCAGATTTGGACCAGTCACTTCATTCTTTCTGGTGCTACTAGTACTAGCCCTCTGCTCTTCCCCAGTAGCATATTGGACACCTTCTGACCTGAGGGCCTCATCTTCCAGCATCATATCTTTTTGCCTTTTGGAACTGTCCATAGGGTTTTCATGGCAAAGATACTGGAGTGGGTTGCCATTTCCTTCTCCAGTGGATCACATTTTGTCAGAACTCTCTGCTATGACCTTTCCATCTTGGGTGGCCCTGCACGGCATAGCTCATAGCTTCATTGAATTACGCAAGCCCCTTCGCCACAACAAGGCAGTAATCCATTAAGGGGAGAAGTGGCTTACCATTGCCTTATTCAAGTGGTGTTTGTGTGTGAATGGTTTGTGACTGAGTGAGTGAGTGTGCATCAGTTCCCAATCTATCCAGAGGTCCTGAGATTTTTAGGCAGTGTGCTATCTAAGCATTAGCTTGGATGAGAAATTGGCTCTTCTGATTTCAGCAATAATGGTCAGAAGAGATACAAGACACTACAAATGGGGACCGATGATCATGGCCTGGAGCTGAAGGTTGCTCACGTACCTTCGATAGCTTTTTATCACGTGAAAAACATCTTTAATACATATCAGAACTTGAAATAAAGGAATCTATTCTAAAGGAACCTATTCTCCAAAGCATTCAAAGGCAGGAGAAGAAGCAATAGATGGAAACTAATCAAGGAGAGAAGCAACCTAGAACTAAGGAGAAATTTCCTGACTGTTAGAACAATTAATCAGTGGAACAACTTGCCTCCAGAAGTTGGGGATGCTCCAACACTGGAAGTTTTTAAGAAGACACTGGACAGCCATTTGTCTGAAATGGTATAAGGTTTCCTGCCTGAGCAGCAGGTTGGATGGGAAGACAACCAAGGTCCCTTCCTATTCTACTATTCTGTTATTCTGTTATATCAGATTCCATAGTATAGACTGACAGATTTCAGAATAGTTCAAAAGATTCAGTTCTGGAATTTGCATTGTCAACCTTGATACTTTCTTAAACTCAAGCCAACAATTTTGTTTTTCTGACTTTAGATGGTCTCATAGGAAACATGCTACATAAAACATTGCTGTAGAAAAATAAATAAATTGTATAGCAGACTGGTTCTGAAGACATTTAAAGGTATTCTCTTTAAAAGCTAATTGTCTCTTAGGCTTTATTTCTTTGTTCCCAAATATATTCCATTTTTCTTCACTTCAAAGAGAAGAGCAGAAATGGGTCAGTGCAGAAATAAAAGTGGTGGACAAACATGTGAGCAGATTTATCCTTAATTCAAAGCAACTTAAAGGGAACCAAGATATGAGTTATGAGCTACAGAACTGTCCCATGGAAATTATCCTTAACATAACAAGACACCACAATTATGTATTTGACACTGTGTGTTTTGCACACAGGGCATACATTTCAATTAACAAGGCCGCTACATTTCACTGTACAGAACTGCTGCCTGCAGCTTTTTAAGGCCTGAGAGTATTGTTCATTTCTGATAGCAATTCATAGAATTCACACCTTTTTTCTGTGTGCCAGATATTACTTCACTTGAATATAAGCAAAAATTTGTTGTGAACATAGAACAATTATTTCAATAGACATAGAAAATTATCTCTACAGTTCTTAATATTGTTTTGAAAGAGAAGGAGCATAAGCTTATATTACATAATTAATTGCAAGAAGTTAATAATAGCTTATGTTTATTATCTTTTAAAAGCAGTCCACATCAATGACTTTATGGAAGCAAATTATATGGTTTAGCTATAGAAATTATATGAAGATATCTGTCTTTTTATCTGTCCCCAAATGTGCTGTTCCCAAAGTTTACCAACTCACCCACTCAGCCAAACAAACACTTCCTTGATTTCCTGTTTAAGAGTTGTATTGAGAAAATTGCAATATTGCTTATCAAAATGTACACTGCTTGATCCTGGACACTTTCATTTTTTCTCCTTATAAATCCAGTATTGAACAGCCATCTGTGTCAAGGAACGTGAAAATTGATATAACTTTTTAAAAAATATCCTGACAGTGTATTAATAAAAGAAAATGTAGCACAGGGTTGAACTATGGGTTCTTTGGTTGGATTCTTGTAGAACACTGATCAGCAGAGCACTGTACTATACTATACTATACTATACTATACTATACTATACTATACTATACTATACTATACTATACTATACTATACTATACTATACTATACTACACTACACTACACTACAGTACACTACACTACACTACACTGTACTTTTGTGTCAGAAGCCCCAAAGCATTTCTGTGGTTAAAGGATTAGCTGGTGATATCACGGTTGCACAGAGGATATCCAGTTGGGGCTCCTTTCATCTCCCTGTTAATGACCCCACCAAAATGGTACCTATTAACCTGTTTGCATGCCTTCAAATTGCTAGGTTGGCAGAGCTGGAGCAAATGACAGGAGCTCACCCCATCACACAGTAGCACTTGAGGTTCAATTGCAGGCTTGTAACTTGTCAACCCAGCATTCTAACCATGTGAGCCACCACACTCCTAGACACTATATGGTTGCCTTCAAATGCTAGTGTAGTTGTGGTAGCATTTAAATCTGAATCAGTTTTGTAAAGGAAGAAAGGAGCCCAAAAGTGCTAAAACAACAAAGACAACAACTGTAAATAATGCAAGGAGCCACTTCAGTTTCGCTGACCAAAAATATTTGCCATTTTTAAGGCACCTTTTCTTTTCAAACAAATTACTCTTTCTAATAAAAGGTACCTACTTATAATATAGTTATTATTTTTGAAAATATACTAGGGAATGATTCTTTATAGAGCCATGGTGGCACAGTGATTAGAATACAGTATTGCAGGCTAATTCAATCACTGCAAGGAGTTTGATCCTCACCGGCCCAAAGTTGACTCAGCCTTCCATCTTTCTGAGGTCAGTAAAATGAGGACCTAGATTGTTGGAGACAATATACTGACTCTGTAAACAGATTAGCCTTAGAGAATGCTATAAAGCCCCTTGAAGGGGTACATAGTGCTACTGCTATTCTTTCAATTATACTACTGCTAATGGGCTAGACATTTACATTATAATTGAGTGTCATGGCCCTAACTGGGCACATATGAGCTTCATGCTGTACCTTCTTGGAAAGGTATGCCATTTTACCTTCTAAGTATTCTCTTCTTCCCTAAATCAAATTAAAGTAACAATCTCGCTCCATGAATATAGCTTTAAAGTACTCCAATAGAGACATGAAAAAGTGGATTTTATATAGCAAATGAAAATTGTAGTGGCTATACAGGTACTTAATTCTTTTTCTCCATGAAGATTCCCACCTGCTTCAAAATGCCTTTCAGGATTACTAGTCATCCCAAACAATGCTGTCCATTTGTATTACTCTATTATAACAACAATTGCTACAGTAATAAGACAGCTGCTATATTATGCTTAAAGCTGATGCAATGAACCTATGCATTTTCAGAAGAATGGGTTTTAGGGAAAAACATACCACCCACCACCTCAGCACAGCATCTCACTACAATTTTCATTTGAGTTATATTTTTCCCCCTAACAATGGCTATACACTGACCATGTGATGGAAGCACCAAGCAATGCCCAGGTACAGCTATTATAAATACCTCCCAACTCACATTTTCTCTTTAATTAGAGTGAAAATCTGCAAGCAGGGCTGCTGCACTTTTGATCTTTACACAGAGCCAAGCAGCTGGAGACATTCTAAACATACTGTCAGATATAATTTCTGTTTACATGTAAGGCAGCATTCTGCAATCTCTGAGGGTTTACTTCCATGGAAGTTCATATACTGTAGATCATTATATAGTAGTCTTAGGATGCTTTCCAACTGGTTGTTTCTAAAGCTACGAGTCAAAACGTATTGGACAATTATCCAGTCTTTTCACCTGAATATATTTTTTCTAATAAAGCAAAAGGATAGAAGCATCATCAAATTATGTAAACAGTAAAAATGGAAGGTACAATATTGTTTGGTTTGTCTGGTCTGTCTGGTTTGGTGGCAGCAGTGCCTCAGATAAAAAGTCCATACAGAGATTGTTAAGGACAGCCAAGAAGATCATAGGAAGCTCACTCCCTGGTATTCAGGATGCTGCTTGCAAGCGCTATGTGCTTAGAGCTCAAAACATTGTTAGAGACCCCACACACCCACTTTATGGTCTGTTTCTTTTGCTCCCCTCAGGGAGGAAGTTTTGAAGTATTTACAGCAAGACTACCCAATTCTGTAATAACTTTGTTCCCTATGCCATCCATCTGGTAAACTCGCAAGATTTGTTGTTTTTTTTCTCTATACACATATTGTATAGTCAAGGCTATGGTCTTCCCAGTCACAATGTATGGTTGTGAAAATTGGACCATAAGAAAGGCTGAGCGCCAAAGAATTGAGGCCTTTGAACTATGGTGCTGGAGAAGACGAGGGGGGAAAATCTAACTGGATCATTCTGGTTTGGATAAAGAAGATGTTTGGGATAAATTTAATTTAATTATTTAATTATCCTGTAGTCACTTTCATCAATGAATTATTCATAATGATCATTAGTATATTGAAATCCAATTCAGTCTTATGGAATTCAGTTTAAGCAGTGTGGGTATTGCTGGTATTAAAATAACTGACATTTATGAAGAATTCTGGGCATTACTTTCTTCTCTAGTCGCTGCAAGCTAAAAAAAGCAACAGGTCAATGCTAAATTCTTAAAGATTATAGAAGTATCCAAAATGAATCAAGGATATAACATGAGTGGTTGGGGTAACATTTCACAGAATTGATATTGTTTGCATATCCATTGCTGATAATAGTGCCAAAATGCTTCCTCTACAATAAGGGGATTGGATTTCCTTTCTGTTTGCACTGTTACTCTAGGCTGATTAAGATTACTGGAATTCAACTGTGAACATCCAGCTTGAGAATCCAAATAAAACTCCAGGTTCATTCTGTCTCTGAAAATCTTACTGTTTATTGAATACCCTGCATGGTAATGTCAAAGCAAAACTAACTCTGAGGTTCCAACACCAATTAATAGACTTAAAAAATAATTTTCCCTGCCAAACCCCCAATGTCTTAAGTAGTCCATATAAACAAGTTTGCTTTGTTGTGGGAACCATCTGCTTCAAATCCACACTTGTTCTGGTGTCTTTGAAAAGGTTTCAAGTTCTCACAGTATTCAGCTGAATTGTAGAAGTTTCATTTCTGCATCTAACCCAGACATGTCAAACTCACGATGTCACGTGACATCGCACGACGTATCAGAACTTTTTCCCATTGCTGGCAATGGGATGGGCGCAGTTCCTCCATGACGCTCCGGCCTGCAGACTGGCAGTTTGACACCCCTGATCTAACCCACTGAAAGTAACACCTCCCCCCCCGCTTAATCTAAAGGCAAGTTGAAATGCAGAGGCACATAGCTGCCAAAGTTTCATCCTTGACATCAACTCTGTATATGCCACCTTTTTTAATCACTAGGTGTACAGGTGGTCATCAATTTACAACAGTTCACTTAGTGACCGTTCAAAGCTACAAAAGCATTGAAAAAGTGACTTATGACCGTTTTTCACATTTACGACCTGTTGCAGCATCCCTACAGTCACATGAGCAATATTCAGATGCTTGACAACCGATTCATATTTATGACGGTTGTAGTCATGTGATTCCTTTTGCAACCTTCTGACAAGCAAAATCAATGGGGAGGTCAGATTCATTTAACAACTGTGTTATTAACTTAACAGCTGCAGTGATTTACTTAACAAATGTGGCAAGAAAAGTCATACAATGGGACAAAACTCACTTAACATTTCTCACTTAGCAACATAATTTTTTGGTTCAGTTGTGGTTGTGGTCAAGGACTACCTGTAATACGTATTATCTCCTACCTTTTAGGGCCTTTCCTTGTCTCAAAGACTTATTTTTCACTTTCATTTTAAATAGGCTTCTATTAATTAGATCGATATCCTCTGAGCTTTCATCATTTCCTTCCTTCCCTTCTCAGTCTCCTTGCCTTTTCTTCTTCTGACTCAGGTATGTTTAGTTCATGTACCTTTTACAGAAATTATACTCCCTCCATAATGCAGGAGTATATACTACAGATTCTGGATTTTGGCTATAAATAAACTGAGTAACTTAAGCTTTCTTATCACCAATTGTTTTCCTAAGTAAAGCTTTCAAACGTCCATCAGCCTCAATACTGCTTTCTTATATTAACATCCTAGCTTTAATGTTTCTCTCTCCATGTATTCTTTCTGTTATATAAAACTACTATCCAAGAGAAAATAATAATGGAAACATACTAAGTGTGCTATCAGTGTTCTAAAATGATGACATTGACATTCATAGTAATGTCAAACCTTTAAACATCTAGCCATTTTCAACAAAACAAAACATTTTAGTATTATGCTTTGTTCTCAGTACTAGGAGTCAGGAGTAAACACAAGGCAAACCTTTAGTTAATGTGACATGTCTAAGTCATAAAATACATATTCTGCAACATAATTCTTATCTGATTACTTAATAGACAATTATCTTTATTAAATGAATTCTGTTACCTGAATATTTAAGAAGTTCTTTGTGAAACAATAAACTAAGATTTATTTACAAATGACTCAATAAGACTATTCTTTCTATTCTTCAGAACAATTTGAAAAATATGCTAAGAGCATCTCTAGTTTTGTAGCACTGATAAAAAAAGAACAGCATTTAATACCTACATCTCTAATCTTACAGCAGAACACAGAGAAACAAAAATCTGCTTACCCCATGCAAAAAGAATGGAAGTAAATACAAACACACAACTTCCATCTGCCACCATATTTCTGTTGCATGTAATTACTGTATTTGTGTTTACCTAACATGCCTTTATATGAGAAAAAAAATATATGAGTGATTCCTATAAAAAGAATTGAAAACTATCAAGCTACCTTTCCAGGGAGGCTGTAAAAGCCAATGTTGTTTTTGAATTACAGACTAGCTTTACTGTGGTTTCAAATAATACTACAGTTCAGCTGGAATTAAATAGTCGCAGGTGCTGAACACAGATGATTTTGTAAGATCACAATGGCACAGAACTGACTCTAAAGTGGTGCAAAGACTTGGTATACTATATTTCAATAAAGTGAATTGTTAGTAGAAAATAAAAGAATCATTTACATTCAAAATAGTTTGCAATACATGCTAAATAGTGCTGGGAATATTGTTTGCAATGTTACTTTGGCTAAACTCAGATTTAGAATAAAAAACATTCAAAAATATTTCCTGATGACTTTTTGTTTATTAAGAAAAAAAGACTTTTTTGTTTTAGTCTTATTGTGGCATTTTTGGCTTGTTTCTTGTCTCTTTTGCCCAGAATGTAGATGTTGATTTTGCCTATTGATGGCCAATCTCTCAGAGTGCCATATTCTTAAATGTACTTAAGAGCCATGGTGGCACAATGGTTAGAATGCAGTATTGCAGGCTACTTCTGCTGGCTGCCAGCTGCCAGTAGTTCATCAGTTCGATTCTCACTGGCTCAAGGTTGATTCAGCCTTCCATCCTTCCGAGGTCAGTAAAATGAGGACCCAGATTATTGGGGGCAATATGCTGACTCTGTAAAAAGCTTAGAGAGGGCTGTAAAGCACTGTGAAGCAGTATATAAGTCTAAGTGCTAAGTCTTATTGCTTCCAGGAATTCTCTACTGGTTTTGGACTTGGCTTGGTCTAGGATGGTCACGTTTCTCAATTGAAACTATGGTTAAGTCTGTCCATATGTTGTATATCCTAACCCAAACTCTCACAGTATATGAACAGAGATAACCATAGTTTCAACTGGGAAACTATGACAATACTAGACCAATTTATGGAAGTTTTCTGTACATTTTTCTCCAAATGTTTTTTACTATCCTGAAAATCAGATGAAATCAACCTCCAAAAGCTATTAAGATAAAATAAGATAATCTTTATTGTCATTTTTTTACTGTGGGGATAACAGCACACATCAAAAGTTGCCTGCTCTCAAAGTGAAACACATACATGACACACACCTAAAACATATTATAAACAACATATGTATAGACTCACACCCCTACATATACATAACAATAAAATATTAAATACTGTCCATCTTGAATATATAATGGAAGGAGGAAGCCTGAGAGTTCACAAAGTTAATGCTGTATGGAATGAAACTATGGCTGACTCTGGATGTTCTACTACAGATACCATGGAGCCTCCTCCCAGAAGGTAACAAGGAAAACAGGTTGTGAAGAGGATGAGTAGTGTCCCAGATAATCTTCTGGACCCTGTTCAAACAATGCTTCTGTGCTATGTCCTGGATGAGAGGGAGGGAACTACCAATTATTTTTTCGGCCATCCTCACCACTCTCTGCACTGCCTTCCTGTCTGAAGCACTGATGCTTCCAAACCATACTGTGATGTATGACAGGATGCTCTCAATCGTTGCCCTGTAGAAAGTGGTCAGAACAAGGGAAGGAAGATGAGCTTTTCTCATGCAACACAGAAAGTGCAGGCGCTGCTCTGCCCACTTCACCAGTGTCTCACTGTTGAGCGACCAAGCCAGCTTACTCATTAGCTGCACACCCAGGAATTTGATGCTGGTAACCATCTCCACAGGTGAATCATTTATGCACAGAGAGGTGTGGCTGTGCCTGTTTTTTCTGAAATCGAAAATCATCTCTTTGTTTTTTCCAGTATTTAAAACTAGGCTGTTTTCCTTACACCAGTTCACCAACCCCTCAACCTCCTTGCAGTAAGCTTCCACATTGTCATCATGAATAAGGCCCACTACTGTTGTATCATCTGCAAACTTCACAATATGGTTGGTGGCAAACCTAGCACAACAGTCATGGGTCATCAGGGGGAACAGCAGCGGACTTAGGATGCAGCCCTGAGGAGAACCTGTGCTCAAGAAAATGGTATTAGAGGTATTTGTTCTAGCTCGCACATATTGGGGCCTGTTGGTAAGAAAATCAAGAATCCAGTTGCACAAAGGGGTGTTTAAGCCTAAAAGGCCCAGTTTGTCTACTAGATGCTGGGGAATGATTGTGTTAAACGCCTAACTGAAGTCAACAAACAACAAATGCACATGAGTATTTCTTTCCTGTAAGTGCTTCAAGCTCAGATGGAGAACGGAAGAGATAGCATCCTCCATAGAGCGATTTGGTCGGTAGGCAAACTGAAGTGGGTCAAATGCTGGCGGGAGGCTAGATACAATAAAGTCTTTTATCAGCTTCTCAAAGCATTTCATAATGGTGGATGTCATTGAGGCCTGTAATTGTGGACTTTTTTTGGCACTGGCAAGATGATGGCCATCTTAAAACACAATGGGACCACTGCCTGCTGAAATGAGCAATTGAAAATATCTGTGAGAACACAAGCCAGTTCATCTGCACAATCTGTAAGGAGACATCCAGGGATGTTATCTGGGCCTGCTGCTTTCCGAATGTTAATTTTCTTCAGTGTTTTCTGGACAGAGGTGACATCAAAGCTGAGCACTTGCTCATCAGGATGGGGCACAGCTTTCTTAGCAGGCGTACTATTTGATGTCTCAAATCTACCAAAAAATGCATTCAGTTTGTTTAGGAAGTCTGTATCGTCCTTGCATCTCAAAATTGATAACATCAGAAAGAACTGGAATGTTTTTTCCAGGATTATCCTGACTATGGACACATCCTCCCTTTTGAAATTTATTTTCCCCAAAAGAAAATTGAAAGAAAATCAACTTCCCCTTAAAATGGTCTTTGAGATAAATTATTTTTTCTTTTTTTTTTTCTTTTTGTGAGAATGGGAAATATTTCCCCTATCTTTTGCTTAGCAATCATTTTTTTAAAAAAATAAGATGTACAGTTCACATTGTGTTAACTGTATTATTTTTATATTTCACTATACTGCCTGCAGTATTCTTCCAAAAAATCTTTGCTGAGAAATGCCAATGCTGTATTTGTTGTGCTCCTGACCATTTCTTTTTGCTAAGAACAGAAATGATTTTTTTTCAGGGGAATTGAGAAAAATAATGGAAGGGGAAACATGATTGGGAGGAAAGATTGGTGTTTCTTTTTCTAAAGGAAATGGAGATGCATTCCATTGTTGATTACTTTCAGAAACAGTTCCATAAATAAAAAGCAAAGGATGATGGCCAATGACATCTAGAAAGCTTAGCAGAACACAAAGTTTGTCATGAAAACTTTCTATGTTGCCAGTTCTGGCAGTTGACAAGGTTTTGCAGTATTTAAACACACACACCAAAAAATGGAATTTTTTTCTTAGTCACTGGATTTCTTTCTTATTTCAAATGATAAGCTCTTTGCTTTATGTGCAAGAATTAAGAAAATAAAGGAACATGGTAACAGCAAATATTGAAGAAAAGATGTTTTATTCTCTATTTATAATTTATTGATTTTGAACAGGATAGGGCCAAAGTCTTAAAGTGAAAAGTAATATTAGAAGGATGGGAGATAGAAATGATTATCAGGAAATATTTTTAAATTATGTAACCACATGCTTAACTTTTTATTTAGCTAAATTAGACTTTAATTGATGATATTCATAGGCAAGGTCAGAAACCTTAAAACAAGGGCCAGACTAATGTAATTGAAGGTCCAACCTTCTTTTGTGTGTTATCATAGACACCATTTTTAAAATTTATTTTTATTATTTATTTTATTTTATTATTAATTTATTTTTGTCCTCTACACACAGACAGTCCTGGTATGTGAGGAAAAACCTTGAGAAATGGGGCAAAGAAATGCTACCTAGGGAAGATAAGAGACAGCATAGTCTGCAGTGGCATAAGGCAAAGAGACAAAGAAGGGATGTTCCATTGCTTCTTGGACTGCAAAAGGAAATGGCAGGAAATTTATACTTTCAGACATGCAAAATTTTGTTACCTACCATAAAGTAGAATTAGCTCATCTAGTGTTGTCAACCACCCAGGAAGGCTGACATGAAGCTTGTACAAAGTCTGAAACTCCAAATCTCCTGCCTTCTCCTTAACAGTCTGAGAAGCTAGAAAGGTCCCTTCTGAGCCTCTTTCTCTGCAGTTATGCAGCTGTGGCTATGCCCTCTCTTAACTTACTGTTCCTACTGTAAGTAGGATTTCTTTTTACTTTCAATTTCACAGCTACTAAGGTTGTTGGCCATGCAGGATCAAAAATAGCCAGGGAAAAGATTGAAACCTGGGAAATGGTCCACCTGTCAATCAACAGGAGTGCTGATTTACCATCAGCCTATCAGGTACTTGGGAGCTAAGGGCTTGGCAGCACAGGGAAACAATAGCTAATAGCAGGCCATCAACACACCAATCAACCAATAGGAAGGCACCATATAAATACAACACATAAAATAGCCCAAAGCACACATTCTGCTAGTTTCCTGAGGATGGGCTCCAGCATGAGTTGAAAGCTCAAAAGTCTAAACCTCTGGTGAGTGACCCAGATTGGATTTTGCAGCATTTCTTTGCCACATTTTTTTTCATTGTCTTTATACTATGGTTCTAGCATAATAGTACTTAATTGGGTCATATCCAACCTCTTTAAGTGATCTCAGATTATATTTATTTTAAAACATTTTTATTTTATTTATTATGAAATTTGTTTGCTACCCACCTTGCCACAAAGCAATTCTTAAATGTTTTGAAAAAGGAAGTTTGGTATAGCGATTAATGCAGTGGTTAACTCATTGGAAACTGTGAGTTCCAGTCCTGCCTTAGGTACAAAGTCAGTGTGGTGACTTTGGCCCAGTCATTTTCTCAGCCCTAGGAAGAAGGCAACGGCAAAACACTGCTGAAAAATCTCACCATGAAAACTGCAGGAACTTCTTCATTCCATGGTCAAGACTAAAAATCTGACTTAAAAACATGCACACATAAAATTGTGCAAAGTTTGAGTAAATAAACTAATGTATTACTGTTATTATTATGCTGTTTTGTGTTTTATATGACTTGCATACCTTAGATATTATATAAATTAAATTTTCTGATTATTCCAAACAGAATGAGTAAGATAAATAAGTGAGATAACATTAAAATGTTCAAGGGATTTTAATAAGCTAATAATCTTGCAATCTCCTCTGTTATCATTTCAACAGACTCCAGTGACGTTCCACTGGTCAAAAAGCTATATATAATCTTCCATGGGAACAATATTATTTCCCCTGTGAGAAAAATGGCAGCACTGGTTCTCCTAATTTGCTGAAATATTTAACCACTAAATAATCAAACAAACCATAAAACTGATCTTTCAGAACTGCTGCTTGAAAAGCAACACTTACCTGGAAAGAGAATAATGCCTGTTTGTCTCCTTTGTATATGATCTCATAGCAATATACCATGAGAAAAGCATATGGTTTTGTTGATGGAAGCTAATGGAAAATGACAGGCTGTTTGAAGATGTTCTGGTGTCAATTTCATGAATAATGCATTCTTGTAACAAGTATAATCATGTAGTTTAATAGTTTACTGACTCCAGAGAAATGACAGCAGCATACAGAAAAAATGGATCAAGGCTATATAAGGTACAGCCTATCTTACTGTTCCTTTTCTTCTTCCTTCTGTTTCTCCTCCTTCTTTCTCTCCCTCCTCTCCCTTTTCCTCATCCTCTTCTTCTTCACAACAGTAATGACAATAATCAGTAAATATGCTGATGATACCCAGCTTTTTATCTCCACCCCGAACCAACCCAGCGATGCCCTCGACGTGATGTCCCGTTGCCTGGAAGCGGTACAGATTTGGATGGGGAAGAACAGGCTCCAGCTCAACCCAGCCAAGACTGAGTGGCTTTACATACCGTCATTTCGTTTAGTCCAAGAGGTTCCATCTTTGGTTATGGGAGGAGAGGTGTTACCTCCCGTTGATAGGGCACGCAACTTAGGCATCCTCCTGGATTCACGACTCAGTTTTGAAGATCATATAGGAGTCGTGGCCAGGGGGGCATTTGCCCAGGTTTGCCTGGTGCACCAGTTGCGCCCCTATCTGGACCGAGATGCCTTACTTACGGTCACTCATGCACTCGTTACCTCCCGTATAGACTACTGCAATGCTCTCTACATGGGGCTGCCCTTGAAGACCACCCGGAGGCTCCAGATGGTGCAGAATGCGGCCGCGCGGGTAGTGATGGGAGCATATTCAATATATTTGTTTGTGCTTTGGGACTTGGGAGAAACTGCATCCTTCAGAATCAGAGATATGTAACCATCATTTCTGAGTTCTCCTAGAGAAAATCTACTCCATTCTATCAAAAAAAAGGGCAGGATCTGAAGCACAGATGTTATGGCCCTTGTGAATGAAGTTTCTTCGAGGAAGGAACTACATGGGGGTATAAACCAATCTGAGGAGCCAAGGTCAGGCTCTTGAGATCTTTCAGCATTTCTGACACTACAATTGTGGATGCAGATTCTGGGGGAAAAAGACACAGCAAAGTTGCAATAACAACTCCTCTTTGGAGATGAACAACAACAACAACAAAAAAGCCCACACACAGAGAAGTACTAGATATTGACAAGAGTACCTCGGAAGTAGAGATCTAGTTGAAAGTAGGACATTGCTCTTAAATAGGCCAATAGCTTAACGTTGGTTTTTGACTTGCAATAGTGATAGTGGTTGTACAGTACTGTATTATCATTAGGATTGATATGGTAGCAGCAAATGGCATCTTTTCATTCTACAAACAGAACATTGTCAGATGAGAAGCTGAAATGTATTTAAATATTTGCTTTTACTTTGTCTAAGCTCAGAAACTAATTTAAAGGGCTTCAGAATTTTGTTTTCAATAAAGGGGATATTAGAAAAATATCAGAAAAAAACTTGTGTCAGTTGCCTTACTCTGCTAATTGCCAGACTGAATCTGAGAAGAAAACAACAGAGATATTTACAGGAACAGAGGGTATATTCTTCTGGACATGTTATTTTCTAGCTTACATACGAGACAATAAGAGATCTTTACTGAAATTCAAGATTTTAAATAAGCTATAATTCTATACCAGTAAGTGTGTATCCTTCACTTATCTCTGCACAGATGTCTTCCAAAGTGTGAATTATTTTAAAAGTGGAGGGATTGTTGTTTTTGGTAAACCTTTGCTGACTACACAAGCAGCAATAATTCTTTGGATATTCACAACTAAAAATAATGTAATTCCTTTCCACCATCCTGAAATTAATTAGTTCCTTCCCAAAATGTCATCTGTAGCTGAAAGGACAATAACCTTAGCTAAAAAGTCAAATGCTCACAACACTTCATTAAATGCCTTACAGAAAACACTGTGTTGCTCCTTAATTTCATAGAGAGTTCATTCTACCCTGTGGTTCCTAGAAAGGAAGAGAAAAACTCACAAAATTAAGACAGCCACCACACAGATTTATAACTTAATACTTTAATGAAAGAACACTTTTCTTTTATAAACTGTGAACCTGGACAAGTTGCTAAGAAAATGGATAAGTGTTGTCAGGCATTTCAGCAAAATAGGAACAATCATTTTATTTAATGTGGCAATCCCACAGAAACTCAGTTTGCTTTTTGTGAAATGCTAAAAAACTGAAGTCATCCTCTCTTTTGCCCACTGAAAACACAGCATTAAACTAGACAACATTACATAAATGTTAGCCAGCTAATTTGGATACTGATTTAGGGTGCTAGATAAACAGATAAACACAGAAAAGAACTTGCAAACTATTATATAAGCTGAATGACAAATGAATGTCAGATCCCACTGTGAATAATAACATAGTAAATAGTATCAATCATAATGGAGATACAAGATGCTTTCCAAATATTTTTGTAAGAGTAGATATTTTCCCTACAATGGGGGAAAAAATCAACAGTAGCAAATCCACACAGATATGTTTGGGTAAATATCTCCTCAACCCAATAATGTTGTCTTGCTATGCATTCTTTGAAAATGATTATATCATTTAAATGATTTCAGTATCTTCAAAGTAGTATGTATTGTTATAGATTGTCTCATGAACTTGAAAATAGTTCCATTAAGAGTTAACATTTTATAGGCTTACGTAGAAGCCTGCCAAATTTTACTGCTTTAATATATAGCAGATGGATACTGATCTTGCCCAAGTTCTGAAACACAACTTCTAAATTATGTCTAAATTTGTCCAACTTCAGAAAAGATCAACTGTTGCACGTCCATGTCCAACATCAACTAAGTAACACGTTTATTCTATATGGGGATTGATTATAGTTGGGCCTGGAGAATATTGTTTATATATCCCAATCCCCCCAAAATAAAATGGAATAACAATTCTTTCTGAGATCTGCCTTTAGAAACCTTTTATATCCCCATTTACTACTTAACTAGACTGCACTACAAAATTATAAGTATGCTAATATTCATACAGGTAAGTATGAAACAACTTTAGCAATTCTATTGCATTTCTTTGAATATCCACAGATCATAGCAATTGTTGTGGCTGTGTGCAGCACTCTGCTACTATTTTTTCCAACAGAGGAACATCTATAGAATCAATCTATCAATGCCATGCCTAACACTAACAAGAAAATCATTATTTATATTTTTTTGTGGTATAATTATTGACTCACATGTGCACATTTTAAAATGCATTTTATACATATCCATAAATACTAACTGATGAGAAAAAGGGGATAGATAGCACAACATATTACAGCATCACTGAAATAAAGCATTGCCAAAGAGTTATAGTTTTGTTTTATTGTGACTTCAGCATAATTAGTGTCTGACTGTATAAATGATTAATAACAAAAATACACATTGTCCCTTTCACTAGGAGTAATACTGTAACTTTTGCAAGCTAGGAAAAGAATGATGAATAGTGCTCTTTATAGACAATCAGTCTCTGGGAAGAAAAATGAAGTTGAACTTGTAAATGCAGATAAAAGCATTGTAGAGGCCAAACTGGTTCTGGGGAAAAAAACACACACACACACACTTCCTTTTAGTCCAAAAGTAAAAGTGTTAGAATATGAATGTGGTTGGGAGGAATACCATATATACAGTAGTGGGGATTCAGCCATTTCACACCACTTTGGCAAAACCAGTAGCTAATATTTTGTTTCCCAGGCCCAGAATGGACTTCCGGAAGCAACATCCACACAGAGAACCGGTTGTTCACATATCTGAATTCCACCACTGCATATATATATATGATGCGCGCACATACACACACACACAGAGAGAGAGAGAGAGAGAGAGAGAGAGACGGAGAGAGAGAGAGAGACAGAGAGAGAGAGAGAGAGAGAGAGAGAGAGAGAGAGAGAGAGAGAGAGAGAGAGAGAGAGAGATTAGATCAGGCATGTTAAACTGCTGGCCCGTGGGCCGGATGCATCACACCAAAACTGCACCCACCCCATTGTCGGCAATGTGGAAAAAGTCCTGATACATCGCACGACGTCACGTGATGTTGTGAGTTTGACATGCCTAGATTAGATGAAGGACTTTTTTGAATAATGGAGCTAACACTAAGTAATAATTGAACCTTTTTCTCTGTATATTTTATTATGTAAGTCTACTTGAAAAACTGATGGTGAAACCTGAGATATATAATCAATAATACAACTTAAGCTCTAGGGACACATTCAGTCCTCTTTGTAGAGTGTTTGGATAGCCTCTATACTGTGCTTCAAGAGTAATAATGTTTAATGTGACAGAAGGGAAAAATTATTAAGAACGTGACTGGAAAATAAACACATTAAGTGTATTAAATCTTAATTAACATTTATCAGGTGACAAAACTAGCTGGCTGTTGTTGGGCTTCAAAAACTGAGCATACCCAGACGTGATTAGTAGTTGAATGGATTTTTTTTTTCTTTTAATGGCCCTAGTAGTTTAGTGGAATAATTCTTGGAAATTCCAGAATGATAAGCAAGACTAGGAAATAAACCAACATATAAATTCAAATAAGATGCCATACTGCACCTAGACTGTTGCCAATAAAATAACATGGATGTCTCCATGTTAGGAGTTAACGTCACTTTGACACTTTTTTTCACATATTGAAACATACATTAATATCAAACAAAATCTATTTTTTCCCTCTCAGAGCCACCCACTACTGTTGGAGTTCAGCAACAGTATGTCATTTAAAAGCCAAGTGAGTTCTACACCGTAGCAACAAATAAATAAGAAATTGTTAGCCCAAAAACAAACGATGCATGGCCCTTTAAAGTTCCACAAATGTATCCATGATTTGTTACTGAAGTGCAGTGTTTAATGTAATAGATTGACATAATGTTGTCTCTGGTCTTGGAATAACTTAGTACAGGCTGCATGTCCAACTGACACTTATCAAGGCTTACTCTTTTTCCCATGCTCTTGTTCCAGTAACTTTCCCCAAACATCTGAAGGGAGAGATTTTTTTCCTCCCTTCATCTTGGCTGATAGTTCAGGATTTTCTCTGTGATTCTGCTGTAACTGGCTGAAGGCTGAGGAGTTTCTCCCTTTTTCTATATGGATTAGTTGAAGGATTTTTTTTCCCCCTACCATGCATTTTTGGATCTGAGTGAGGAAATCCATCTAGTTCAACAGGTTAATCACATTGGATCACAGTTGCCAGAGCAGTTAAGGAAAAGAATAAAAGATTGAAAAAGAATGAAAGAATACAAAGAATGAAATATTGAGAGGGGAGATAATGAGGTATGATGAGAAAATAATAACTTATGTAATAATCTCCTTAAGGCGCTAAGAATTTGCATTCTACATGTCAAAATTCTAGGACCGCAGGAGCAAGTTAAAAAAGGCTCTTTTAAAGTTTGAAGATACTTTAATCCAGAGTTTTGGATTCCAGCTCTAGGGAAAGTGGTTGACAAGCATCCATCTATCAAAAAGAGTCAGAAGCAATCATGTGATTATCAGACTGAGCAACCTAAAATTGTGGGAATGGGAGATGGGTAATACAAGGTCACAATTGTCAGGAACCTGGTTATTTGTGGGACTGCCTATCCCTATAATATCTGCATGTCCCACAAGATCAGGTAGGGTAGAAACACTTTCCTTCCCTGAAATCCTGTCATCTTGTATGTCTTTGGAAGTGTTCCTTTTCTGCGACTGGCCCTACCTTATGTGATACCCTCCCAAAGTTATAAGGAAGCCCCCCATCCCTTTATTCTTTTGGAAGGCCATCAAGCTTTTGGGATAGAATAGAATAGAATAGAATAGAATAGAATAGAATAGAATAGAATAGAATAGAATAGAATAGAATAGAATAGAATAGAATAGAATAGAATAGAATAGAATAGAATAGAATAGAATAGAATAGAATAGAATAGAATAGAATAGAATAGAATAGAATGGAATGGAATGGAGTGGAGTGGAGTGGAGTGGAGTGGAGTGGAGTGGAGTGGAGAATAGAATAGAATAGAATAGAATAGAATAGAATAGAATAGAATAGAATAGAATAGAATAGAATAGAATAGAATAGAATAGAATAGAATGGAATGGAATGGAATGGAATGGAATGGAATGGAATGGAATGGAATGGAATGGAATGGAATGGAATGGAGTGGAGTGGAGTGGAGTGGAGTGGAGTGGAGTGGAGTGGAGTGGAGAATAGAATGGAATGGAATGGAATGGAATGGAATGGAGTGGAGTGGAGTGGAGTGGAGTGGAGTGGAGTAGAGTAGAGTAGAGTAGAGTAGAGTAGAGTAGAGTAGAGTAGAGTAGAGTAGAGAATAGAATAGAATAGAATAGAATAGAATAGAATAGAATAGAATAGAATAGAATGGAATGGAATGGAATGGAATGGAATGGAATGGAATGGAATGGAATGGAATGGAATGGAATGGAGTGGAGTGGAGTGGAGTGGAGTGGAGTGGAGTGGAGAATAGAATAGAATAGAATAGAATAGAATAGAATAGAATAGAATAGAATAGAATAGAATAGAATAGAATAGAATAGAATAGAATAGAATAGAATGGAATGGAATGGAATGGAATGGAATGGAATGGAATGGAATGGAATGGAGTGGAGTGGAGTGGAGTGGAGTGGAGTGGAGTGGAGTGGAGTGGAGTGGAGAATAGAATAGAATAGAATAGAATAGAATAGAATAGAATAGAATAGAATAGAATAGAATAGAATAGAATAGAATAGAATAGAATAGAATAGAATAGAATAGAATAGAATAGAATAGAATAGAATGTAATTGGAGCTTCTTGCAGGTCATTGTAAGGGAATGATTAAGCCATAAGATTTGGGTTTTTTTTATCATATTACCACTATAGTTACTGGTTTACTGTTGCTGTGGGCGACCTAGAATTGTTTAAGATAGGTGACCATATAAATATTTTAAATAATTAAATAAAATAAGGACAGAATTTTTTAAAAATTGACTCAGTAATGTTTAATTTGTTGCTGGAGTAATATTTCACAAAGCTGGATGTTTAATTCAAGAGCAATATCTTACCTAAGTCATTATGAGCATTCTATTATCTTAACTGATTTTTTTTCTCCTCAAGAAATGATTTGTTCCTCACCAATACCAAAATAATAAACATAGTTCCTTGTAAACCATATTACACTTTCCAAGTTAGAAAAAAATGGAAGACGGATCCCAGATTTTATGGTCTCCATAAGATTGTATTATTGCCAACGCTGCTAACATCGAATGTTCTTGCTTAACAAGAGATGAAGAAGCAGCTATTTCATATGTTAAACTTGTGTATTGCTTTAAGAGATAGGGTTAAGGCTGGGAAGAGGGAGGAGGAAGATTGTACCTCAAGGCCATCTGAAATTAAAGAAGATAAGAACTTGGCAGTTGTCTAATGAAAGGAAAACTGACTCTTTAAATTAATTGGAAAATATGATTAATGACAAAATTAGAAAGGTGGAGAATTGTGTTTAATATATTGTGAAAGGAGGTGGAGATTTCAGATTCCAGCTTCCTTCAAGCAAGCATTTGCCGGTGTATTAGGCTCAGGGCTTTTTTTCTCATAGAACGCTCAGAACGGAGTTCCGGCACCTTTTTTGGATGGAACCTTGTAGAGTAGGCAAGGCGGGTTGTATGACATGTGTGAGTTCTGGCACCTTTTTCTTTTACAAAAAAAGCACTGATTAGGCTAATAAAGGACTTTTAAGGTAAACAATAGAAGAAAATGCCTCTACAAGTCAGTAATCAAAGTATGCATTCAATATGTCTCAAGGAACTGATTTCAAAATTATTCTCAAATACTTAAGAAAACTTCTCCAGACAAATTACAATTAAGTTCAGGTGTCCAAATTTTACAAATTTTGCTAGTTTTCTTTTCCTTTTTTTCTAGTGTTAATTATAATATAAAAGAAATACAGCTGCCGACAGCTAAATTTAGGATTCTGTTTGTTTCTTTTTAAAAGCAACATAGCAATTCTTAGAAATCCTATACAATGATTCAGTGCAGGTGCACTAAATTTCACTTTATTATTTTTCTTTGATGGACATATGCAGAAAGTCTGGGTGTGAGGATATACTTCTGTATTATATTTGAAAATGGGTTTTTTTCCCCCCAAAACATGAGAAAAGGAAATGAGGATAGTATTATCTAAAGAATTGTCCTTACTTTCAGCTATCTTGTATCACTCAATGATCAGTACAGATTATATCTAGCAGCTAGAGTTATATTTCAGATACAGTGCAACAAAGAAAATAAAGCAAAAACATTGTTAGAATGACAGGCTTCGGCTCTGAAATATTAGAAAGAGAAGTGCTTGTGTCTCTGAATTTCTATAGATCACTGAGCTTTTTTGAACACTGCATGATAATAATCCACTCTTCTGTTTCTAAGCTGTGATCAAGAGATTCTCTTTCAAAGTATGTAGTTTTCAGAATGATTGCCCTACTTTAGTTGCAGTCCTCAATAATATACTCATTGATTTCCAGGGTGTACAATAAATATCAAAGATAGCATTAGGAATTGCTGAAATCTATCTGTTCTTTGGATTTCAAGCTTAAGTAACACTACTAGAGGTTTTCTTATTTGTTGGTTCCAACATCGCAGCAGTCCTTATAAAAAATTGGAGTGCTCTTGCTTAAATTTTGAAACAGTTGCTGTAATTTGTGTTTTTTCCCCTTACTGCAGGTTCATTTCACCTTTACAGAAGCTATGACTTGTTATAAAAACTTATCATGGAAGGATGGAGAGGCATGCCAATAAATTGGGCTTTCCCGTTCCTTATAAATTTGGTTTTACTCAATCCAGTCATACCAAAACTGATCCCTGTTTTAGTGCATTTCTCTTCTACTTCCCCACTTTTGTTTTCACAGCAATATTATTTAACAGATGTTGTTTTTCTTTAAATCTATAAAGGTTCAATGGTTTATTGTATCCTATACCCCTTTCACCTAACATTCATGCACTCTAGAATAAATGGAAACTTAACAGCAATAACATTTATGGATGTACAGTAATTCTCGCATTGGATCTGCTGCGAAGAGATTTGAACTTTTTCACAGCAGATTCGTGTGAAAATGTACAGCAAATGTTTATTTCTGTCCTATGGGTGGAAAGAGGGAAACTTGCTTTTAAAAATATGGAAGTTGGGTAGATTTCTAGAAATTTATTTCCTTTATTCCTTTTCAATGAACCCCACAGTAATGGAGTGCTCACTGCAAAAGATGGTTTTCCTTTTTTTAGTTTTTATAGGAAATATGCACACATATGCCCTGAAAAGAATCAGAAAATCTTTTGCAGAGCAAATATCTGAAGAGAAAGCTACATGAGTAGAAATCAGCTCTGTAAAAGGTCAGTAAAAATGATGGGAGATCATTGATCCACATCCTTAGAGACATGTGAAAAAATGTTCTTCATAGGTATAGAACCGTGTCAAGTTTTATTTTTTTTTTATTTTATTTTTTTTTGGGGGGAGAATATAAGATATAGTCTATGAATTACCCAAGTAGCAATAAAGCTAGAAACCAGGAGGCCATGAGTTCTAGTTCTGCCTTAAGCATAAAGCCAGCTGAGTGTCCTTGAGCCAGTCATACCCAGTTAGCCCTAAGAAAGAGACAATGGCATGTGCAGGAAAAATGCACTTATTGTTTTTTGTAATTTTTAAGCTGCCAGACTCTACTTCAGTGGGCGACAATAATAACAACAATAAAATGTACAGTGTATGAATGTATGCATATATTATATATATTGAACACATAATAAAGTTTTGTTTGCAATTTTGAAGCCAGTGGCCAACACTTCCACTGCCTTTGTGTCCATGATAATGACACTTAATATCAGCTAGAGATATTAAGTTTCTACCTAGAGAAGTCAAGAAAATATGCCATATATATTTGCCTGTATGACATTCTTGTGAGATACACAATGATGACAAATTCAGAATTGTGTGAGTATTTGAATTTAAAAGTCTGAATGCCTAGCCTGAGATTCTCACCTTGACTCTCTAATAAAGTGAAAGTATGATCAAGTATTCTTGATCATAATAATGTAAATAGTATAAGACACAATAAATTTGCTTAGTTATCTATTTAGAAAAAAGCAAATTGATTTATTAGAATGCATTGTTAACCATGCATTTATATGGATAAAAACTACATTTTTGAGAACCTGTGAATTAAAAGTGACTACATTTATGGTATTTTGCCACAGCATTATCTTATAGGAAGGCAATATTTTTAAACACTATTCGAAGTAAACACCCTAGATATCATATCAAATGCTGGCAGAGCAGTTTTGAGAAAAATACATGCATTTTAATTGAATTTTTTGTATGTAAATATATGCTACTTTTCTAATCTGGTTCTCCTAGAGAAAAGAAGTTCTGAGTTTGATACAATAACTAATACAATTATATTTCAGATTAGGTATTTAATCCACAGATAGCACTATAGCATTGCATAAACTAGCATGATTGTTGTTCCAGAAAGTGATTGTTCAGCTAAAGTAATATATTCCTTAAAAATAAATTTAAGCAACAATTTCTATTCCATTCTATGACTGCTTACTTAGTAATGAATCCTATTAAAGATGTGATTTTGTTAGAAATGATTTGCTACTTCACTTCAGGAAATGGAGGGGTTTTTTAGTCATTTAAGTTTATTATAGTTCCTTAAATTTAGGAAATTTTCTCAATAGTTGCTCCTCACAGACATCAGAACGTTTTAACATGCCCCAATCAACCCTTTATAATAGGAACAGATATTTCATAACAATCTTCTTTTTTATTGCTTTATATTGCCTTATATTATGGTATCACTAAATTTATTGCTACCATTATGTCCTAAAAGATGTCTTCTGATACTAGAATTGACTAACTCAATATAACTTCCTGTTCCTTTCAGCTTACAGTCCAAGTGTTTAAATCATCCCATAGCAAGAAATACTTTGTTCATGATATTTATAGAGTATGGCTCTATCCTAAACTCTACTAATTTTGACCATGCATGTGACAACACTACACATTTAGAAAAGATGCATCCTCTTCCTATTCCCCCCTTTACTCAGTTTTAAACACATTCTTCTCTAATAGTAGACCTTTCGTAAAATATTTGATGAAGCATTGAAGTTTCCCTTCCCTATGTACTGCAATTAATGAAGTTAAAAATGACTGAAGCTCTGAGTTGCCTTATGGTAAGATGGGTAGCCAGTAAATTTAATAAATAAATATACAGTAACAAGCCCTATGCCATATATGATTACATAATAATGTCACACAGGAGTCACTTACAGAATCTAGAAACCATTAACTCAAATGGATTGAAACTATCTTTCTTCAGGATTTCTAATAACAGGTTATACTTCAGGAAAATGAACCTAAATATATATGATGGCAAGTTAAACTTGAATACAGTTATGTAATAATTGCATTACAATTATTATTGTTGGTTGCACAATCGGCCAGATATTTAGACTGAATTTGGCATTTTTGTCCTTCCCAAAGACCTGGAATAGGTAGATGCTGTTGTTTAACAATAATATGGTATCATTGCAGGATGTAAACTGTTCCAAGTAAAGCTGCCTTTTGCAATTGTCTTTTGTAATTAACAAATTGATTTTGTCAATGACAATGATGTTCAAGTTGTATTCCAGGTGTTTTAAAATTGCACCAAAGTAACTATTATTATTTTTACTGTCTTTGCTTTTTTGTCATAGTTGTTCTACTTGTATTTGCAGATCTTTGTCACCCAAATGTGGAGGAGGGAACTAGACATAAAGCTATACTGGACTTAATTCTTACGAATAGAGAAGAAGTGATAGAGGGAGTTGAAGTTGCCAGAACCTGGGATAAAAGTGACCACATCATACTGGAATTTAATATAATGCAAACACTAGCAATAGAAAACAATCCAACCAGTGTCTTAAACTTCAAAAGAGCTGACTTTAACAAACTCAGAGAGAACTATGTGCCAAATGCCTTCTTGTAATCAATCCACCCTACATTCAAGTTGATCTTCCTTCTCTTACAGTTTTCCAAAATCAGCTTGTCAGTTAGGAGCTGAGACTGTTCCTCTGCTGTTTGGGTGGTTTCCTTTCTGTTTTATTGTTGTTGCTGTTGTTATGGTATTTGGATT
>NC_138204.1:161960839-162155839 GCF_964194415.1 Vipera berus
TTTTGGAATTAACCATGAAATTGCATTAAGTGTTTGATATCTGAGGCTATGTAATTTCTGCTGCTATTTTTTTAGCAGTTCTTTATGATTGGCTTGAGTATAATCAAAGTTTATAATAGGTTTGTATGGTAAATGGTGTAAATAAATGAATAACTTTCTAGATTGTGACTTGATTTCTGGGATGAATGTGAAAATGAAACAGCCAGCAACTGCATCAAGCAAATAATAATCTGAAACAAACGTACAATATCATTACATTCCCTGGTTTTAGTTATTTAACAAGTAGTTATTAAAATGATTTTAACAAGTTTTTAATAGGTCCTTATCTTCTTGGTTCTTGTGCTTTTAATTCTGTGAATAAGTCTTTAACCAGCTGTTTTGACTATCAGTTTGAAATAGCTGTTCTGCAGCATAACTTCTGTTTCTTCCTAATGTAAGATGTCATTTTCCAACAGGATAAAAAAATTAATTGCACCAAGGATGAAATGCACTTAGGTTCTTTTTTTTTTCTCCTTAAGAAATTTACACTTAGATCAGTTCATGTGCAGCTGGCTTGATCTGTAGGTCAAACTCTGAAACTAATATAGACAGTCATAATGGTCAGGGCTTTTTTTCTAAAAAAAAAAGGTGCCGGAACTCTCATCTTGGCGGGCACAGAAGGGGGGGGAGTGGGGGTGGCACTGCTGCAGTCACGGGTGCGAGGGGTATTGTTGGCGGGCTGTCCCCCCGGGCCGGAGCTGGCGCGGCTGGTGCTGTGGGAGCAGCAGAGCCCACTCTATGTGGTGGGGCTGCGCGGGGCGTGCGGCAGAGGCGGTGCAGGCCAGATAATGTAGGGCGCCCACTTAGGTGCGCAGGGTAAGGCGATGGTGGCGCAGGTCCAGCACTGGGTAGGCCACCAGCCTGGCTGACAGGGATGAGCACAAGGAAGGAGTGCACATGGACTCCACAGAATCCACCTCCCACTCCTTGTCCTCTCTTACTTACCTAGTTAAGATGGTGTAGTTGGGCAGCAGGGAGGGATGCAAAGTTCCTGCCAACTCACCTTCGCTGCAGACAACTTGCCAGTGCAATGTTTGCCAGCCAGGTATTTTGGCGTTCTCAGCAGCAATTCTTATAGGCTTTCAAAAGGGAGTAGAGGGAGTAGCATAGCTTTTTTGTGTGTGTGCAAAAAAAGGTGCCGGAACACCATTCTGAGCATTCTATGAGAAAAAAAGCCCTGTTTTTATGTTTTAATCTTCTGATTTTAAAAATATATTTTTTTCTATTGTAAGTTGCCCCAAACCTCGCCATGTGGATTACATACAAATATTATATAATCGGTAAATAAAGGTAGAACATACGTTAAATATACATCAAATTATAATATGCTTCCCTACAAAGTCAATTCTTGTTCAATGACAGACCAAGGAGTTAACTCGGAAAGGCAAGAGGAAAATCTAGAAGAGTGCAACTTGTAGAAGGGAAAGGCCCACACTGATAAATTAAAAATCTTTGTGGTCTGCAAAAGAATGCTGGTGGGCTAATCAATGATTTGGTGACTAGAGGAGCATCTACAGTGATGGAGCTCGTGGTCATGGTAAGCTATGGAGGCACTAGGCAACATGACTTTCAGGGCAGTGGTGGTGATTTTTTTTTTTAAAAAAAAGTCTGTGCTCTGTCCAAGGGTGCTTGGTAGGCTGCATGTACAGGCCTGGTCTAGAATTTATTTTGGAGCATTCAGCTATCTAGAGCAGGCATGTCAAACTCATTTTGTTTGAGGCAACTTCTTATAAAAAAAATTGCCATTAATTTGTTTTAATAAAACAATTTAAATCAATTTTTCACTTGATTTCAAATTACATGAATTATATTGGTTGACAATGAGATTTTTTTAGTACAATTGCCAAATGAAATTAACTGGTTTTAGGTATATGTTACTGGAAGGAAAAAGCAATCCCTGCTGTGTTACTGATCCCAGAGAAGCATTTGCATGTATGCAGGTATCCTTAGGGTGCCATAGTTATGGATGAGAAATATTGGTTGCAAATTTGGCATTTCTGGAGGTAATACAGATATTTTGGACTTATTTTTGTTTCTTTGCATGTTTGATAATTTTAAAAAGGCATATGCTTATGCACATATGTAACATCTTTTGCTAGGATACATGACTACTGCTTGCCCAGAATGTGAAAAGTGAAAGATTGTGAATAAACAAAATTTTAATGTACAGATAATACCACCAGAAATTATTTTAGTCTTTTTAATAAATGTTGTTATTGATGTTAAGCTCACCATGGAAAACATCATATATTTTTATGTATATACTAGGTTAATTATTTAAAGACTGAAGTGCAACGTAACTAGATTCTAAATAATCTATTTTTCAAAACACACAACAGTCCAAACAGTAAAAGTAAAGTCCAAATTAAGAATATTTCATTCTTAAGAATTGTTTAATTTAAAGTAGTTTAGTTGTAATAGATTCAAAATAATTTTCAAGAGTATTTACAAAAGATACTATTTTTTTCTAGCATCAGCTAAATTAGACATATTACATTGAGAAAAATGTTTCTCATTTCTTTCCTTATTGATTTATTGATTTCATTGAAGAGATGTTAACATAGGAAATAGATTATTTTGTTATCTAATTTTACCTTCCAAAAGACAGAAGCAGATGAAAAATGTGAGGTTCTTTCCTGTTGGCTTTTTTGAATTAGCTGTTTTAGATTCTAAAAGTTTAGTTCCTAAAGAAGTAACCTTGTAAATAATTTTAATGTTGTCTAGTGCAGGGTAGGCAAACTTGGCTCTTTTATGACTCAAGGACTTCAAATCCCAGAATTCCTGAGGCAGCATGGCTCAGCTTGGAAACCTCTCTCTTTCCCCTCAGTGTGGCTGGCTCAGGATTTCTGGGAGTTGAAGTCCACGAGTCATAAAAAAGAACCAAGATTGCAATAGGCTTTCCAAAGCCAATAGAGGCAGCTTTTTTTTTGCAAAAAAAAAGGTGCTGAAACGCCATTCTGAGCATTCTATGAGGGAAAAAAAGGCCTGATAATGGTTATTTAGACTGCTCTTGTACTATTTATAGCAACTTCCTTAGAGAACTCTTGTTTCAAAGTGTTTTTTCCCTGAAAAATACTGAATATATCAACACTGAAGTAGGCCTGTATATATTGCTACTTTTTCCTTCCAAAATGCAAAACTCCTTTTATCAATTTCAGATATTTTTTTTTTACCAACGCTAATGTTATTGCATTCCAATATACTAAATTAGTTTTCCAGGTTTAGATCTTAGAAAGACTGCTATCTGTTAAAGACACACAACCCAAATCATGGCACTTTGGAAACACAGTGGATTATTGCATTAAACCATTCAGCATGGGTGAAAAAATGCTAAAGAATATTACAGGTTTTTTAAAAAAAAATCAGTTATTTCAGAAGTTTCATTACAATGAGAAATTTATTCAGAAAGAAAGCTGAGTAAGTTTGTTTCACTTTTTGGAAGTGAATTGGTTTTAGCCACATAAGCCCCAGCACATGATAAAAATTTAGGAAGAAAAAAAAAACTTGTCTTTCATTCTTCACATGTGTAGTTCTTTATGTGAAAATCAGGACAAAAAACTGATTTTTGGTTGACTTAGCCTTCCATACTTCTGAGGTCGGTAAAATAAGGACCCAGATTATTGGGGGCAATATGCTGACTGTAAACTGCTTAGAGAGGACTGTAAAGCAGTGTGAAGCAGCATATAACTCTAAGTGCTATTGGTATTTAATAACTGTAGTTTTTTTCTAAAAATAAAGTCAAGCAGAGTGAAGCAGGTATTGATTGGAAATACCTGCCTGCAAATTCAGGCATAATAATACAGGAGTCTTATAACCGTTTGAGACTTATAACCATGTGTTCAATGACTGTCTAAAGTTTCAATGGCACTGGAAAAAAAGTCACTTATGTTTAGGTTTCACACTTACAATTGTAGCACCATCCCCAAGGTCATGTGATCAAAATTTGGGTGTTTAGCAACTAGCATGTATTTATGACAGCTGCACTGTCCTGGGGTCATGTGGTAACCATTTGTAACCTTCTCAGCCAGCAAAGTCAGATTTGCTTAATCGCTACACAGTTCACTTAACAAGTGCAGTGATTTGCTTAACAACTGTGGCAAACAGGTCAAAACCCACAGAACAACTGTCTTGCTTGTCAATGGAAAGTTTGACATCAATTGTGATTGAAAGTTAAGGCCTATTTGTAGATAACTAATTCCCTACATGTGGAATATGTGAGGGGTGAAGACACAACACTATCCTTCTCATTCAGATTTAGTATTCTTATATTATTTTGGCCTTCTCTGAGCAGGGGGGAGGGGAATCATGGTGTTTTGTTTGATTTCCCCCAAACAAAATAAACAAAAATAAAATGTCCATATGAATTTCATAAGAAAAAACACAAGGTAAAAATAAGAAAAAGAAGTACCCTTTCCCAACAAACATAGAAGAAAAAGAAATTGCATGATATTACATTACATCCACTGCAGATTCTAAACACAGCACTATACCTTGATTATGTAGAATACAGTGTTTTCCTGAAAATAAGACCTAACTGGAAAATAAGCCCTAGCATGATTTTTCAGGATGTTCATAATATAAGCCCTACCCCAAAATTAAGCCCCAGTTAAGACTGTCAGCCAGACAGATGCATTTAGTACTGTATTTTCCCCAAAATAAGACCTAACTGGAAAATAAGCCCTAATGCATCTTTTGGAGGAAAAAATAATTTAAGACCCAGTCTTATTTTGGGAAACATGGTAATATTGATCAGTTTTCCACTTTGATCATTAGCCTATTCATAAACAGAAAAGAAATAAATAATCAATTCAAGAAATGTAAATTTGGGGCAAAAAGATATAGGTTTGTGGATTTATTTATTATTATTATTTTTTGCATAATATCCACCTGAAGAATCACTGGAATCTTCAGGAATCTGTAGAGATAACGTTATGAAATCAGCAATAAAGAATAAGGAAATGTGCAGGAAGTGTTATTATAGTTTTTAATTTATATCCTGGCTTCATATAAGTAACTCAAGGTGGGGAACATACCTGATACTACTTCCTCCTCCTATTTTACCAACAACAACCCTCTCTCAGCTGAGCTGAGCTGAGGGAGAGTAACTGGCCCAAAGTCACCAGCTCCCTTAATACCTAAGATGGAATTAGAACTCATGATCTCTTGGTTTCCATCTTGGTGCTTTAACCACTAGACCAAACTGGTTCATACTGTTAGCTATAGAGTTCTAAAACATTGTTTAAGTCCTGAACATTGACATAACAATCGGAACAAACTCAGGCAGACATTTCCCTATTTTACTGGCATTTAAGAAGAATGATAAGGTATAGCACAATGAGACTTGCAAAATAAGCAGGTAGACTAGACCAAGAAATCAACCCACAGGAAGCTATTTTTGTTGAGATTGGCTTTCACATTTTGCAAGTCTGATTGTGCTGAATGTGCTTTCCTAATTAAATGCCAAGAAAAGATGTCAAGAGCGAATTCACTTCCTGTGGGCCCTTTCATACTGGGAAACCTAGTGCCTGAAAGAGTTCACACTGGAGAATATATGTGTAACAGAAAATTGCAATACCCTAAGTTATTTTCAACAAACTAGTTAGGTCACCAAGAGTAATTCAGAACAAATTCTTAAGTACTTGAGAAAGTTTTGCAGAACTGTGGGGGAGATCTGCACAGTATTTTGGAACAATATTTTAAGTCTGAAGGTTCTTGCTGGTTTTTGCTTTCTGAAATCTTTCTTTCTCTCAGAATATTTTGTTGGTGGTTATTTTCCTTCCTGTTGTTAGGCATATGGTATTTTATTTTATTTTTATTATTTAATTGGTGTTAACAGATTGGGAATGTTAGCTGATCAGAGTTCTGTACATAAAAGCCCTAGTAACTATGTACATTCAGTACATAGAATGTGTATATATTCCTCTTATCATTACAAGTACTAGACTGTACTTAAACACACAAGTGGCACATAGCACTAGCATCAATTGCATACCATTTAATTTCCAAAAATGATCTGATGTAATGGCCTCTCAAAGCCATTAAAAGGAACTAAATTCTCAGCAGTCCCAAAGGTGCTTTTTTCAAAAGGCAACTGGATGTTGTTTTTCCTGGAAAAACAAAATCCATTTGCCTTTTGAAAAAGCACCTTTGGGGCAACCATGACCTGAATGACTGAGAATCTCCATAGACATAAAGGCTCAGCTAGACTGAACTTCATGGTTAAAGAACTATGCCAGTGTTTGCATCATGGAGTGCTGCCCAAAAACTCCACTGCTGAATCTGGCCTTGAGGTTGCTCTGTGGATGAGGCTATTCAATTAAAATAGTACTTTTGTGGCAGGCTACAAGGGAAAGCAACTGAATTGGGCTAAATGTAACCTTGATGGTATTTCAGCACAGTCGTGGTGGTAGGAGTCAGAGAAATCTCTTCAGAAATATCTCTGATAGATGCTAATTTCTGTAAATATACCCATGGCAGATACCTAAAACAAGGGTTATATCTAATATTCTTACAATCTACATTTAATTATATATTGTTGTTTTTAGCTGTGAAGTCATGTCCGACCCATCGCGACCCTATGGACAACGTTCCTCCAGGCCTTCCTGTCCTCTACCATCTTCTGGAGTCCATTTAAGCTCACACCTACTGCTTCAGTGACTCCATCCAGCCACCTCATTCTCTGTCGTCCCCTTCTTCTATTGCCCTCAATCTTTCCCAGCATTAGGCTCTTCTCGAGTGAGTCCTTCCTTCTCATTAGGTGGCCCAAGTATTTGAGTTTTAGCTTCAGGATCTGGCCTTCTAAAGAGCAGTCAGGGTTGATCTCCTCTAGGACTGACCGGTTTGATCGCCTTGCAGTCCAAGGGACTCGCAGGAGTCTTCTCCAGCACCACAGTTCAAAGGCCTCAATTCTTTGGCACTCAGCCTTTTTTATGGTCCAGCTTTTACTGCCATACATTGCAACTGGGAAGACCGTAGCCTTGACTATACGCACTTTTGTTGACAGGGTGATGTCTCTGCTTTTTAGTGTGCTGTCTAGATTTGCCATTGCTTTCCTCCCAAGGAGCAAGCATCTTTTAATTTCTTGGCTACAGTCCCCATCTGCAGTGAACTTGGAGCCCAGGAAAATAAAATCTGTCACTGCCTCCATTTCTTCCCCATCTATTGGCCAGGAATTGAGGGGGGCGGATGCCATGATCTTGGTTTTCTTAATGTTAAGTTTCAACCCAAGTTTTGTACTCTCCTTCTTCACCTGCAACAAGAGGCTCTTTAGTCCTTCTTCACTTTCTGCCATTAGAGTGGTATCATCTGCATATCTTAGGTTGTCAATATTTCTTCCGGCAATCTTAATTCCAACTTTTGATTCCTCTAACCCTGCCTTTCTCATGATGTGCTCTGCATATAAGTTAAATAGGCAGGGCGACAGTATACAGCCTTGCCGGACTCCTTTCCCAATTTTGAACCAATTAGTGCTTCCGTGTCCAGTTCTCACTGTTGCTTATTGGCCCACATATAGGTTTCTCAAGAGACAAATAAGATGGTCTGGTATGCCCATCTCTTTAAAAACTTGCCACAGTTTGTTATGATCCACACAATTAAAGGCTTTAGCATAGTCAATGAAGCAGAAGTAGATGTTTTTCTGGAACTCCCTAGCTTTCTCCATGATCCAACGTGTGTATCTATATCTATATCTATATCTATATCTATATCTATATCTATATCTATATCTATATCTATATCTATATCTATATCTATATCTATATCTATATCTATATCTATATCTATATCTATATCTATCTATCTATCTATCTATCTATCTATCTATCTATCTATCTATCTATCTATCTATCTATCTATATCTATATCTATATCTATATCTATATATATCTATATATATCTATATATATCTATATATCTATATCTATCTATCTATCTATCTATCTATATCTATATCTATATCTATATCTATATCTATATCTATATCTATATCTATATCTATATCTATATCTATATCTATCTATCTATCTATCTATCTATCTATCTATCTATCTATCTATCTATCTATATATATATATATATATATATATATATATATATATCTTTATTTTATAGTTTTGGTCAGAAACTGGCAGTGATACCTGAATCACCTCCTTGTGATACGGACTCAAAAATTCTGGGATTAAATTGATGCTTTCGGTAACTCTTGCATAAATATTGGGGAAAAAACACAGTTTATCCCTGAGAGTTAAATTCAAACAAAAGCTAATAATATAATCATCTGCAAAGCCCTTCTGGAGCGGAATTCCGATGTTTTCTTGTACATTAACATTAGAACAAAAAATTGATTTATTCTTGTTGACAGCCCAATGCAACCCCACATCAGCCAAACAATGATGTAAGCAGGTAAAAGCTTCTGGTTAAAAAAGGAGACAATCAAAATAAGCCAATCATATTTATTGATGGTAGTAGTCATCACTACCAGAAGTCTGTTTACATGCTAGTTTGCCTTATTATTATCGTAATGAGAGGAAGATAATGAATCTGTTGCTCGAAAGATGAGGTACTGTGCTCTTCTGAAATTTTTGGTGCAGCCTCCCTCTAGGCACAAAATAAAATTTCCACTAGGAAATAAATGTGAGGATCTAAAAAAAGGTTTGTTCTGGGTGTTGTAAACAAGGATTACCAGGCTATGATACTTGTGGAAATAGTGTTTGTATTGATTATGAGCTTTTCTCACATTTAGAGACAAGGAAGAAACATTTGACCCCAGAATGAATAGCTTTAAATAAAAAAATAAAAATAAATTAAAAAATATACAGTATTCCTAAGCTATATTTTAAAAGTATGTTCAGGTCTTTCATGGGGTATGAATGGTTCCAAAGTTTTGTGTTGGTTTTTTTTTTTTGAACCCTCCTGCAACCTCCAGTTAGAATTTTGGCTGATTTTCAGCAACAGCATCAAGTTGTTGTTGCTTTTATATGCCACATCCAAGAAGCGATCACAGAGCCTTGATAGAGCATCTATAATGCAGGAGGTTTCAAACTTGGCCCTTTTATACTTATGGACTTCAACTCCCAGAATTCCTCAGCCAGGCAAGGACCAAGTTTGAAGACCCCTGATCTATAGGAACTATCATGGATGCCATTCATGTCTGCCATTCTCCTTGATGACAGGCACTATTAACATTATTCTTGCGGGAGCATGGCTAACTGTAGTGGCTTATGTTGACTCAAGTTGGTGTGCCCAGTACTGTAAGTATTCAGACTTTCTTGTTAAATTTCTACAATAACATCAGAATGCTATGTCCATGAAAGGTTATCTCTACCTCTTTACTTTTTTTTCCAAATATAAATTACGGTACATTGTTCAGAGTTTTTATTTCAGGTAGAGAGCCGGAATTTTAAACTCAAACTGAGTTGGATTTAAAGTAGGCCTGAGGCAGCTTAAAGTAAAGGACATCATCAATAATGAAGAAATAACAGCTAGTATTATCTCATCATTTAGGATTGTCTTTATTTCTGTGCTGCTTTTCATCCCCAAAGAGCTGAGAGCGGTAAAAGAAAAGCTCTAAAGCCTAGAAACAAAAAATGCAAAAATAAAAAGAAATATTAAAAAGGGATACAAAATAAATATAAGATAGGTTCAGTAGTAGCAGGAAGGATAATATAAAGAAATGATAAGGAAAGTTCTTTGCTAGTAAGTTTTTCTCATTTAAATTAAATAGTTGAAGTAGAGGGCTACTATTCTGAATCCTTGTTATGCTCACCCCACCACGACTGGAATGCTGAATAACTCCCTGGTTAAGAGACCCCTGCTCAATTTTTGAGAAGCTTAGACTCTCTTCTTTGGTTTGCAGACATAATAAAAACAACCTCACTTTGGTATCCACAAGCCACCCTGCTTACTATTTGCATCCTTTGCTTAAAAGATAAAAAAATGGTACCATGTTAAAAAAGGCCCTCTTTTAATTAATTATAATGTTGTTTTTTCTATTTTTTTATTTCCTAAGTTGTGTAAGCCAGCTATGTGCTGGATAAATCTCACTAATTAATAAAAAAATTAACGCTTGCATAAATACATTTCAAATATTTGAAATCTAGTAGTCCACCAGGTCTTTATTTATTATGCAGAATTATGATCCGAAATTCTAAACAAAAAAAGTCATATTATTATTATTATTATTAATTATTATTAATTCCATTTATATCCCGCCCTTCTCCGAAGACTCAGGGCGGCTTACAAGCTTAGCAGTAGCCTTCATTCTATGTATATGCCTGCTTATTAGGGCTTTCACACACACCCCAAGCGGCATTATTACAAAGTCAGCTTAATTGCCCCCAACAATCTGGGTCCTCATTTTACCTACCTCGGAAGGATGGAAGGCCGAGTCAACCTTGAGCCTGGTGGGATGCGAACCTGCACTAATTGCAGGCAGCTGGTGTTACTTAAGGAGGCATTAGCCCACTGCTCCACCAAGGCTCTTTATTATTATGACCCAACATACCAAAGCATCTGTCTCCTCTTTCTTTTTCCTTTTTTGGGGGGGTTTCTCCTAGCCTTATAATTTATAGCATCTGCATTAAACTTTAGACCTCATATCAGGGCCTATTATAGGCATTTATGGTTTCCAATGTTCATGTCATATGTAATCTTCTAACAGAATATCGGCCAATTTTTATCTTAAGATCTATTAGATCGAAGATCTGTGCTATAAATCAGGCTAACGGTCGAATTACAACGGCCGACAGCAACCGGCGGCACCCCACGGCAGCCTGTAAAGCGGCCGATGATGGTCGGGCTGCAACGTGCAGTTTGCAGCCTTTTCTGGCTCGCTCAGACCGGCAGAGAGCATATACTAGCCGGCAGCTGCCGATGGGATCTTGCGGCGGCCTCCAAATCAGCTGTTAAGTGGCCTGCTTGGATGCGAGTAACCGGAGGCACCCCGCGGCAGCCTGTAAAGCGGCCGATGATGGGCGAGCTGCAACGCGCAGTTTGCAGCCTTTTCTGGCTCGTTCAGACCGGCAGAGAGCATATACTAGCCGGCAGCTGCTGGTGGGATCTTGCGGCGGCCTCCGAATCAGCTGTTAAGCGGCCTGCTTGGATGCGCGGCATGTGGAAGCCTGCAATGGACCTACAACGACCTGATCGATCTCCCTTCGACAGACAAACGGTCCGGTCCTGCAGCCACCTGCGGAGGAGCTGTAACGACCTAGGGCTGCCTAGAAAGGTAGCCCGGACGGCGAGGCTCCAGAATTGGTGGCTGCTGCCCCCCATCTGCCCATCTATAAGATCATCGAGCTTCCCCCCCGACGGAGGTCTGTGGGATGATGGCCACCGTCTGTAGGCTAGAGCGCCATTTAAAACCCTCCTGTATCTGGTCTGGAGGGCGGAATTCACCAGGGACCACCTGAAGCTTTATTTGGAGGTGGGATGTGCCGAAAGGCCCCCGAGATAGCAGTTATCCTCTCGGGATCATACTTTAAATCCAGATAATCCCTCCTTCATTTTCTCACCGGAGACTGACTACAGCCCCTCGGTCGCGATGACATCTTAGGCATGGAGATAGATGAACTACCACCGCTCATCACCGGAGCTACGAAGTTATCCACCAACAGACTATGCTAGCATTCACCGGACTCTCTCTCCTCCTGCGACCTACCCAGGGCTGGATGGTGGCCCCCTGAGATCCTGATCACTGTGAGAGGGTGACCATGTTCTCAGGAGCCACTACTTCAGCTCTGTGGTCTTGATATGCAGTTGTTCCAACCAGCTCGTCCTTTACTCCTATTTCCACCTCTGATGGCTTACACCAGAAGTGAGCTACTTGCCCTGAGAGCTTCCCCCCTCTCTCAGAGATGGCCATCAGACTTACGCCGCCGTTTCCTTAATGACGGGTCCTGGGACCCCGAGAGGTGGCATGGCGCCAAGAAGAGGCTCTTGGGTTTTCTTTTAAAATTTTTTGAAGGGTTAGGGAGGGGGGAGGGTCAGGCCCAGCAGAATGAGGGGAAGATCCTACCGGACCTGTCTCAGCCTAGGTTGGCCAATGGTCGCGGCAATATGAGGGCCGAGGAGAGTCTTGTAAACCAGGGGGATGGGACAGGGATACCGATCCCCACAGTAATTGGGAATGGCAGCAGATGGAGGAGCAGAGGGCCATATCGTAATCTGAGATCACGCCCACGCTATCTTCTTGCTGTGGCGCGCTCTGACCCTCTGGCTCTCGCCTGCTGCCCTGGGGAAGAGGGAGGACTGACTCCTGAGCTCAGGCTGATCTATATTGTAGTTATTCTAGACTCCCAAAGATTCCTATATTGAAAGTTATTGCCTTCCTGTCTCTAGTGATAAAACTTCTGCCTTCCCCCATTTACAATTATGAAGTTTTGCATTCCTGTGATAAACCTTTGTCTCCTGCTTCATTTATAATTGTATATAACAAGACTTGTCTTTTATAATTGTCCTTGCTTCAAGTTATGTTTCAAGTTATGTTTCAAGTTATGTTTCAAGTTATGCCTTTCAAGTCATGCCTTTCAAGTTATGCCTTTTAAGATATGCCTTCCTGTGATAAAGCTGTATCTTCTCTGTTAGCATTTGTATACGATAAGCTATGCTTTATTGTTTCCTGTGATGACCTTTGCCCTCTTCATTAGCAGTTGTATGCATTGAGTTATGTTCTCCTATAACCTCACATATGTTAATTCCTCATGTGTACTTCCCCCTCCCTGATGAAACTGCTGAATAAAAGAGGGATGTGCAAAGCTGTTCGGGGGAACATCATCCACCCCGGGCACTCTGTGCTCTCTCACCTTGAACAAACTTGTGTTGGTGCCTCAGTTTGTCCTAGGGTTCTGTTCCTGCGCTATCGCAGTTCCCAAGTGTGACCGTTGGAACGTCCGGCACACTGGGTCGGTGGCAAAGGGCAAAATCCTTCCATATTCAAGGTGTTCACCCTTGCGAGGGTCCCTCTAAATTCTCACCCCTGTTATGGGGCTCTAAGAGTTGAGGCCAGAACCCTGACCGGTCGCTCATCGCAACACTATATTAATGCCAGGTCTGTTGTGAATAAAGCTCCCCTCATCCATGACTTGATCGAGGAGGAAGACGCAGACCTGGCATGCATCACGGAAACCTGGCTGGGCCCAGAGGGAGGGGTCCCTCTGACTGATTTATCCCCTCCGGGTTTCCGTGTGCTGCATCAACCTTGAGCTCAGGGTAGGGGAGGTGGCGTGGCGGTCGTTATCAGAGAGACCCTCCATCTGCGGGAGGCCACTGCCCCTCAGATAGACGGATGTGAATCCCTCCTCTTAAGATGGGGTCCTGGTGGTCAGTTGGGCCTACTTCTGGTATACCTCTCTCCAAGCTGCACAGCAACGGTTCTACCCAAGCTACCTGATGCCATCTCAGGATTGGCGGTCGTATTTCCAAAACTTATGGTACTGGGAGACTTTAATCTACCTTCCCTGGGCAGTGCATCAGAAGTGGCCCGAGAGTTCATGGCCTCCATGACGGCCATGGACCTGACTCAAATTACTCAGGACCCACCTCACGAGGGAGGAAACATGCCTGATCTTATTTTTGTCTCTGGGCAGTGGATAAATGGACTGGGTGGGGTTACTCCAACATCACAACCCCTTTCATGGACAGACCACTACCTCCTGCGGTTGGGCCTCCGTCACGTCACCCCCCGCTGTCAGGAGGCGGAACCGACCAGGTGGTTCCGCCCCAGGCGCCTGATGGACCCAGATAAATTCCAGATGGCGCTTGGACCGATTCCCACCTCCCTCTCCCACAACCCAGTCGAGTCCTTAGTTAATGCCTGGCAACAGGCTGCTTCGGAGGTGCTCGACCGCGTTGTCCCTTTGCGGCCTCTGACCCGGCGCAAGTCCCAACTCGCTCCTTGGTTCTCCAAGGACCTGCGGGAGATGAAGCGCCAGAGAAGGGGCCTAGAGAGCATTTGGAGAACCAGTCGGTCTGAGTCTGACTGAACACAGTTAAGATCCTTTTCTAGATCCTATCTTGTGGCAATGAGGGTGGCAAAGTGCGCCTACTTCACCACCCTCATTGCGTCCGCAGATAATCGCCCGGCCGCCCTATTTAGAGTGGTCCGCTCCCTTTTAAGTCAAGAAACGGGAGAGGACCCCCTACATAGACGGGCTGAGGAATTTAGTAAATATCTGGTGGACAAAATTGCTCAGATTCGGGCTGGTCTGGACTCTGACTGGGCAGTATCTAACGAGAGGAAAACGATGAAGTTGGCCGAGTACATTTGGGAAGAGTTCGATCCTGTGACTCCGGATGAAGTGGACAAGATCATGGGGAAACTAAGTGCCGCCACATGTTTGTTGGACCCGTGTCCCTCCTGGCTAGTCTATGCATCTCGGGAGGTTACACGAGGCTGGCTCCTAGCAGTTATCAATGCCTCACTGAGTGAAGGGTACTTCCCTGCTGCCTTGAAAGAGGCGGTGGTAAGGCCCCTCCTCAAGAAACCGGCACCGGACCCAGCTGTTTTAAACAACTTCCGTCCTGTCTCCAACCTTCGCTTCCTTGCGAAGGTCGTTGAGAGCATGGTGGCACGACAGCTCCCTTTGAACCTGGAGGAAGCTGAATATCTAGATCCGTACCAATCGGGTTTCAGACCAGGGCACAGCATGGAGACGGCATTGGTTGCGCTGGTGAATGATCTCTGGCGGGCCCGAGATAGAGGTTATTCCTCTGTCCTGGTCCTATTAGATCTATCAGCGGCTTTTGATACCATCGACCATGGTATCTTACTGCGTCGTCTTGAGGGGCTGGGAGTGGGAGGCACCGTTCTGCGGTGGTTGTCCTCCTACCTCTCGGACCGTTCGCAGACGGTGTTGGCAGGAGGGCAGAGGTCGAGCCCTAGGCCTCTTAATTGTGGAGTCCCTCAGGGTTCGGTGCTCTCGCCCCTCCTGTTCAACATCTATATGAAGCCGCTGGGAGAGATCATCCGTAGCTTCGGGGTGAAATATCATCAATATGCTGATGATACCCAGCTATTCATCTCCACCCCGAACCAACCCAGTGATGCCCTCGATATGATATCCCGTTGTCTGGAAGCGGTACAGATTTGGATGGGAGAAAACAGGCTTCGACTCAACCCGGCGAAGACTGAGTGGCTGTACATACCGTCATCTCGTTTAGTCCAAGAGGTTCCATCTCTGACTATAGGAGGAGAGATGTTACCTCCCATTGACAGAGCACGCAATCTGGGCGTCCTCCTAGATTCACGACTCAGTTTTGAAGATCACATTGGAGCCGTGGCTAGGGGGGCATTTGCACAGATTCGTCTTATATACCAATTGCGCCCCTTTTTGGACCGAGATGCCCTACGTACAGTCACCCACGCACTCGTTACCTCCCGTATTGATTACTGTAATGCTCTCTACATGGGGCTGCCCTTGAAGACCACCCGGAGGCTTCAGCTGGTGCAGAATGCAGCTGCACGGGTTGTGATGGGAGCTCCCCGATACCCCCATATTACACCCCTCCTGCATGAGCTGCATTGGCTACCAGTTGCCCTCTGGGTGAGATTTAAGGTGCTGGTACTTACCTTTAAAGCCCTACATGGCTTAGGTCCGGGATACTTGCAGGACCATCTGCTGCCGGGAACAAATTCCCATCGTCCAGTACGCTCACACAGAGAAGGCCTCCTCAGGGTACCGTCAGCTAGGCAATGTCGGCTGGCGACCCCCAGGGGGAGGGCCTTCTCTGTGGGAGCGCCAACCCTATGGAATCAGCTCCCCCCTGAGCTTCGGATGGCCCAAAACCTCCAATCCTTTCGCCGCGGCCTCAAAACACACCTGTTCCACCAGGCTGACCTAGACTGACAGGCATTTTAATTAATTTATATTTAGTATTTTTAATTCATTTTTTAAATTCTCTAATTTTAATTTACTGCACTGATGTTCTCATTTTCATTTTTATCTTGATTTCTGTACTTATTATATGTTTTGTTGTTAGCCGCCCTGAGTCCTTCGGGAGATAGGGCGGGATATAAATCCCATCAATAAATAAATAAAATAAATAAATATAAAGCGCTATAAAGAAGAGGAGCACTGTAAAGAAGAGGAGTGGCTATTATACAGAAATGTGAATATCTGATTATGTACTGAAAACGGGATCAGTGTTCTATGCTTAGCTAGAACTATTCTTGAACCTCAAATTGTTAGAATGATCAGATTAGGATGCCCTTTTGGGGTCAGTTGTTGAGTATCAACTCGGATTCTAAGCAGTTTCTTAGTGCCACACAGAGCAGAGATAGCTGAAATGAGTTGACAGTGACATCATTGTCCATGTCAAACCATGAAGTTTCTGGTTTCACATTAGATCCCATTGCATTCTTCTCCTTTCTGTCTTCTTTCCTGCAAATACCAGAGAAAGTGTTGGAAGATGCAATAGCTATTTCCCTTTCCTCCAATCTTGCTATGCCATAAAAGATGGGACAACCATTATTTGGTCTAAAATAGTAAAATGTCACTCATGAAGACAAACTGTTGAATTGGATGATGGATGGGTATGAAAGTAGAGAAGCAGGTTCCAGGGACTGTAAATTAGGGCTTTTCACTGGTCAGAAGGAATGAATGTATTCAGATTGAAAGCCTACTGACACTTTTCCCATCATCCTTAATTAGCCCCATCATCAGCCAAAAATGTATTTCTCTGGATCTTAATATTAGCATGCCCCAGTTTCCTATGACAGTGTACTGCAAGATGTATTTGCACTTTTCAGTCCCTGACAGCTATGCTCATATACTACAGAATATGAGGAACTAAATTTAGTTGGCAGATAGTGAAAGCCAGAAAGATTTTCTTTGTTTCAGGAAAGGAAATTACAACGTAGGGATTAGCTGGGTATGTGAATGACCAATGTGCTCTGTTTCGTTATTTAATATATCTGTCATCCAATGTAATTAGCTTGTCCCAAATCTTCATGAGAAACTATTGTAATAGTATCAAATAGCCTAATTAGTTACACCCTTAATGCACATGACAACATAAAAGAGATGCTACTGTTGAAAGTCGTAATGAATAGTACTGAAGATAATGTTTGGAAAGTAAAATGGCCTGTCAAGAAAACACAGGAAAACTTAGAAAACTTTGCATAGTGCAAATGATCAGGCCATGAATACTTGTTGAAAACTTGCCACCAACCATTGGGAAAAAAGAATGCATGCTTCCAATTAGAGTAAGAGCTTTTGTCCAAATTTTATCCCTTGTCCACGATTTGTTGGTAAGCCAGCTTCTCTCACCCACTCACCCAATTAGCTCTTAACAAATGAAAGCATTGCATTTTGAAAATGAAAATGCAGATGACCTTTGCAAATGAGAGGACCAAAATAATGCAACTTTTCAATCTTTAAAATCTTTACACAATTTTTAGAATTGCTGATTACTGAATCCTTGGAAAGGTGGTCTGAACTGCATGGGTAGTCTTGTGGCGAACCTTCTCATATTTGGATATCAACCTCTAGAGGGATAACTTTCTGCAGCCAAGCCACAGTGGCCATCTTGTTGTGGCCAACCTGCCAGGCCCATCACACTATGGCCAACCTGCCTAGACCATGTTACTATGGCCAACTCGCCACAGGACAACTCACCTCAGACAATTCCACATGAAATAACTTAATGCAATAAGTCACTGTTTCTTTGACATTATTTCCATTGACAAAAATGGAAATAATGTTGAAGTAGTAGTGACAAATAACATTTATTCTGTTGAGTTATCCCACATGGAATTTTCCATGGACAGTTGTCCCAGGTGATATGGTTGCAGTGAGATGGCTGTGGTGGGTTAGCTATGGCAAAATGGCCATGGTGATTTGGCCAGGGCAAGATGGCCATAGTGAATTGTCCCATTCTACTCTAGAAGATGGGGTTAGAAATTCCTTTCCACCCATACTCTTTATTCTCTTCTATTTCTCTGTGTTTCTCTTTTATCCTGAAACCATTCTCATATCAAGAGTGCAGAGCCATCTATATTCTGATGCTTTGTTATATTTGTATAGACTATATTAGAATTCATTTTATGCTGTCAGTTTAATCTTAGTTTTAAACAGTTTAGATATTGTTTTTAAAATGTTTTATATTGAAACTGCCTTGGGAAGATTTTAGTTCTGAAAGGTAATGTATACATTTGTACATTTATACATAAACAATAATTGAATAACTGTAAGGCATTCATGGCATAATATTATGTCCATTGAGATTATTCATTTGTGATAATAAATAGTATCAAAAAGAATTTCTTCCTTTTCCTTATCATCATACCCAGGGCTTTTTTTGTCATAGAACGCTCAGAACGGAGTTCCGGCACCTTTTTTGGATGGAACCTTGTAGGGTAGGCAAGGCGGGTTGTATGACATGTGTGAGTTCCGGCAACTTTTTCTTTTACAAAAAAAGCATTGATCATACCAATCTTGAAAGGGCTGTGAAGAATACTGGTTTATAACTGAACGGTTTCATTGATGACCTTTAAAATCTCCTCTCATACTAGCCTGCCAAGGGGAAAAAAAGAAAAAAATCAAAGTCTCAGTTGAATCAATTTCAGTTCCATACATTTCATGGGCATCAAGGAATAAAATGTGGAAGTGGCTTGCCGTTTTCCTTACAGGCTCATTGGTTGCTGCATATGTTTAGGTTTAGTAGCAATCATGTTTAGGTCAATGACTACCATACATCTTACAAGCAAATTGCATATAAAAGAAAAAGAGCAGAGTGTGAATTTAAGCAAACCAAGTTAGTTTTCTAGGGAGGATACAATAATGAGTAGAGTCTAAGACTTGATTTTCAAGATAGCATTGTCCCTGTGACTTTATGAATCTCAGACTGATTTCTAAGGATCATTCTGTGACTCAACCCAGAACAAATGAACTTCATCAGGTGTAGCTTCCTCCCACAAGTTTTTCCTAACTAGTCCAATAACATAATTTAACATTCTTGTGCCATTCTTTCTTCTGTTACTTTCTCATCAAATGCCAGTTTACTTGAATGTTGAAAAGAGAAGGCTCCAAGTCTGGATCAAAGTCTTCTGGTTCTAGAGTACAGATTGAAAAACCCTCATGACCTAGTAGAACATGAACTGTTTTGGATGTGCCACATCCTGGTTCTCTTCCTTTGGCATGTCACAAGACATTATTGCTGCCTTCAAGATTTGCTTTCTAGTGCAACACTGGTCTTCCACCAAACTACTAACCATATCTGACTAGAATTTTGGTGGGGTTCTTTGGCAATTAGCCAGACTCAACCAAAATAGAGTCAGTCAGACAAATCAATTTTCTATATGTAATTTCCATTCATTTCACTGGTGGTGGGATGTTGTACAAGCAATACCAAAATGAATGAAGATTATGCAAGTGGTTCTGCTGCTCATTTGTTCCTTTCTTTGAAGCAATGTTCTTTTAAGCTTCGGGGGACTCCAATGTGAAGCTTTGTGCTTCATGAACTGCTAACTTGTTGTCAGTTTGATATGTTATGACCTGCTTCCAGGTGCAGTTTCATGGCTATAAAAATGCTAACAGATTTATTTCCCATTTGTTGCAGAAGGAAACAATATGCCTGTGAGTGTATTGGAGGGTGAATTGTCCATATGGCCTAGTTGACTCCACACACTTTAGTTTCATTTGTTCCCTTTCTTATTTTTTCCCCAAGGCAAGGTGAAAAAAAACAACAACAACCAAGATACTCTTGATAGACATGGTTACTAGAAAAGTTCTCAAGAAATGTTCCTATTCCTTGGTAAATAAATACAGTTTTTATTTGTATTACTACAGAACATGGAATGTAATGAATTGCTCAGAATATAAAGGACAAGGAAAAGGACATCATTTAAATAATTACAATAGATTTTTTTTTAAAAAAAGTACGTGCTGGATTCCATGTTCTATAGCTATACAATTGATTACATTAAGAAGCAGGCACACAAATAAAGATTTTTACATTTGTCATGTACCTTTGCTAAATCAAGTTAATTACTAAAAATGCTGGTAAAGTGTTTAAAACAAATCCTTTTACATCAACAACACTTGGAAATCCTTTGTAGAAACTCTGCATTGGTCTGGCTTTTCCCTGACAAGCCTAGGTGGAAAGTATAAAAAGGTACTAAAGGATCGAAGTACTGCTTATGAGTAATTTTACTACAGAAAGATTATTAGCCAATATGAAATAATTCCAGCATTTCTGTGACTCAGACATGAGTCCTTTATTTTATTATCTGTGTTTAATCTTTGTGCCTCCTTTTTCTGCCCACACTGTTTGACTAGATGACCCATCCTATCTTCTGGGAGTGAGACCCTGTTGGCTTTCTGTCTCTCTGTCTTCCACCTGTTTTGGCAATGGAAGACCTGATATGAGTTGTTTCCCTCTGAATTCAATCACACCTTACTGATCAGGTAAAGTCAGAAATATACATTTCACTTATGCATTCACAGTATTTTAATAATAATAATAATAATAATAATAATAATAATAATAATAATAATAATAATAATAATAATAATAATAATAATAATAATAATAATAATAATAATAATAATAATAATAATAATAAACAATGTTGATGATGATGATGATGATGATGATGTTGATGATGATGGAAGGGAACTTGGAAGTCATCTAGTCCAACCCCCTGCTCAGGCAGGAAACCCTATACCATTTCAGACAAATGGCTGTCCAGTCTCTTCTTAAAAACATCCATTGTTGGAGCATTCACAACTTCTAGAGGCCGGTTGTTCCACTGATTAATTGTTCTAACTGTCAGAAAAATTGTCCTTAGTTCTATGTTGCTTCTCCCTTTAATTAGTTTCCATTCATTGCTTCTTGTCCTGCCTTCAGGTGCTTTGAAGAATAGCTTGACTCCCTCTTCTTTGTGGCAACCCCTGAGATATTGGAACACTTCTATCATGTCACCCCTCATCCTTCTCTTCATTAAACTAGACATACCCAACTCCAGGAACCGTTCCTTATATGTTTTAGCCTCCAGTCCCCTGATCATTTTTGTTACTCTTCTCTGTACTCTTTCTAGAGTCTCAACATCTTTTTTACATCGTGGTGACCAAAACTGGATGCAGTATTCCAAGTGTGGCCTTACCAAGGCATTATAAAGTGGTTTTAACACTTCATGTGATCTTGATTCTTCAGGACTTCAAGATGTATTGCCTTACATCTTGAAGATCCTGAAGATGAACAGTTGCTCATAATCTCAGCTTCACAAAACTGAGATAGACAAATCTATCTTTTACCATAATACCATACCTGAGTACTATTTTGTATTGTTAGGTTGCAGACCTCTGTAGTGATTCAGCTGCACCCAACCCTTTCCAAAGACCATCAAGACCTGCCTTTTCCCTAGGAATTGGCTTGAGTAAGAAATTGGTTGTCCAAGGGGATGGACAACCAACTCCACATATCCTTACTCAACCCAGTGCCTGAGGGTAAAAGCCAGGTTTTGATATCCCAAAGATGCTTTTTCATGAGGCAACTGGGCTTTCTTGTTTTTCTTTGAAGTTGTTTTGCTACTCATCCAAGAAACCTCTTCAGCTCTGACTGGATGGTGGGGAATGGAAGGATTTATACTCATTACAGAGAGCTGGTCATTTGCATTCTTTTAGAGAGTTGTTGATGCCACCTGGAGGTTTATCTGTGTCATCAGGATCACCTGAGTAGTGCAAATGGGTGACCCTGATCTTTGGGCTAACTATGACCTGGATGACTGAGAATCAGACAAAAACAGGTTTTGTCTTGGTTTTGTGTTTTAAACTTTTTTAAAAAAATGTTTTGAGTTTTATTGCTGTTGTGAGAGATGTGTTTTAGGATGGGCAAAAACACAAATCAGATAGATAGATAGATAGATAGATAGATAGATAGATAGATAGATAGATAGATAGATAGATAGATAGATAGATAGATAGATAGATAGATAGATAGATAGTCAGTCTTTAACCAGGCAGACATGTTGTTTCTAATATAAAAATTAACATTAATTCTGGTGAGTGCTTTGATGTGAATTTTCCGATACATAAGAATTGTTATAGTATGCCACCAACTTACTTTAAATTGTTCTACTTAGAGCTGTTTCCAAGTGATTTTTTTTCAAAGAAACGAGGTGTGATTTTTTTTTAAAAAAAGGCAGTTAATGTCTGGCTTCCCTCATCTCTGCTCATGATCAGAAATCATCTCTTGCATATGAGCTGCTGTGTGCATATTTTTTATTTCAGTGTTCCAGGCTGAGCAACATTTGTTTTCTTTTCTTTTTCTTTTTTAATCTTTGACAAGTTTTGAAAAGTATATCTTATATAGGTGCTTCTCCTCCCTGCAATTTCTAAAATCCAAAAGCATGATTGACTTTATCCAACACAGCAGGAATGCTAAAAGTTTCCAGTGATATATTTCTCAATTACTGATAAAGGACTACAGACAGCTTAAATAACTTTTTATTTCAAAATTATCACCAACCCAATCACTGATGGTATCTAAATCAAAATTTTATGAAATTGATAACTTCCTTGCCTAGCTTATAAACCTGGAAGATTTAAAATATACATTCTTTGCCCTTATTTTAGCATCATTAAAGTTAGTTCAGGAAGAAGAGGGTCAAATGTTTTATAATATTATCTTTGCAGAGAATTTTCATTTCTGTAAATGATTTGTGGCTGTCAGCTATCAACAGGAACAATAACTATACATGAGATAAGTAAAAGTAGAGGGCTTAGCGCAGTAGTTCTTCTTATTAATTTCACTTTTTTGCTACCTTGAGGCACTTTTCCAGTCTGGTACACAATCTTATTATAGCTTCTCACTCTTTTCATTCAAAAATATTCTTCCTGATATTTTGCACCCTTTAATATCATAGTTATATAAAACAAAAAGCTGAACAAAAACAAATGGAACATAAAACAGGATCGGACGAAACAGCAAACAAGGAACAAGATGATGATGGTGGTCTTTATTCTTACAAGAGCCAACAGAGATCATTGCCAGTCTTGGCTTTTTCTCCATGGAATAGGAATAACATTCTACCTCATTACCTTTTCAAATTTATTTGTTTGTTTGTTTGTTTGTTTGTTTGTTTGTTTGTTTGTTTAATCGGCTGCCCATCTTATCACAAGGTAACCCTGGGTGGCTTACAGACATAAAAATACATCTACATTAAAACAGGAGTAAATTAAACCAGGATTAAAACCAAGATTAAAAATACATTGCAATAATATGTTTATGCTTTTATTTTGAAAAAAAACACCTTTAATTTCTATTTAAAAACAAACAAACCCACAGAGAAACAAATAAAAATGTATAGAAGTTCATAATCCTTTCTACTTTCCTTTCTTAGAATTACTTTAGAAAGCTTCAGGAATTCCTTCGTGTCTTTTCTAGCAGGATAGCCTCCAAATTAGGATGTTGGGATTCTATCTCTCAGCATTCTCAGCTATCACTGGGCACGGAGGTTGATAATCTTGATCATGAAAGTTCAAACACTCAAACATCATGGTAAGGCTTTAGGAAGTATATAGACACCATGAACCTGGACTGGAACCTAGGAATCAAAGGATTCCATAAAGACAGAACAACCTCAAGACAGAGTGTTACAGAACTAAACACCAGGGTCCGTCATTTTTTATATTATGAAATGTCTTACTTGTGTACATTTCATAAGGGGGCAGCGGATTGCCTATTAAAAATAAAAATATTGCACTAATTATAGATGATGACATTATTTATTAGGGCTGAGCAAAACTTGAAAGGCGTGCTTCATTTTGATCAAAGATTTGTCCATGTGCCTCTTTGAAGAAGCTGCAGAACGTACTGGTGTCCCATTCACAAAGGCAGGAGTGCAGTGGCTGCCTTACTTTGCTTCACCCCTTTATGAATCAAAGCCACTTTGACACAACTCTGATGACCGACAGAGTCACATTGACTGCACTTTACAGAGGCAAAGTATCTTTCTTCCAAGAGTGGAAATGTGCTTCCTTAAGCAAATGTGAAGCAATCCACACAGCCTATTATTTATTACATTTTTGATAAATTACTTTCAAGGGACTCTTATTATTGATGGCATTTTCAGTGTTTGTTCTCCATTTCATTGCCTTTGTAGTTTCTCCTGAATGTCAAAAGCATTTTAAAGTTGATAATTTCCCCACAGCATCTAAACAAAGAACATTGCCTCTTTTGAGCCTGGTGGTTAAGTCTCCCTATGGAGGTTCAGTCATGAATAGGCACAGCAGCTGTTTCTGGTAAGAAAATCAAGGACTGTGTGTTTACCCCCTAGATATCTCTCGACTTATTTGCATGTGTATAACTTGAAAATGTACAAAACCAGCAGAGGCATATCCTTGGACTATGTGGTACAGATTAGAAACAAACTGAAAGAGATGGCATGCATCCATTCATGCCCAAAACTCACTCAGAAGGACTTTGTAGAAATTGATTTAGATGTGATTTGTTTCATTTTGTTTTTCTACAATAGACTCTGATGTTTTGTTTCCATATGTCTACCTGCAGGTAAAATTTTATCTAAGGTTTCATTTCTGTAGTTCAATTCAAAACATATTAGGGCTTTCCAAATCTGCAATTAGACTTTTACTTAGTATACGGTATAACTCATTTGCCTGTGAATGCTGCCAAACTGGAACAAAATTGAAAACAAATCCATAAACCTGCACTTTAGAAAGCTTTTCTGCTGAAAAGGGTGGCAGAAATGGAAGCGAAATCTACACTTTTCGATTAGCTGCTTATAAGTCCTGGTCTTGTTTCATAAAAAATCATGTTCAGTTTGAGAAATTATTTCATTTGGAGGCACTCTTTTTAATGCAATGTTATGTGGCTATTATTTACTGTTGTGACAAAGGAAATTGAATGACATTTTTCAATAGTCTAAGAATTTCATTAGAGCACAAGCTTCATTGTTCTTAGTGTCACAGTTATTTCAGATTTAACTAAAATACAGTCAATATATTTTCACACTGCAAAACAGTCTTCAGATCCATTTATATCCCACCTGCATTTTTAAGAGTAATATTATTATTTTTATCTGTAGAGATTATACTTTGTGAATGTTCACATCACAGATGGGGCCTTCAAAGCCATTTGGGATGAATAGCGATAGTTTCTTTGGTGCTTTCATATGTGATTATTCTCTAGGATTATTATTTTTTTGCTTCTAAAAGACAGACAATTTGTAAAACAATGTCAAATATATCCAAGCACCAGCTTTTGAAGGTTGTTCTTGATGATAAAGAAACTATGGGTACTCCTCAATTTACAACCATTCATTTAGAAACCAATCTAAGTTACAACGGCATCAAAACAAGTAACTTGCAACTGGCCCTCACACTTAAGACCATTGCAGCTTCCTTCCAACCATGAGATTAAAATTCTGGTCCCTATTATGGTTTTAAGTGGAAAAGCTCAATGGAAAAAATTCCCACATGATGTTTTTCTCTGGGATTTAACTGAAAGCTAAGTAGCCAGAAATATTGCAGACTATTGGGGAGTAGACTGCGCAATGAGAAATAGAGCTACCCACACATTGCCTGTTTGTAACTCAATCCAGTGATAGGAATTAATTGAAATTAAGAACATAAACACATACAGAACTTTGCTGTAACAAGCTATAGCCCCACAACTATTTGACCATTCTGTGTCACAGTGGCTAACTAGATGCATTTGAAGATTTCTCAATCCTGGACTGGAGGGTAACACATTGTTTTGCTGTTATTTCTGCTACCAATAGATTGGGATTTATGGTATGGCATGGCATGGTATGGTATGGTATGGTATGGTATGGTATGGTATGGTATGGTATGGAGTTTGGCAATAGTAACTGATTGAATGAATATATGCCATCACATTGGTGTTGACTCTTAGCAATCACAGATTTTCTCTAGCTGGATCTGTCACCAACTTGGTTCTTCAGCTGTTTAAATGGGAACCCATTGCTACTGTAATAAACTCTGTTCACCTTGCTGCTGATTATCCTCTTCTCTTACCTTCTGGCTTTTCTAATGTCATAGACATGTTCAAAGAGCTTCACATAATGTGTCTGAAGTATAGTCTGGTCATATATGCCTAGACTGGAAACTCTTAGTTGATTAGCTTGATAATCCATTTGTTTGTTCTATTGGTTATCTGTGGTGTGCTTGGAGTCTTCGTCTGCACCAAAGTTCAAAAATATCAATATTCTTTCTAATTTGCTTCTTCAAAGTCCAACTTTGGCTTCCATAGTGTCCTGAGAAAAACCATTGTCTGCACAATTCTGATCTTGTAGATATAAATATATGTATATCTTAATCTCAATATCTTTTCTAAGATCTTTATGACTACTCTACTTATCTGTGGTATATGCCTTGACAGCTGATTTATTTATTATTGATAGCTGATCCTAAAAGGCAGAAACTATATATCATTTTCAATTTCTTCATTGTCATTTCTAGGGCTGCTTGCTGTATCTATTATCATTAGCTTGGTCTTCTTTATAATTGATCTTAGATACTTTCCCCCCCCCATTTTGCTTTTAATTTTCATTACTAGAGTATGCCAATCATTTCCATGCTCAGTGATCATAATAGTATAATCAGCATAGTAGAGGTTACTGATCTCCCTTCATACAATCTTATAACCAATCATGTTTTTCTAAATCATCTTCCCTCAATATATATTCAGTGTATAGAAAAGATAAATAAGGCAAGAGTATAGAGACTTGTCCCATTCCTTTGTCAATCTAAAGCCCATCTATTTTTGTTCTGTCCCTGCCATAGTTTCCTGACCTGCAAATGAATTTTGCATGATGATAATAATATGTTTGGGGATTCCTGTTTTCCTAAGCACATTCTACAGATTGACATGACTCACACAATAAAAGGCCTTTATATAAATCAATGAAGCACAGACTGCTTTCTTTTTGGTATTCTTTGATTTTTCCTCCCTTTTTCCCCCCAAATCAAAACAAAATCTTTATTTTACTCATTGATTAGTATAACATTACACAATCAACCCAATAGTGTGGTTAGAATGAAATCAGAAACACTGGGCTTGCTTGAATATAAGTTCGGCCAGATAACAAAATAAGAGTTTGTTTGTTTTCTTTGGATTGTTTAATGAGATTAAAATGTTTATTTCTACCAATACCATTGCTCTGAAGATGAAAATAAAGGTATGAATGCTGATATTATAGCTCTAAAATTCCCATTATTTTAATAACCTAGCAGTTTGAAAGCTTGCAAATGCAAGTGGATAAATAGGTATCACTTTGGTGGGAAGGTACCATGTTTTCCCGAAAATAAGACCCAGTCTTATTTTCTTTTGGGCTCCAAAATAAGCACTAGGTCTTATTTTCAGGGGATGTCTTACTTACCAGGAGGCAGCGAGCACGTGGGGGCAGGGTGTGGTCTGTGCATGGGGTGGAAATGCAGTGCAATGGCAATGGGCCAACCTCAGAGTGTGGTGATGGACCAACTATGTTAAAGGTACCAAATGACAGAGTTTGGGTGGGTGGGGGGGATGCATGTGACCTTCCTATGCCAGGCCAGCCCCTGCAGCCCCAGGGCTGCCATGCTGGGTGACAGTGGGAAGGGTGCCAAGGCAGGGGCGGCTATACCTACACTCCTCTGGGTGGAGTGGGAGGGCCTTTGCCTTTCTGGCCTGGCCTGCCCTAGAGGTGAGTGGGGAGGTGGCAGCCCAGGGCCAAAGTGGCAGGTAGAGCACCAGAGGGTTGAGGGAGGGTGCTGAAGTGAGCAGGCATCCTGCCACCAGCACCCATGCTGGCTGCCGCTTCCCTGCCAGAGCTGGAATGGTGCCATGTTTACCGCAAGTGCTGGTAGATGCTGGCCTTCCTTCTGACAGGCCTGGGCAGTGGTGGGAGAGCGATGGGTATGTTTCAGCAACTGGCGCCCTTAGGGGGTTTATCTGGCACCTGCTTTCCAGCTCTATCACATTTCTCTATCACCACAGAGCTGGAGAGCTTGCCCCACCACCACCCAGATGCCCTCGCTTCCCCCAAGAATTTATTTGTTTGCCTGATTTCCAGCTCCACTGCCACACGCATGAAAACAAAAGAAGTTTGTGGGACTAAAAAAAAAAAGTTCACTCAATCAATACCAACTTTGTGAAATCTTTTTTTTCCCATGAGAAGTTGGAATTGGTTGATTGAACTTTTTTTTTAGTCCCACAAACTTTTGTTTCCTGCGTGTGGTGGTGGAGGAATGCAACGGAGCTGGAAATCAGGTAAGCAAAGATATGCTTGGGGGGAGCAAGGGCATCTTGGCAGTGGTGTGCAGGGGCCAAAGGCAGGGGCAGCCCCATGCTTTTCAAGCCCTGGTGGGCACTGCTTCTCTCATGCTATCAGGGCCGGGTGGTGTGGGACTGCCCCTGGCTGGTTTCAGCCTTTCGGCCATCCCGGATAAATCTGATGTTGCTGTTGCTGCTGCCACAGGGCTACACCTTGGCCACACCCACTGCTGCCTCCCAAGCCAATTGACGTGCATGAAAATCCTGCACAAGCCAAGCCAGCAGTGAAGATGGAGCTTGGGAAGCAGCAGCGGGGCATAGCCAAGGCGCGGTACCGTAGCAGCAGTAAAGCAACAGCAGAATCCCCCAGGATGGCCTCACCAGCACCAGCTGCATGCTACCAGTATTTACAGGTAACACTAAGCACCCAGACCACCACTGGCTTAAAGGAGTCAGGTGCTGCCTCAGAGGGGGAAGCAGTGGCAGCAGTGAAGCACTCCATCCTGGGAAGGGTGTGGAATTCTGCTATTGCTGTTGACAGAGACTGGAAACTTCATGTGCTTGAAAATGGGGCAGTTGGAAATGGAGCAAACCCCTCCATTTCTAGCCATCCCATTTTCAAGCACATGAAGGCTCCAGTGTACCTATGGGCAAGAGAAGTGTTTGGGTGCCTATCGGGCATCTGAACACTTTGTGCCCAGTCATAGAAATGACGGAGAATGGAAGTTTCATCTGCTTAAAAATGGAGCAGTTGGGAATGGAGCAAATCCCTCCATTTCCAACCACCCATTTTCAAGCAGACAAAGTTTCCAGTCTTTGTCATCTTTACAAAAAGTGTGTGGTGTGTCCAGATTGCCTGTTTCACCCCCCACCTCCAAGCTGGACTTATCTGCATTGCTCCAAGGGGATGGTGGGCTGTGGCTGCTGCCAGACACTGTTGGCCCTGTGCACTCACTGCTGCTTGTGCTGGCCACACCCACACCCCACGAGCTTATTTTCAGGGTGGGGTTTATATTAGGCCCACCACCAAAAATCTAGCTTGGGCTTATTTTGGGGGTAGGTCTTATTTTTGGGGAAAGACAGTAATAGTTTTCTGTGCAGCTCGACATGACCATGGAAGCATCTTCAGACAACTCTCTCGTCTCTGTTGGTTAGAAAACAAAGATGAGCACCCCCTCCCCTAGAATCAGAACATAACTGGAATGGGGAAACCTTTACCTTTAATTTCCATTTAAATCTCACATCCCATTAAGGCAAAGTTGGGGTTTATATTCTGTGTATATGTACGCACATCAGCATTTGACATTTGTTTACATTTTGATGTCTAATCATCCAGTTTTGGGAGATTTTCTTGGAGCTCATCACAATCCCTTTTTCATTTTGCCACCCTGAACAATGATATAATTGGCATTTCCATCCTCTTCTTTGCTCACTCCTTTATATACATGTTGAAAAGCCAATGCCTGTCTATGGGGAGTTCATTCTACTTTTCAGTAGAGTGAGAATTGCCTGTTTATTCTCAAATTCTGTTTCCCACTTGTTAACCAAATTATTGTCAGTTCCTAAGAACATCTGTCCTTTAATCTCATGCTGAATTTGTTCAGGGGCTTTGTCATTTTGAAAGACCTTGTATACAATATTGGTTCAGTCCCATCCTGAATATGCTTATTGATTTTTCAAAAATGTTATTGAGACAAGACTTATATTTGCTGGAAACATATTGTATGTTTTTTTTTCAGCAAGATGGTCTCCTTTTTACTTATTTTTTTCCTTAATAAAACATTCAACCAACTTTCCAAAAATGGCTGTCGACTAGCCACACTTTCCTTTATATATATACTGTATACAGCATATATAGCATGTAAGCTACAATAATGCCAAATGACATCATTTTTCCACTTCTACTCCTCTGGGTGCACAGAACAACCTCTTCACATATTCCCAGTTGTTGCAATTATTAGCCTGCCTTGTTTACCTGTGGAAAATTCTATCTGTGAACTTAAAGGAATTGGACATTTTTGGTGCTTGCTGTGAAATGGGATTCAAATGTCCCTGAGACTTGGGCTTCATTATAAGAAGCCATAAAAAATGACCTTAGAGAAGGCATCCAGAAAACATTTGGACAGGAAGAGGTGAAAAAGAAGCATGGGTTAAGCCCAAACAAATGGGAAAGTATTAGAAATTTAGACTGATTCTCCCCTTGACTCCTTGGGATATAACATTGAGGAAGCGGGAAACACTTACAAGATTATGTTACTAAGGTTTCTTCGAAAACGGTTTAGATAAAATCATCCAATGGAGCCAGCTTCCTGGTGTATCCACCTGGTAGAATTGAAGGTTATTTCAGGAGCTTTCTCCACCAAAACTGTTTTCTGTAATATTTTTCTTTTTTTCATTCATATTTTATATCTTTAAACATTTATGTATTTCATTTGTGCTTTTTGCACAATAGAATTCAAAGACTTATTATCCAAAGGGCTCTTCTGAAAATATCTGAAGTACTTATTTCAGCCCCTGTTGAGCTGGAATTTATTTGCAAGGCAATAGTTTTCATTTTTATGGTGGTGGGAGGATGGGTTTGCTTATTCCTAAAGAATTACATGGATATTAAATGCAAGTGCACCTGTAATAAATAAAAGGAAATGTTAATTAAATGACAAGTAATTTTGCCAGAATATAGTATGAGTTGCTGTAATGTCTATTTTAAAAAAGGTATTCAGTCTAATTAAAAGTACAAAGGATTATAAAATATTACTATTGTATACTAGCCATAAAGCAATAAACATTGTGTGACAACAAGGCAACAGTTTGTCAGAGGATGGGAAATAGAGACAGGGACTTTCCAGACACACCTACACTGTTCTTTTCTAAGTTACCACATGTATTTTTATGTTGCTTTTTGATAGACAATTTCTGTACAATGAAAGGGCCTTGGTTTAGCAAACTATACACATTCAGTTTCCCACAGATAATTTTAAAGATAATTTCAAGGGTGTCTAACCAGTTTTATTTTCTCCCATCATGGCTCAAACAACTATTTTAGGTACAGTACTTTTAATCCCAGGATCATTGGGAAGGGAAAGAACAAGAAAAGGGAGAAATAAGAGTTCCCTTGTAGTAAGATGGGTGGCCATTAAATTTTATAAATAAATAATATAAATAAGTCTTTCCTGCGATTTCAGGGCTCCAGTACCTTTCTCTGGCTATTCTCAATGAAGTCCTCTAAAAACTGCAGCCATCCTGTCCATTGAGACCTGGCACGGTCAGTATTGACGCTGTTTAAATGGCCATTTATATAAATAAATACTATAGGGTAAAAAAATAAATTATACAGAAAATGTATTTGTATTTTTTTTTCTTTTCCTTTCCTTCTTGTGCTGTATTAAACTCAAAAAAGAAAGAAATATAACTTTATATATATTTTTTTTGTTTGTGACCAAAAATCAAAAGCACCAGATACAAGAAAATAACAGTAAAATGGGGGATTATCACATTAGGAAAAGGAAAGCCAAGAAAATAATAATAATAATAATAATAATAATAATAATAATAATAATAATAATAATAATAATAATAATAATAATGATAATAATAATAATAATGTCTTAGGTGAAATCCCCAAAAAACTGGAGCACCACTTGAACACCATTGGCATTGACAAATTCACCATCAGTCAATTGCAAAAGGCAGCCTTACTAGGTACTGCTTCTATCCTGCGACAATATCTGTAATACCATAGAACATCCACATCTCCCTATCCTAGCTCCTTGGTAAGGACTTGATAGTAAAGCTGATGGCCATCGAAACTGCGCGATTATGGATGAAATGTGTAACAGTGATACTCATTGTCATCGGGGCACTGGGAACTATGTCCAAAAACTTTGCAAAATACATAAAGAAATTGCAGCTTCCTGCAATAACTCCAGCAAAGCTACAAAAAAAAAACCTGCGCTACTCAGAACATCTTACATTTTAAGGAGATACCTGGTTGATACCTAGGATGCTGGCAGCAACCGGTGTCAACCATTAGTGCCAGTCAATTTGAGTGTTCAGTTGACTGAGTTTCATGTTTTATGAATAAAAGTTTTATAATATAATGTGGCTAGCAGAAGAGTAGCCTGCATATATCTCCAGTGTTAAATCTATAGCCTTCTATGTTAGAGCAGAATTTAGTTAAGTTTTTCAGATATCTCTTTGGATCAATCCACCTGGAAGAATAAAGTTTTTCCTCCGAGTTGTGCTCACCAAAACAGAATATTTACAAAGCATATTGGAACACTGCTATCATGTCACCCTTTTAACTAAACTAAACATACCCAATTCTTGCAAACATTCTTTATATGTTTTAGCCTCCAGTTCCCTTTTTCTCCAAGATAGACTTTTAGATCTTTTCCTTCATGATATGTGTGTAGGTTGGTTTAGTAGATATGCACTTGAGATAATGAGATTGCAAGTGCAGCCTCTAATCAGATGAAGGAATAAAAGAGTGGAAATTGTGAAGATTACATAATTCATCATTTCTCCAGTGACCTCTTTGGAAACTACTGTCTGTTTCACACAGTTCACTTTTTATGTATAGTTGGTATTTCTCTGTTTGCTAGTTAATTCTGATATGTATAATATTTTTGCAATTTACTAGAACTGGTGCTCTCTCTCTCTCTCACACACACACATACAAACACTGATTTATGAAGACCAGAAGATGTACAACCCTTATTCTATCTTTTTAAGCAAGAGCTCATAAGATGTTGTGCTGGAAGTGAATGATAGTAGGACTTGTTTTTAACTTGATTTCAAAAATGTGTTTTGGACATGCAGAAATGTTACATGCAGCAGTGTGGACCCTGTCTGCAACAGCTATATAAGTTGTGGGACAGTTTCAGAGGGCAGCTGCATGATCCTAGGAAAAGACACGGCTACTTTAAAGAACTGCTGAAAGATGCTACGTTCATACCTTCAGACAGTACAAAACATGGTCTTGGAAATGAATCTGAAATGCTTCACAGCTTTAACACATAAATATGAAAGATGAAGAGATCTGGTAGAGGAAAACTCTGATGAGGGTAAAAGGTAAAAGGGTGTATCTAGAAAGCAGTAAAGTATTTAGCACAATGAAACTATATTACAGTACAAAATGGGAATTTATTGCCTTTTGCATATCATAGAAATAATTATTTCTGGGGTATCGCTTCAACATAATTTAATGTGCTATGAGAAAAACAAATGCTTCAAAAGTGTTTAATTGGAATCTTTTTGAAAATATTTTCTGTTTTTAGCTATTAATAGCTACGGTTTATTATTGAGTCATTCTATTAATGATCCATCGGTTCATTTCTACTTTTCACTTTTTTCAACATCTTGGTGCTTTGATAATGAGCAATTTAAAAACTCAGTGTGATACAAATGGATGGTTCTCCTTATTACTTTCATGATAACTTGAAATGTTAATACTTGTATGAATTCATAAATTGTATAATTCAAAACTGTAACAAACTGAAAAGTAAACAGGAACATTAACAGCATTTGTAAGCAAATCTCAGATTCACAATTAGGCACAAAGTTTAGTGCTGCCTAAAGCTATTGAACAGATTTCTATTAGTTGGTAGATAAGTTCTTTTCATTTTGAACTTATCTGGGGCTGTTCCTCAATTAAGAGAGATAAATTAGATAGCATCAGAAATGCCTTTTCCTTGCCATCACCTAAGTTGTATAGTTGTCAAAACTTTCAGTTTTCTCATATATCATACAAACTATTTTTTCCCTCATAGAAATGTAGAGAATGAGAGGATTTGTTGCTGTTTATTTGAAATATTTCTGAGTGGTTCTATATCAAGAACTAATAATCCCACAATTAGTTCCCATGGAGACATATCACCTGAAAATCAAGGGCTATTACCTCTGCTCTGCGAAGTGCAAGGCTTAAAGCAATCCACAATAATAGTCTTATTACCATAGCAAAACCCATTAATGTAGAAATTTCATTACAAGCCTATGCATTTGCAACCAAACTAATGTGCAGCTCAGTATGACTTGCTGATACTGTGTCATAAAAATCAATATTTAATTGCCTAACCAGCAATGAAACTCCTAAGGAAACCATATTTGGTAAAATGAAACTTACTTTGTGACCATAGAAAGGGTTCTTTTTTTTTCAATCTGCCCTATACAATTTGGAACCACTTTCTAGAGTAAAGATGAAGAAAATCAGACCTTCAATTCTGATTTCATCCAAGGTTGGTTAGATACTGCCATCTACTAAGACATTCCCGAGTAAGGATGAACAAATTGAGGACTGAAGTTTACATGTGACTTCTAGTCCTTTTTATGGTCTCAAGAGACCATTTTCAATCTAATCACACATCTGAATTTCACGTGCGGTGCAAAGTTCACCATTTTTATGGGATGTGGGGGAAGAATACCTATCAAATAACCCCCATGCAACCCATGTTTATCTCATAAGCTCATTAGGTATACAAGTGAATTTATTTTTCTTGAAAACAAAAGTCAGCTCCATACTTCTTTATGACACTATCTTCCATTGTCTCTGGAAGATAATAAAGGGCAACTCTTGACTAGAGAAACAGTGTAGACGACTCACTCTTGTAACAATGAGAATGAGGCATCAGCATTTTGGCAGATACAGAAGCAGGGTTTTTTAAAACAAAATACAGGGACATTCTCTTTTAAAAAATATTGCAGAATACAAAGAAAAAGCTTGTATCCTCTCAGGCAGAAGTCTCTAACCTTTCCAGGCTTGCAGACCAGAGGGAAGGAGAGCAGTTGCAAAACTGGCACAGCACCAGTAGCCCCATTCACGCATGCAGCATGTGCTAGCACTATGCCCATGTGTGAACAGCCATGCACCCCCATGGCGGCTAGTGGCAGATGTGCAAATGGTTTAGCACAAGTGGGGAGAATGTGCACCCACACGTGCATGCACTGGCCAGCTGTTTCCGTGGCCTGCTGGCCAAGAGCCTACGGCCCAGTTCCAGGCCACGGACCATAGGTTGGGGACCCCTGCTTCAGGCATCACCAAATATTCAGTGGGTCCAGTATTGGCTTCAATCAAATTCAACAAAATGATGTAGAGTAAGAGTGATGTTTCTCAACTTTGATAACTTCCATGTATGTGGATTTTAGGTCTCAGAGATCTCCAGACTTTTAATATTGCTGAGAATTATGGAAGTTAGATCTAAATGGGGAGGAACAGGCTTCAACTCAACCCTGACAAGACTGAGTGGCTGTGCGTACCGGCATCTCGGGATATTCAGGATATCCCATCTCTTTCTATGGGGGTGAGTTATTACCCCCCGTAGATAGGGCTCGCAACTTGGGAGTCCTTCTAGATTCACAGCTTTCTTTAGAAGACCATATAGTAGCTGTGACTAGGGGGGGCCTTTGCCCAGGTCCGCCTGGTGCGCCAGTTGTGGCCCTATCAAGACCGGGATGCCTTACATACGGTCACTCACGTGCTCGTGATCTCTCGTTTGGGCTACTGCAACGCTCTCTACATGGGGCTGCCCTTGAAGACCACTCGGAGGCTCCAACTGGTACAGAATGCAGCCGCAAGAGTTGTGTTGGGAGTTTCCCGATACTCCCATGTTACACCTCTGCTCCGCAAGCTGCATTGGCTTCCAGTTGTCTTCCGGGTGAGATTCAAGGTGTTGGTAATGACCTACAAAGCCCTACATGGCATGGGTCCGGAATACCTTAGGGAGCACCTGCGGCCGGCATCAACTTCCCTCCGCCCAGTACACTCCCACAGAGAGGGCCTCCTCAGGGTGCCACCGGTCAAAGAATGCTGACTGGTGGCCCCCAGGGGGAGGGCGTTCTCTATGGGCACGCCGGATTTATGGAACCATCTTCCGGTTGAGCTCCAGATGGCGCCCGACCTCTGCTCCTTCCGGCGCGATCTAAAGACTTACCTCTTCGAACAAGCTGGCCTGGCCTGATGGGATGGGGTTGGGTTTTATTAATGTGTTTTAACTTATTGTAAGAGTTGTGGGCATTCTGTTTAATCTCTTTTAATTTTTGTATTTTGTCTTTTAACATGCATTGCCCTGTTCACCGCCCTGAGTCCTTCGGGAGAAGGGCGGTATACAAATAAAATTAATAAATAAATAATAATAAATAAATAAATGCTGAGATATTGCTAAAATTGGAGAAAACACTGACATAGAGGAGTATTTAGTGTCTACTTCTACTCAAATTGTGAAGTATCAGAAATTATACAAGATTAATACAAGTTCAAGGGAAAGAAGCATAAAGTAACAACAAATTAAAACACTAAGGTGAACACTAGTCTTAACCTTAGAAAAGAGATTATTGCTTCTGTCCTGATATTCTCTTGATGATATTCATTTAGCCAGATATCCATTCTTTTTGGCTATATCTGAAACAGAAATCAAAGGTGGCCCGTAAAAATGGCCTGAAACAGAACTGGTCAGTTATCTAATAGGCAACTGCTTGGGTGTGCCATCTCTAGATGCTATAATGCATCTGCTGCCGGCGTCAACTTCCCTCCGCCCTGTGAATTCCCACAGAGAGGGCCTCCTCAGGGTGCCTCCGGTCAGAGAGTGTCGGCTGGTGGCCCCCAGGGGGAGGGCCTTCTCTGTGGGCGCTCCGGCTTTATAGAATCAGCTGCCGGTCGAGCTCCGGATGGCACCTGACCTTCGCTCCTTCCGACGCGGTCTGAAGACCCATCTATTTGATCAAGCCGGCCTGGCCTGATGGGGATATGTTGGGGATTTAATGGGGATTTTTATATTGTATATTGTTATCGACTGTTTTAGCTGGGCTACTATTTAATTCTTTTTTTTAATTTTTGTATCTTGTATTTTTTATGTATGCCCTGTTCACCGCCCTGAGTCCTTCGGGAAAAGGGCAGTATACAAATACAATAAAACTAAACTAAACTAAACTATAATGAACTCCCTGTTGGAAAAAGTCAGAATGCGAACATATAAAATAAGCAAGTAATTTTAAGTGATTCAAGTACTTAGATTCTGTTCTAGCACCACTCATTCAAGGGGAGGCAATTCCTAGCCTTCCACTTACGTATAGCAAATAAAATCAGTATATCCCATAATTAAAATTGGGAACTTTAACAAATTTAAATATCTGCAGATTAAAATTATAATTAAAAATATTTGTTTATTTGTTTTGCTATGCTTGGGATCCAGCCCAGGACTGGAGTTGAGATACAGAATTCTGATTACCCTAGTTTCTGTTTCCTATTGTTGGAAGAAAAATCCTATTGAAAACTGGGAGGATGCTGTAGAAATGAGCTGAATGCAGGCTGCATTTTGGAAAGGAGATTTCTGTTTATTGTTAGCCAGAAAATCGTGACAACAGCATGTTTCTGGGATGGCTGACAAGATGGAGTTGAGAGCAGGTGAGTTTTTACACCTTCTTTGGGGCTTTGTGTTTGAGATGCCTGTTCCTGTGCAAAAACCTTTTTTTTAATAGTCAAATAGTGGTTGCCAGATTCCTCTGGGGTCATGTAGGCTAAAGGAAAAATGCAAATCCTAGTTTTTTTTGTCTGAACTAAACTTGTCAACTTTTGGCTTGCCTAACTGTGTTGCTTATCTGGAGTCTCTATTTGCTCTTTGCTTATCAAAAGAGTGGCCCAATCTTTCTGAATGGATACAAAATCTCCTAAAGACTGGGCTCTTCATGTTTTTGCTTGAGGCTTTTTCCTTTAGCAGGAAGGCTGGGGCTGCTTTCTGCCTTTGTTAAGATGTTTTCTCCATTTCCCCTTTGGGGAAAATATTGTATCCTGCCTCTTTTAATATTCCCCAAAATATTTCATTCTTGGGAGGGGGATGACTTCCTACACTAGCAAGACTGAAGCCTAATTCTCTCTTTTTCTCTTTCTCCCTTTCTTTCATCTCCAGGAAGAAATAAATACCTAACAATTGCCAAGAAAACTAGATGTATTCAATCATCTTAAGTCAAGCTCAAGAGTGCATTCATCCTTATAAAAACAGGGTATTTAATTCAGAACCAAGTCTTATTTAGTTAAATCCTTTTTATTCCATAGTAAATGCCTTTAAAAGTGCTGCCTGGTTAAGTCTCACTGGAAATAGCAGCTCCTTCACTCACAGTTTTCCCCCGTTTTACTTGATTCTCTATGATGCATGAAGTGTAAAGTGCTAAAACTGCTGACTTCGATAAAGGCAGCCAAAATAATGATTGCTGTCAAAGAAAAAAAATCCTTTTATTCAAAAACATGTGAAATATTGAATATTTCATGTCTTTAAATATTGGCCTTCTAATTATTGTATGTTAGATCCATTTTCTTTGCACAAAAGTGATCAGAATACGTGTGTATATGTCACAATCCCATTTTCTGATGAAAGATCTATCTTTGGTAGTGTGTAAAAAAAAATAACTGAATCAAGATTTTGCAATGAAAGATGAAACATTACCAAGAATTTGCATAAATGAGCACCGGCATAATAACTGAAAATCTAGAAAGTAACAAACAAAAGGTAGTCTAATGTAATATTAGTTGTTTCTTGGATTAGGAAGTAATTAGGAATGTGCAGATTAGTGGTTTAAAAAATGAATATCTTTTTTTCACCATATCATAAAGAAGGGATCAGTAATATATACATCAAAGGCATGCCCTTGTGATTTTTCTTTATGCTGTACTGAGTGTTCAGTGTCCCAATCTAAATTAAGATCACCTGTGCAATGCAGTAGGTGTGATATCTGTAACTTAATTCAAAAAAGTTGTGCATAAATATCCACATGAGCACTTAGTTGTTTAAAAAAAAAGAAAAGAAAAAAATCCATCTTCATGAAAGTGTGGCTGAGAGAAAAGAATAAGTCTTTCTTTCATCACATTCAGTGGTCTCAATTTAAACTGATATAATGCTACATTTAATCCAAAGGAAGGAAAAGATACAATTAAGATAGACTTCCTTCCTTCCTTCCTTCCTTCCTTCCTTCCTTCCTTCCTTCCTTCCTTCCTTCCTTCCTTCCTTCCTTCCTTCCTTCCTTCCTTCCTTCCTCCTCCTCTTCCTCCTATAAATAAATTGGAATGAATGGGAAGCCAACACACTAAAGAATGTGTTAACAAGAGTCCACATGGGAATAATATATACCTCACAAAATATGCTTAACAGCAGTGTTTGTTTTCAGGGCGTGGTAGTTCAAAAAAAATAAGATGGTGGTCATACAATCATGTGGCTGAAATCTATCCCCTTTTTATGGGTATATGAACTTAAAAAGGAGTAAGTTTTTTACTCCTTACTGAGCATGCCCAAGATGGCGGATGTGCTTGGCTGAGCTCTGCGAGTCCCAGCTATTTGGCGTCCCACAGGAGCCCCACAGAGGTGCTTTGTGCCCTCTGTGTTGGTGGGATAGGATAGGCGGACAAAGGGCTGTCGGTTTGCTGTTTTCGGCAAGTTTTCAGTTTGCTGTTTTCGGCAGCGGCAGCGGCGGCATTTTTCGGGCGGCGTTTCTTGGCGGTGTTTTGCGGCGGCGGTGGCGCAGTCCTCCGTGTGCTCCGTGAGTCCCGGTGACCTTCGGAGGGGCCTCGGCTGTGCCCGGTGAGGCCTAGGAGAGCCTGGTGGGACTGGAGGAGCCCGGAAGAGCTGCATTTTGGGTGGCTCCTATTAGCAGGTTATTGATCCCGATGGAGCCCGGCGGAGCCTGGAAGAGCCTGGAAGGCCCTTTAAAGCCTTTAAACACCTTTAAAGCCCTACATGGCATGGGTCCGGAATACCTTAGGGAGCACCTGCGGCCGGCATCGACTTCCCTCCGCCCGACGCGCTCCCACAGAGAGGGCCTCCTAAGGGTGCCACCGGTCAGAGAATGCCGTCTGGCGGCCCCCAGGGGGAGGTCCTTCTCTGTGGGTGCGCCAGATTTGTGGAACCGTTTACCGGTTGAGCTCCAGACGGTGCCCGACCTTTGCTCCTTCCGACGGGATCTTAAGACTTACTTGTTTGAACAAGCTGGCCTGGCCTGATGGGTTTTGGGGTTTTATTACTGTTTTTAATGTATTTTAACTTATTGTTTTAAGATATTGGGCACTTTGTTTAATTTTTTCTTAATTTTTGTATCCTTGTATTAGTATTTATTGCCCTGTTCACTGCCCTGAGTCCTTCGGGAGAAGGGCGGTATACAAATAAAATTATTATTATTATTATTTTGGTACAGCCACCATCTTAACTTTTTTTGACTACTTTTTTGTGAATGTTAGCTGCACACAATAGCTTTTCTATTAAAAGTGTACATAACAAAGGATTAAAATCTGGAGAGTGGATTGTAGTTTGGTCTGTTTTCTTAATCATACTTTGTTTCAAATAATAGTAGTAAAGGTTACAAATAGAAATAATTAAATCTAATACAGACCACACAAAAGGAAAAATAGTCAATCAATCAGAATAGAGCTAGAAGGGACCTTGAAGGCCTTCTAGTCCAACTCCCTGCTCAAGCAGGAGACCCTATACCATTTCAGATAGGTGACTGTCTTGTCTTTTCTTAACGATCTCCAATGATGAAGCACCTACAGCTTCTGAAGGCAAGCTGTTCCAGTGGTCAATTGTTCTCAATGTTAGGAAGTTTCTCCTTAATTCCAGGTTGCTTCTCTCCTTGATGAGTTTCCATCCATTGTTTCTTGTCTTGCCTTCTGGTTCTTTGGAAAATAAGTTGACTCCCTCTTCTTTGTGGCAGCCCTTGAAATACTGGAATATTGCTATCATGTCACCCTTAGTCCTTCTTTTCTCTAGACTGACCATACACAGTTCCTGCAACCATTATTCATATGTTTTAGTCTCCATTCCTCTCATCGTGTGTGTGTGTGTGTGTGTGTGTGTGTGTGTGTGTGTGTGTGCATGTGTGCACGCATGGGTGCATGCACACAAACACCTTTGAGTTAGTCTTAGATCTGGCCAACTGTCTGCAGCCATTCTTCATATGTTTTAGTCTCCAGGCCTTTAATCATCTTAGTTGCTCTTCTTTGTACTTTTTCCAAAATCTCAACATCTTTTTTGTAATGTGGTGACCAAAACTGGATGCAATATTCCAGGTGTAGTCTTACTAAGGATTTATAATAATATACTATGTATAATTGTATACTATTTATAATAGTATAAGAAAAAAAAGAGGAAAAGGGGGGAAAGGAAGAAACTTCCCTTCAACTCACTTTCACTAAGACTATTTTTGTAGCTTATTATCACCTGTTAATACAACATACATTAACTGTAACGGGTACTTTACTGTTTCAAAAGTTGTCAAATTTTGACATGAATTTTTTTTCCAGGTACTTGTTGTTTGTTTGGTCCTTGACATGCAAGCTAGGACTAGCCAGTGTTTGGCTACCTCATAACAAGTATGAGGTACCATTGTATGCTCTTTTCACCCCATAATTCATCTTTTAACTAAACACAGAATCCAAAAGTTTCATCATTCATTCCACCATTCATTCATACAAATGTACAATAAAGGATAGCAGATACAACTCATTATCTATTTTAATCTGGATCAAATAAGCCGACCCTGTATTCTTTCCCTGCACTTTTAATCATCTTAATTTTTAACCCCTTCAAATAAAGTACCAGACCTTGATTTCTGTTCATCTGTTTTTTCTCAAGAATTTGAATAGGCCTTTTCTGTACATCTAGAAAGTAAAGTTTGTCCTTTTTTTTAACATGACTTACAAAACAAAAACCTTCAAGATTTTGACAGACTTCTTTTGTACATCCAGTAAAAAATGAGTTATCCAAAACCATTTTCTGATTTAGTAATATTAATGAAAAGGATATGGAGAAAGTTGTGCTGGATTTACAAACCAGTTGAAGTTTTATTACATAAAGGAAATGTAATAAAAGTTTATGTAATAAAACTTCAATTAGTTTTGTTTGTAAATATCTTTCTCCATATCCTTCTCATTGCTTGCCACATTTAAATCCACATTCTAATTAATTTTAAGCTTATCTGGTGTAGCTTATGTTTCTTCTGCAACTTCATTGCACACTATTTATCATGTCAAATAATTTCAAAGATCAATGTTCAAAAATATCCATCAAAGTTTTTTTGCTCCATTCTTTATTAGCTAGGCAAATTTTATTATCCTCTAGCTCCTTCTAGTGTCAAACCTCCAAGATCCATTATCATGATTCCTCTTAAAGAAACCCAAAAATCACCATTTCCCATGGAAAGGATTTTTAAAATTAATTTAAAATCCACAGGAGGGATTCTTCTAATTAATTCAAAATTAAAATTCCATCTGGACCCATATTTCTTTGTTAGATTTTCAAAATCAATACACTAAGCAATTTTTGCTATTAAATCCAAAAAGTAATGTTTTTCCAAACTTTAAAATTGTATTTGAACATTCTTTCTCCAAAGAGAAGGCGATGCACCCAGTGAATACAGTATAACTTGCTATTGTGAAAGATCTTAATGTTTCAAAGGCAATTAAAAGAACCCAAAGTGATTTAAAAAATGAGTGTTGATCAAGCTTTATGTCCTTAAAAAAGGCTGCATTCACAACAGGAACAAAGGTTCCTCTCTTGACTCCCAGCCACTCAACTCATAAGTCAACTGCAAAACACTGATTCTTGTGGTCTACTCATTAGGAGTGACTGTTTGAAGTCATGTGGCTCCAAGATCTCTCCTTTCTCTTCGGAGATTATGGAGGCCAGGATCCTTCATGTAACCACCAATCTTCATTATAAACACCATCCTGATGCAAGAGGAACCATGGCACTCTCACCAGAAGTCCTTATACATAAGTATAATAGATTGGGCCCAATGTCCAACTGCAGAGTCCTTGTAATTCATCAATACATCAACACAGAAAAACTCTTAAGAGCTGTCCTCTTGACAAGGAGGAAGAGGACTACCTGAGCATTCTATGAAAAAGAAACATCATTTAGGGTTATCTTCATGAAACAAATCCTTTTGAAATCTTGTTTTCCCATCTTCTAATAATCAGGATCTGATAGCACAGAATAAATGTCTATGGAGCTTCTCAAAGGTGATTTTCAAGAGGCAACTGAACTTTCTTGTTTTTCTTTGAAGACATTTCTCTTCTCATCCAAGAAGCTTCTTCAGCTCTGACTGGATGGTGGGGAGTATAAATCCTTCCAATCCCCACCATTGAGTCAGAGATGAAGAAGCTTCTTTGGATGAGAAGAGAAATGTCTTCAAAGAAAAACAAGATAGTCCAGTTGCCTCTTGAAAAAGCACCTTTGGGATAGAACAGTATCCTACATGCAATGAAGTAAGCTATTGATTCAACATATTGGCACCATTTATACTCTTTGCCATTATTTATTTATTATTTATTTATTTATTTGTTTTTATAAACCGCCCTTCTCCCGAGGGACTCGGGGCGGTGTACAGAATAGGGTAGGCATACAGAATGAACAATAGTGAAAAACAAACAATAGCAAAATACAAACTGGGACCCCAATTAGAGCTATCAGGCCAGGCCGGACTGCTGGAACAGGTAAGTTTTTAATTCACGCCGGAAGGTGCGGAGGTCAGGGGCCATCCGGATTTCGGTTGGCAAGCTGTTCCAGAGGGCTGGCGCACCCACTGAGAATGCCCTCCCCCTGGGGGCCACCAGCCGACATTCCTTGAGCGGTGGCACCCTGAGGAGGCCCTCTCTGTGGGAGCGCACAGGACGGTGGGGTGCTGACATTGGCAGAAGGTGCTCCCGTAGGTAGTTCGGACCCATGCCATGTAGGGCTTTGTATGTCATTGTTAGCACCTTGAACTTCACACGGAAGGCAACTGGAAGCCAGTGCAGCGCACGGAGGAGAGGTGTGATATGGGAGTATCGGGAGGCTCCCAAGAGTGTCCGTGCCGCTGCACTTTGCACCAGTTGAAGCTTCCGAGTGGATCTCAAGGGCAGCCCCAAGTAGAGAGCGTTACAGTAGTCTAGGCGAGAGGTCACAAGAGCATGGGTGACTGTACGTAAGGCATCCAGGTCCAGATAAGGCCGTAATTGGTGAACTAGTCGAACCTGGGAGAAGGCCCCCTTGGTCACAGCTCCTATGTGATCTTCCAGGGAGAGCTGCGAGTCAAGGAGGACACCCAGGTTGCGGGCCCTATCAACAGGGGGTAGTAACTTGTCCCCGATGTTAAGGGATGGGATGTTCTGAGTATCCTGGCTTGCCGGTACGTACAGCCATTCAGTCTTGTCCGGGTTCAGTTGAAGCCTGTTCCTCCCCATCCATTCCCGGACCGCTTTCAGGAGTGGGACATCACGTCGAGGGCATCACTGATGTTGTTTGGAGTTGAGATGAAAAGCTGGGTGTCATCAGCATACTGATGGTACCCTACTCCAAAGCTGCGAATGATCTCGCCCAGCGGTTTCATGTAGATGTTGAACAGGAGAGGCGAGAGGACCGACCCCTGAGGGACTCCGCAAGCGAGAGGCCTCGGGGTCGACCTCTGTCCCCCTGCCAACACCGACTGCGAGCGACCCTGGAGAAAGGAGGAGAACCAACGCAGAACCGTGCCTCCCACTCCCAGTCCCCTGAGGCGTCGCAGCAAGATACCATGGTCGATGGTATCGAAAGCCGCCGAGAGGTCTAATAAGACTAGGACAGAGGAATGGCCCCTGTCCCGGGCTCTCCAGAGATCATTTATCAGAGCGACCAATGCCGTCTCCGTGCTGTAGCCCGGCCTGAAGCCCGATTGGTACGGGTCTAGATAAACCGCTTCATCCAGGATCTGAGGGAGTTGGTGCGCCACCACGCTCTCAACAACCTTCGCAAGGAAGCGAAGATTGGAGACTGGACGAAAGTTATTCAATGAGGATGGGTCCAAGGTGGGCTTCTTGAGGAGAGGTCTCACCACCGCCTCCTTCAAGGCGGTGGGGAAGTGACCCTCACTCAGAGAAGCGGAGATGACCGCCAGGAACCAGCCTCGTGTCCCCTCTCGAGCTGCATATGCCAGCCAGGAAGGGCACGGGTCCAGTAAGCATGTGGAGGAGCTCAACCTCCTCATAATCCTGTCCACTTCCTTCGGAGTCACAGGATCAAATTCCTCCCAGGTGACGTCAACAAGACTGTCCATGCCTTGTTCTTCCAACTCAGCCCAGTTGGAGTCCAGGCCGGTTCGGATCCGAGCAATTTTATCCAGCAGATATTGGCCGAATTCCTCGGCTCGACCCTGCAAGGGTTCCTCCCTCACCTCTTGGTTCAGTAGGGAGCGAGTCACCCTGAACAAGGCAGCCGGGCGATTATCTGCGGACGCGATGAGGGTGGAAAAGTAGTTGGATTATGTACAGTTGCAGGATGAATTTGTTGTGGTTATTCATGAGCAATAACCTGATCTCAATCAAAGCTATAAATTGCCTATTTTGCACATGTTTGTCTACACCTATGCCATACATTTGATTTTTACTCATAAGCACTCTGTAATCATAAGCAGCCTGCTGGGATATTTATTTGCTGTGCCATTTCTCAAGTTACATATCAGGAGTCTAAGGTCTGAGATTAGATGACACAGGCAAATTAATTCAGGTTATGCTCTTCCCATTTCAATTCCATATAGCCATTTTTACTTTGATAAGCAGATAAAAGGTAAATATTTTTGCATTTTTAAATACAGTTTGCCTGTGTACTCTAAAATTGGTCATTGCTTCATTTGATTTATAAAGCAATGCTCTTCTAACTATAATATTCCTTGCCTTTTTATAAACCTATTATTCTGATAAAAAATACTATTAATTTTGGGAAAATCCAATGAATTTCATTCATAATACATTATGTCTGATTTTAACAGCTAATTTCAACAGTGGTTAACCCTGCTCCTGCTCTGCAGTGTAGCAGAGACTGCTACCCTAAAAGGAGAACCATACACTCGTTTTTCCTTAAACTAGGACCTGAATCTACAGCCAGAGGAAAGAGAATCTTTTTCTCTTCATAGAATAGTAATATTCCAGCCCTTCAGCATAGTAGGAAAATACAAGTCTGAGTGCCATTAACTCTTCTCCTGAATGAAAACCATGGGGGCAGGTTTCATTAAGCTCTACATTTTATTATATTCATATCCTGCCTTGATGTTATATTATTCAAAGTGGAGTACCGTATTTTCCGGCATATAAGACGACTGGGCGTATAAGACGACCCCCGACTTTTGAGAAGATTTTCAAGATTTTTCGTCTTATACGCCAGAAAATACTTACATGCCAGTTGCCAAGTGTCCGACCATCTGATGCAGATGGTGCAAAGCCCTGCCGGTTCCCGCCTGATGCCAGATGGCTCCTCCAGTGCTGCCTCGAGAGGGAAGGGAGTGAGGTGCCTGCCACAGCTCCCCGAGGACTCCTTAGCAGCCGGGGAGTGCGTGCGTGCGCAGTACTGCCCTGCCGGCTCCTGCCTGACGCCGGATGGCTCTGCCGGTGCTGCCTCGAGAGGAAAGGGCGTGACACGCCTGCCACGGCTCCCCGAGGACTCCTTAGCAGCCAGGGAGCGTGCGCGTGCGCAGGACTGCCCTGCCGGCTCCAGCCCGACGCCAGCCTGCCCTGCTTCCTCCACAGTGAGAAGGGAGGGCGTGCATTCCTGGGCTTGTTGACTTGCAGCCACGCCGGAGCCGAAAGGGGCTTTTCCTTCCACCCACCCTTTGGAATAAACACAAGAGCTGCGTTTACACGACGCGCTCTTCCAGGCCAGACTCTGCAAACGGCATGCCAGAAGACGCAACCACCACGGGAACTCTGAGTCCCCACCTTTCAGCAGCCTGCACGGCCGAGAGCAATCTGCTTATGCTCAGATGCTGCTTGGGCGAGGGGGAGGGGTTTCCTGCCGCTCCCGGGGTCTGGCGTTTGCAAGGGGGAGGGGAAGGGGCTTAGAGGCTCTTGGGGGTGGGAAGGGAGAGTCACATTGGAGGGGGGACTGGACTAAGGAGGCTTGAAGTTGCTTTGCAAGAACGGGGGCGCTCAATTGATTTATGTACTATTTTCCGGCGTATAAGATGACTGGGCATATAAGACGACCCCCCAACTTTTGAGAAGATTTTCATGGGTTAAAAAGTCATCTTATACGCCGGAAAATACGGTACATAAGACTCCTGCCTCCTGTTTTTACCATAACAACCCTATGAAGTGAATAGAGAACCACTAGTCCTAAGTCACCTAGTCAGATTTCATGCCTAATGGAGGGCTATAATTCCCATTCTTTTGACTTTTTGTCCAACACCCTAAATGCTACACCAAGCTGATGCCCTCTCTTTTAATTAAAGCCTCTAAACTATATACCTGTGTGGGCTGATTTTCTTGCTTTCATTGATAATCCCTATTTTTTCAAACAAATCCCAGGGTTTTCTTTTTAGTCTATTACATTGTCATTTGGTTTTCTCTGATGGCTGTTCAGGCTATGCAGGCTCTCTGAAAGCTTTGTGAAACTGGCATGTCTTCCTTCTCCATCCTCATCCCATGATCTGTTTCCTAAAGCTAGGACTCAAATCTCATTGTCTTCTTTCCTAGGAAGAAATTACAATTAACCTGCTTTGATTTGTTTTCCCACAACTGACACCTTTCCTGTATGTTTTTAAGAGCCATGGTGGTGCAGTGGTTAGAATGCAGTATTGCAGGCTAATTCTGACAACTGCCAACAGTTCGATTCTCACTGGCTCAAGGCTGACTCAGCATTCCATCCTTTTGAGGCCAGTAAAATGAGGACACAAATTGCTGGCGGCAATATGTTGACTCTGTAATCTGCATAGAGAGGGCTGTAAAGCACTATGAAACAGCATATAAGTTTATGCTATTGTTATTTTGATTTTGCCTCAGCATATATTTCACCAAGATATGTCCAAACCTTTTTCAAAATGTGCCACACCAGAAAGCTAATAATTCTCCATAATGAGACCCATGCTATTTTTTTCTCCCTTATCTGTACACCTGGTGCCAAAACCGATGGTTTTCAGAAGCTGGTTAAAACAGTTTTGTTTTTTAGATTTCAACATAATTGGTGATTTATATGATTTATTATCTCTTTCATTTTCCTACTAGTCATATTTGATTGTATTTATGAAGTATTTTACCCTATTTTAATGCTGTTTGTGATAGATGTCTTAGTGTATGGTGCTCTGTCTTGGAAATATAAAGTTGAAAGGTAGATTAAAAATATTTTAATCAGCAAAGATCTACTCCAGAGCTTTGTCTGAGATCATGCAACTCACTACAAATGAGATCATGACTGCCTACATTGGTCATTACTTTTAATTGCAAGCATCAGAAATAGGAATGATTTACACATTTACACTTACAGTACTGTATGTGAGCAGAACTGATTTTCTGTTTCAATAAACCCTATCTGAATTCAACCCCTTAAAGGTAGTCAAAATCTCCACTTACAACAGCCTTATAAATTTCACACAAAGTTCTGTTCCCTTTGCACAGCTTGTAGAATCATAATACTATGATAGTGTGTTGCCTGTAAAATGAAATCTCTATTATGAAACATTAAGCTCCGATGATAACATGTTAGACATTTTCTGAAAAGTCCACCATGCAGTTTTTTCTTTCCTTTTTGAGCCCCCAACCTCTAATGTGGTTTTCATAGAATCTTTATTGTTGTACAGTAATACAGCAGCAATGAGCAATAATAAAATAAAAATAATAATAAAAAACCCTGCAATATGTAAGAAAAAAAACTCAAGCCAAAAATACATGTATTTCCTGTGTGATGTGAATAATTGTTCAGGGTCTGTTTTTTTTTTTTTTTTTGTTCTAATCTCCTAGACTTCCTCTGTTCATGTTTTATAATGCATTTGTCTATTCTTTTTTCTTTAGAAATCTCAGTTCTTGAGAAAAGGCATCCTTTGTTATTCTATCTTGAAGACGGTAATTGTATAACAGGGGGAAGTAGAGTGTGGTGATTAGAAACTGAAATCATCTTTCAAAAATGATTCATTTTGCGTTTTCGAAAACCAGAGCTTTCCCTTTACCATTTGTTAATTCTAATCCTGCTATTACTTATGTGTCTTCTGTTCTTGTATTTCCCCTTTTAATAAAAAAGACCTGAAGTGACTTTTTTTCATTCAGTTATAAATTTTTTAAGCCCAAACAACAACTAGAATAGAATCAGCCAGCAATAAATAAATGCTTTATCCCACTGTTTGATACGTCATGCTTGGAAATCTGCATGTATGGTTATCCCTTTAGAGCACGGGTGTCAAACTTGCCACAGCACGTGACATGTCACAACATATCGCGACTCTTTTTACATTGCCGGCAATGGGGTGGACGCAGTTTCGGTATGATGAAACCGGCCTGTGGACCGGCAGTTTGACACCCCTGCTTTAGAGTATACTTCACAGAACCTGTTCTTTGATGGCATTATCTATTATCTTTTGCAATAGAGGCCCAACAACTGATTTTATAGTCTAAATGAACCACCCCAACATTCACTTTCAAAATCTGTAGTAACCACAATAAAGAAATGCATACTTCCTCCTTAAATTTTTATACAGTGGAATCAAATGATTCAGCACTTTTCTAGACGGCAGTGGAGAGTGCTGTATCGTGAGGTATTATGCCTCAGTTCTATCATATCACTCAGTGCTTCAATGATCTCTAACCAAGACAGATTTGGTCTGCACAGGAAAAGCATTCAGGATGGATCTCATGTACCCACGCAGCATTCTACTTAGGATATTTTTCACAATGTACGGTAATATCTTTGCAGAGTGAGGTTCCCAATAAATCTAATCCACTTTCAGAAGTGGTATTTCTGTGTTAGTGATTTGGTATCTGTACAATTTCAACTTTCTGTCTTTGCTCAGATGGTTTGACACACATAGTTTCCCTTAATGCTTAGCCTTTTATTTTCATGCTGCAGACAGACAGAGAGAATTTTATGTCATTATACTACTGTTTAGAAAGCTATCTTGATATAACATCTGATAATGTCAAGATTAATGCTATGTTTTTTTTCCCTTCAACCATTCTGATATATGGATTTGCTTTCCAATGAATTTTGAAGAAAATACATATTGATAAAATTTGCATGGATAGTTTCCATATATTTCACTTAGGAAGATGAAATATTGGTATGAGTACCCTGCCTTTCATTGCACAATAATTCATTCTATGATCTGCAATTTTCCATACCTCTACTAAATCCCAAATGAAGACTTTATGAGAGACTTTGTCTCAGGGGGCTTTCATCTCCTGGTATTAAAAGAAGTTTATGGGCATTGAGGAAGAGGTATAAAAATCACTCTAGATAGCCGAGGAGAATACTTGGCACAGGATAGGCCAAGATCAAAATAAAGTACACTACAGCATTAAAACATTGTTCGATAATTTTTAATTAACACTAAGAAAGAAACACAGAAACTCATTTTTATAATAAGAAAACAATTGGAACTCTGAAGGGTAATTAAGTATTAATCAAGAGACCTCTTTACACTGTATATTCAGTGATGAGGATACCTGTCGCCAAGGCTGTGAAAAGAGAAAAACTTGCAAGGACATTGGTGAGGCTATTTAAAGAAAGTCATGGATATGAGTCCAGAACAAGACAACTGAAACAATATAGAAAGAAAGGAGGAAATATATGTGATTGTTGTTATAATTGCTTATATGAAAATAGCTTGATGCTGTTTTTGACTGTCCAAGACTTAAAGGCTAAAGTGTACAATCTGACCCCTACCAAGCATGTCACCAAACTGTAACAAAGAAAAATGGTAAATTAATTAATTACTATATTACTGCTATAATATTTATTAATAATTACTACATTATTTGCTACTAAACATTGTTAACTATTAACACATTTAAGTTCATTATTTTTAACTGAGAGGATAAAATATAAATGTGTCTATTGTTGCTGTTAGCTGCGAAGTCATGTCCGACCCATCGCGACCCGATGGACAACATTCCTCCAGGTCTTCCTGTCCTCTACCATCTTCCAGAGTCCATTTAAGCTCCATTTAAGCTGCTTCAGTGACTCCATCCTGCCACCTCATTCTCTGTCATCCCCTTCTTCTATTGCCCTCAATCTTTCCCAGCATTAGGCTCTTCTCCAGTGAGTCCTCATTAGGTAGCCAAAGTATTTGAGTTTCAACTTCAGGATCTGGCCTTCTAAAGAGCAGTCAGAGTTGATCTCCTCTAGGACTGACCGGTTTGATCACTATGCAGTCCAAGGGACTCGCAGGAGTCTTCTCCAGCAAAAAAGTTCAAAGGCCTCAATTCTTTGGCACTCAGCCTTTTTTATGGTCCAACTTTCACTGCCATACATTGCAACTGGGAAGACCATAGCCTTGACTATACACACTTTTGCTTACAGGGTGATGTCTCTGCTTTTTAGTGTGCTGTCTAGATTTGCCATGGCTTTTCTCCCCAGGAGCAAGCATCTTTTAATTTCTTGGCTACAGTCCCCATCTGCAATGATCTTGGAGCCCAGGAAAATAAAATCTGTCACTACCTCCATTCCTTCCCCATCTATTTGCCAGGAATTGAGAGGGCTGGATGCCATATTATTGGTTTTCTTAATGTTAAGTTTCAACCCAACTTTTGTACTCTCCTTATTCACCCGCAACAAGAGGCTCTTTAGTTCTTCTTCACTTTTTGCCATTAGAGTGGTATCATCTGCATATCTTAGGTTGTTGATATTTCTTCCGGCAATCTTAATTCCAACTTTTGATTCATCTAGCCCTGACTTTCTCATGATGTACTCTGCATATACGTTAAATAGGCAGGGTGACAGTATACAACCTTGTGGACTCCTTTCCCAATTTTGAACCAATCAGTGGTTCCGTGTCCAGTTCTCACTGTTGCTTCTTGACCCACATATAGGTTTCTCAAGAAACAAATAAGATGATCTGGTACTCCCATCTCTTTAAGAACTTGCCACAATTTGTTGTGATCCACACAATCAAAGGCTTTAGCATAGTGAATGAAGCAGAAGGAGATGTTTTTCTGGAAGTCCCTAGCTTTCTTCATGATCCACATACGTATGTTGGCAATTTGATCTCTAGTTCCTCTGCCTCTTCGAAATCCTGCCTGTACTTCTGGTAGTTCTCGTTCCACATACAGTTTGAGTCTAGCTTGTAGGATTTCAAGCATAACTTTACTAGCATGAGAAATGAGTGTAATGGTGTGATAGTTTGAACATTCTTTGGCACTGCCTTTCTTTGGAATTGGAATGTAAACTGATCTTTTCCAATCCTGTGGCCACTGTTGAGTTTTCCAAATTTGCTGGCAAATTGAGTGTAGCACTTTTACTGCATCGTCTTTTAAGATTTTGAGTAGCTCAGCTGGAATACTGTCACCTCCACTAGCTTTGTTGTTGCTCAGCTTTCCTAAGGCCCATTTCACTTCACATTCTAGGATGTCTGGCTTGAGGTCAGTGACCACCTCATTGTGGTTATCAGGGGCATTAAGCTCATTCTTGTATAGTTCTTCTGTGTAATTTTGCCACCTTTTCTTAATTTCTTCTGCCTCTGTTAGGTCCCTGCCATTTTGGTCCTTTATCATGCCCATTTTGCATGAAACATTCTCTTCATCTCTACAATTTTCTTGAAGAGATCTCTGGTCCTCCCTATTCTATTGTTTTCTTCTATTTCTTTGTACCGTTCATTTAAGAAGGCATTCTTATCTCTTCTAGCTATTCTCTAGAATTCTGCATTCAGTTGGGCATATCTTTCTTTTTCTCCCTTGCCTTTCGCTTCCCTCCTTTCCTCAGCTATTTGCAAAGCTTCCTCAGACAGCCATTTTGCTTTCTTGCATTTATTTTTCTTTGGGATGGTTTTAGTTGCTACCTCTTGTACAATGTTGTGAACCTCTGTCCATAGTTCTTCAGGCACTCTGTCTATCAGATCAAATTCCTTAAATCTATTTGTCACCTCTATTGTATATTCAATAGGGATATGATTTAATTCATACCTGAGTGGCCTGGTGCTTCTCCCTACTTTCTTCAGTTTAAGCCTAAACTTTGCAACAAGAAGCTCATGGTCTGAGCCACAGTCAGCTCCTGGTCTTGTTTTTACTGACTGTATAGAGCTTTTCCATCTTTGGCTGCAGAGCACATAGTCAGTCTGATTTCCGTGTTGACCGTCTGGTGATGTCCATGTGTAGAGCCATATCTTGGGTTGTTGGAAAAGAGTGTTTGCTATGACCATTGTATTATCTTGACAAAATTCTATCAGCCTGTGCGCTGCTTCATTTTGTACTCCAAGGCCAAACTTGCCTGTTATTCTGGTTATCTTTTGGCTTCCTACTTTAGCATTCCAATCCCCCATGATGATAAGGACATCATTTTTGGGTGTTAGTTCTATAAGGTTCTGTAGGGCTTTATAGAACCAGTCAGTTTCATCCTCTTCAGCACTGGTGGTTGGGGCATAGACTTGGACTACTGTGATACTGAATGGTTTGCCTTGGATTCAAACTGAGATCATTCTGTCATTTTGGGAATTGTATCTCAGTATTGCTTTTTCTAGTCTTTTATTGACTATGAAGGCTACTCCATTTCTTCTGAGGGATTCTTGCCCACAGTAGTATACCTGATGGTCATCTGAATTAAATTCACCCATTCTTGTCCATTTTAGTTTGCTGATTCCTAAGATGTCAATGTCTAGTCTTGTCATCTCTTGTTTGACCATGTCCAGCTTTCTTTGATTCATGGATCTTACATTACAGGTTCCTATGGAGAAAAAATCTTTACAGCATCGGACTTTCCTTTCACCACCAGACATATCTACAGCTGAGCGTCCTTTCGGCTTTGGCCCAGTCGCTTCATTCTTTCTGGCACTACTAGTACTAGCCCTCTGCTCTTCCCCAGTAGCATATTGGACGCCTTCCAACCTGAGGGGCTCATCTTCCAGCGGCATATCGTTTTGCCTTTTGGTACTGTCCATAGGGTTTTCATGGCAAAGATACTGGAGTGGTTTGCCATTTCCTTCTCCGGTGGATCACGTCTTGTCAGAACTCTCTGCTATGACCTTTCCGTCTTGGGTGGCCCTGCACGGCATAGCTCATAGCTTCATTGAATTACGCAAGCCCCTTCGCCACGACAAGGCAGTAATCCATGAAGGGGAATGTGTCTATAAGCACTGTCAAAAAGATCAGTAGATGCTTCTTTAGAAATTTTCCTTTTTCCCGTATTTTCTTTCCTTTTTTTTCTATTTCTTTTTCTATGTTTCTTTTTCACCTTCTTATCATTTTTCTTTACTCTTCTTTAATTCAAATGTTGTATTACTTCTTCAATAAAATATATTTTTTTTAAAATGTTCATTGCATTTAAGTTTATGTTTACACTGAATGGATTATTTTTTTTTTGCCAGCCTCTCCTTCCTCCCCAAAGGTGCACAAATTCATTTACTGACTTCAAGTAGTGTCTTATGATGCTTTAAATGTTGGTTTTTCTGCAGTCCCGGTAGCCATCTCCTACTTTGGGAAATAGGATCATAGGGAAAACTAATAAATATTTCTAGAATCTAACAACCACTTCTTCATGTTCACAATGTAGTTCTCATATGAAAGAAAATGACTGTGTTTATATGCCAGATGGTTACAGAGATTTAACATTATGTGATACCAATTGTTTCACTCAGATTTGCATGATCAAAATTCAGCACAACATTTGGACTTACCTCAGTATAGCTGTAATGATACATTAAGTAATGTTAAGTCTATATACACTTGCTAAATATTGCTACGTTGTCCAATCAAAAACAAAATCTAAACATTAAGGCACCATTTTTTTCAGTATATTGACTAATTTGTGTGGGACAAGCTCCAAAAGTATATAAATGTAACAGTGCTTAATTCAATCATATAGAAGTTGCCATTATACAAATGGAATGAATAAATGGAAATACAATTACAGCCTTAGGTTTATTAGTGTTTTCCCCAAAACTGTTTTTGAATCTCTATACTAAAAGTAGTTTTCCATGTGGTACATGGAACAAGAAAGATGTTCTTTTTGAGGATCTGAGTCCTAAGCTATCTAGGCATGAAACAAAATGGGATGTTCAAAGCCATTAAATGGAAAACAATCCCACCAACCACACCAGAGTGAGATAATACAGAAGCATACCAAAGAAATTCCTTACATTATCTCTACACCCTACTGCCCTTTGTGGTTACTATGTTGTGAGGTGCAAAAGGGTTAGTGTACCTGGAATCACATTTCAAACAGCCCCAAATTTACAAATAGCAATTTAGGAATTAAATTTGAATAATCCAATGTCTTTCAGCAGAAAGGTGTACAGTCTGTTGTCATGGTAAACCTTCTTTTCTTCCAATTTTGACAGCTGAAATAATTTTGCCCTGTTTACTTAGCACTGTTTAAGGATATACTTCTTTTTTTCTCTCCCTCTAACAAAACAGAAACAAAAAACGGAACAAATGCCAGGATGGGGCAAAAAAACCTCATATCCCACTTTTTGATTTAGAAATTGCCTCTCAGTATACCATATAACAAAGAAGACCATCATATACCATTCTTTGATTTAGATAGTGCCTTCCAATATACAGTGTAACAAAAATGTATACGTGTATATCTACATGCACGTGAAAGTATGCGTATGTATTGCAAAAATATCAAGATAAATCTATATGGTCAACATTTAAATGAATAAAAGACCTTTGCTTTTTGCTAAAAGGATATATGATTTTGCACAAGATAAGCCCTCTCTTGGAGAACATTTGTTAAATGTTATGATGGCACAGAACATGCATTTGGCACTTACTATCTACAGAAACTGTATTTGGAGCAGAGAAGGCATTTGATAGGTGACTGAGTTAAAGTGTTATTCACCAGCCCTTGAGGTGGGAGAAAAGCATGTTAACATAAACTGCTTTGTTCCCATTGCCAGTCCTTCTTCTGCCACAGTAACAAAGCTGTCCAATGGAATCATCCTTATCCAAATTAATAAAAGAGATTTATGGACTCCCTTGGATGTTTCTTATGCCCATCAATTGCCAGTGGAAAATGCAGCTACTAATCAGTCTCCTTAACATAGGGTGGGCAGGCACAACCCTGGAACAGGTGAAGTTGTCTAACTGCTCAGTGGCAAGTGTTAAGGCTGGACACAAGATAAACCCTTCCTCCATGCCTTTACCTGTAAGCAGGGCTATTGCATAGAGCAGAATATATTTATATGGATAGCAAAATTCATAAAACAGCCTATGGCTATCATGTATAAAATGAAATATATAAATATCTTAAATGTATAAGTTTAAAAAAAGAAAGGTGTTTTAAAAGCAAAGAATTGGATAAAATATGCTTTCCTTTCTAAAGCCAGAGATTCCCGACTGAAAGTAGATTCCAGGTTATTAAAAGGAAATCTTCTTTAAATAGTGCCTTCTTTACTGTGGTCCCCCAACCTTTAAAGCACAGAGGGTAGTGGTGAACTAGAAAGCAGCAGAGGGTGGTGAAGGAACACCAGAGAAGGTAGCAAGCTATGAATGATGCAAGCAGAAGAGAGCAATGTCCTGGCTTCACTGGTGACAGTGCTTATCTGGTTTATGGCTGTAATTAATCCATCGGGCTTATCTCAAAGTTGTAAATTCAGTCAGTTTCATAGGCTTGGAAGCAGATTCACTGGATAAACTGCATACAAATCCTTCATTATAGCCTTATGGACAAATGAGGGATATACAGTTCTGCTGTCTGGTGGATTTGCAACTCAATGAAAAAAAATGTATCAAAAGCTTTGCCCATAATTTGGTCTTCATTGTGTTGTGGAAGAAGTACATTTGAGCAACGTGGTATATCCAGTACAATGCAGTGAACCATGTGCAGATCTGTACATTGGTGAAACAAAACAACTACTTCATAAACACATGGCACATCATAGGAGAACAATCCCATCAGGACAAGATTCAGCAGTCTATCTGCATTTAAAAGACAAAGGGCACTCTTTCAAAGACAGCAAAGTCCACATTATAGACAGAGAGGACTGCTGGTTTGAACAAGGGGTAAGAGCCTTGGTGGAGCAGTGGGCTAATGCCTCCTTAAGTAACACCAGCTGCCTGCAATTAGTGCAGGTTCACATCCCACCAGGCTCAAGGTTGACTCAGCCTTCCATCCTTCCGAGGTAGGTAAAATGAGGACCCAGATTGTTGGGGGCAATTAAGCTGACTTTGTAATAATGCCACTTGGGGGTGTGTGAAAGCCCTAATAAGCAGGCATATACATAGAATGAAGGCTACTGCTAAGCTTGTAAGCCGCCCTGAGTCTTCGGAGAAGGGCGGGATATAAATGGAATTTTTTTTAAAAAAGAGGCCATCTACGTCAAAATTGAACAGCCCTCTGTCAACAGAGAGGGAGGGATATGATATCATCTATCTCCAGTCTACAACATAGTCCTTTCAACAGTTCCAAAAAGGCTCCACAGCCATTTGCACTAGTCAGTTGACCCTGATGACACAGATAAACCTCCAAGTAGCCTTAACAACTCTCTACAAGAATGCAAACGACCAGCTGTCTGCAAGGAGTATAAATCCTTCCATTCCCCACCAACCAGTCAGAGCTGAAGAAGCTTCTTGGACGATAAGTGACACATCTTCAAAGAAAAACAAGAAAGTCCAGTTGCCTTGTGAAAAAGCATCTTCGGGATAGAATGGGAATATAATATTATTCAGGATGCAATTATCATCAGTTGGTTGACTCAGCCTTCCATTCTTCCAAGTTCAGTAAAATGAGAATGCAGATTTTGGGGGACAATATGCTGACTCTGTAAACTGCTTAGAGAGGGCTTTAAAGCTCTATGAAGACGTGTATAAGTGCCATTGCTATCAAGAATGATAGAATTGGAAGATATTTTAGAAGAAGAAAAAAAATCATAATTCAAAATGCCTTTGTCAACATTTCACATTGTACTAAGTTTAACAAGATAATGTTGAACTTTAATAAGTGTACGGAGAACATGAACATCTGGAGAACATGAATCAGATACACAACATAACCCGACTGTTATGATTGTTGTTTCTCTGTGTCATATAATATATGTGCATATATACGTAATTCTGTATTTATTTATGTTTGTCATATTTATGTAGTGTATATCGGAGATGGTGACCCTTTGAGAGCTGAATGCAACAAAATTTTATTTTAACATATGTTGATTACTGTACATTCAAAGTGATAATAAAGCTATTATTCTATTCTATTAATGGCAATTAGCTAAATACCTGGAAGTTTTTATAGACCATTAGCTGAACTTAACCACACAGTATGATGAAACAAGTTTTATAAAAATTAATACTCATTAAGAAAAGCATTCCATCCAGATCACTGGAAGTAAGACTCACATTGCACCCTCTTAGAATACAAGAGGCACTCTGTTTTAAGAGAGGTGGAAAAGCTGGAGCTGTTTTTTAAATAGGACTGACTGAATGCCTGTCAGGAATTCTTTAGTGGATTTCTGCACTGAACAGGATATTGATTAGACTTTAAATGTGCATAAACATTTCATTGTACAATATTTGCTTTCAAAATGGCAGCTGCAGAGAGAGAATTTAGCCTGATCAGAATATGTAATTTATTTGTTTTTATACATTTATTTAAACAATGTATAAGGCTGCCTATCAATCAGGAATGACTCTAGGCTGAAAACAGAAGTTTAAACTGAAAGACAACCCAACACAATTTGTTAAACAGCTAAAAACTTTCTATATATCACGTCTAAAAACATTTGAGATTAAGTAAAGAAATCACAATCAAATGAATAAACCAGCAGGGTTTGTTTAACGTACATGTACTGTATTGGCCCAAATGACCAAGGGACATTTAGGAAAATGTTGTTTCACAGGGAAGGCACTGGACGACATGACTTTTCAGTCCCATACTATGACATTGCTTCAGAGAAGGGACCTAGAGGATGCTCACCCTTCTGATTCTGGTGAGGCATGCAAGGACTACAATAGGGTTAGGTGGCCTCTCAAATAACTCATGCCATATAGGGCTTTATAATGATAACCAACATCTTGAAATGCATCCAGAAGCTTACTGGAAGTTATATGGCAGGGATGTCAAACTGCCTGCCGGCGGGCTGGACACATCATCCAGAAGCCGCACCCACCCCATTGCCGGCAATGGCAAAACCATCCTGATATGTTGCACGACGTCACATGACATCACCAGTTTGACATGTCTGTAATATGGGCTTCTTGTGGATCACCCAGAACTGCCCACATCACTGCATTTTAGAAAAGTTGCAATTTCCAAGTGTTCTTCAAGAGTAGCCTCAATATAGAGCATGTTAACTATGATTAATTTCACAACAAAGCCTCACAACTAGTTACTTGTGGGAACTACAAGTCTGGGAGTCTGTGAAAGCCATCAGGGTTTTCAGATAACAATAGCTATTATACTATCCTATTCCAAAAGCAGTGGTTGCTTCCAAATTTCCCTCTCTAAGAGGGAATTACGTCTTTTCCATGGGCGAATTTTCCTCAGTCCTACTAAAATTGATTACAAGACTCCTAGTTGTCTCAGAAAATTTGTAAACTAATGGGTAAATACCCAGTGAAATTAACTTCAAAACTTCCACATTTTATTCAGTTTCATAAATATATTTTGTGGATTTAATTCTAAAATGAATGTGTGTGTGATTATGAATATGCTTATGTGTATGTGTACATGTATACAATCTAAAATCCATGTTCCAGACTTATGGTTTTCAGATTATTTCCATTCTATTTGTTTCCAACAGTCACCCGATTCCATTGATTGGTAACCAAGTCTGGTTTTTCTCCAAATTACTCCTGTAATCTTTCATACAAAAATTCATGCTGAATCAGATACATCAATAAGATTCTCTCAAGCTCTCATTTTTAAACATTTAATATGTTCCTGCTATTTCTCTTATTGAAAATAAGCATCCTTGATTAAAACAGCATTTCTATGGAAACACAGTCTGTGATCCAGCACTGCTTGTCCCTTTTCTGAATGCTCACAATAATGACAACAACAGAGGCACCATATTTTGTGTATAATAGTTTGGGACAAGTTGAGGTCAGGTATAGTATTGGCGATGGAAATAAACAGGATTATTAAACAGATAAAACAAATGCATACTCTGATCAATTCTTAATTGCCTTAAAATTTAAATCTCAGCCCCAACGGAAGTCTCAGGTGCTGCAGTCAAAAACTGCATTAAAATGCAAATAGGCCATTACCTTGTTGGAATTATTTGAACTAGAATGTAAGATTTCCTGCAGCCTAATTTGTCTAACCTGGAGACTGTATAAATTTGGATGATTCAGATGTATCAGAAGAATGTGAACAGATTGTTTGTTTGTTTTTTAAATATGAAGAAAGCAAAGCAGCAAAATAATTGGAAGCAATGGGGAACAAATAAATAAATAAATAAAAGTTGGGATCCATGTCACCTATCCTGGGATGCAATAAATTACCTATGTTTTTCAATTCTCAATATGGCCATTGCATAGTGGTAAAGCCAGATAAATACAATTTTAATGGAAAACATTGCAGATCTGTAAAACTAATTTGCTGTGCAGATCAGTACAAAATTAAGCATTTTTTCACAATACAGAAGTCCACTGTTCTGAACAATAGCTTGAGATCAAACACAGTTGCAATTAAGAATTCTATGGACAAGAAGTCATGACAATTATCTTCTTTTTGCAAAAGTAGGCAGAGAGGTGTTTTTCAAAAGAACAAGGACATGAGATGGAGTAATTGTTCTTGTCTATTTGTTGTTTGTATTCGGATCCACTATTTGCAGATTTGGAGATCAGTCCATCAAAAGCTGGGATAATCTTCAATAGGAGCAAACGGCAAATAGACAAACAGTACTCTGAAACAATTTGTAAAAACAATAACAAAGATTTAACATCAAAAACAATCCTGTGATGGCAATGTCATGAGTGAATGAAGGAAGCCCAAGAATCAAAACACTTCCCTTGTTGCTTGTTGCATTTCTCTTATATATCCATGATATATTCTCTGTATATCCATGAATACAGTACAATGTACTTCAGTGTTCAATCAACATCTAAACAGGAATCATGTGGTTCTCAACTTGTGGTCTGCAGACCCCTGGGGGGCCACAATATTGTCAGGGTCCACGAAGACTTGAAGAAATGTTATGATTTAAATCTTGAATCTTGGGGCCATGGTCCATGGCCACAAAAGGTAAAGGGGGTCATGGTGAAGAAATGAATGAGAACCACTGCAGTATTATATTCTAAAAAGTCTTTAGAGAAATATTTCCTTCCTTCCTTCCTTCCTTCCTTCCTTCCTTCCTTCCTTCCTTCCTTCCAACAATTTTTGTTTCTGCACGAAGCTGCAATAATGTGGACTCTGCACTTCACACCCACCATGGTATTTGAGGAAAAAGATTGCACAAAATTGAGCTGGTATGAGTACACTGTAGGAGAATGGAATTCAGGTTATTGAGATTTTTTTTACCTTTATAAAGCAAAGTTTTCTGTTAAAAGAGTTACAAATATAGATTATGTAAAGTAGTTGAAATATTAACTTCATCAAAAGTATTTTGGGGGACCTGCTTCTCCCTGCTGCCAGTTTTGTAGTTAATATTTCAAGCATGCCAGCTATTTATTTAATACAGAAAACCACAAGGGCTCTGTTGGCAGAGCTGTAGTCATTCATTATAAAGCTTGGACAGAAACTCCCTTGGTGAGGGCTGAGGGATAGCACAGCACAGCTTCAGACCACGTTGCTAACCTCTGCTGAGAAGCTCCTTTAAAAGGAATCCAATTGCTACTACATATCTCTTCCCTGAGAACAATTTCAGATTTTAGCAACCAAAACACAGACTTTTATAGTGAAAGTTCCATCTGATGTTCTTTCATTAATGGACAAATACATTGGACTTAATCTATGAAGCTTTCAGCATTTTTATTATCACCATTACTATTATTATCAAGCCTTTTTGCCCATACATGGCTGAATATGCTGTTTATATCTTATATTCAAAGCAATAATAGTACAATATCCAAATCACAGTTTAATCATCATGTAGCTGCATGGTCATTAAATTTGTCTTTCTAGCCAGTTCATTTAACTTAAATATTTTGAATACTCACCTCAGTGAAAAAGGGGCAAATATTTCCCACTGGACCTTGCTAGTAAAGCAATTCAAGGATGTTGGTAATAGCTCCTTATAAGGTTTTTATAGACATCTAACTTGGTAGCAGTCCTTATGACAGTCAATACAGATGTAAGTTATTTCAGAATTTCTGTGTAACTATTAGAGGTTCTGGGACACCTAAGATTTCAAATTTAATTTAATGTTTAATAAGTAGCTTTTCTGATTCACTATGGATAATAGATGTTCAAGACTCTTTTATAGTTATTTGATATTTTTGGAGAACTTGGGTATGAACAGTTTTTTAAATGTGATGGTCAGTTTTGCCAAGTACCAAGCAAGTGAGAACATGAGTTATGACAATGAGGGAAGTAGGCACTTGAATTTTTTTTTTTTAAAAAATAGAAATTAATGAATAGACATTCACTGGATTTAAACAATATTTTTCTGAGCTTATCAGGCCTGCAATTTGCATCAGAACAGAATAACAGAATGATAGAGTAGGAAGGGACCTTGGAGATGTTCTAGTCCAGCCCCCTGGTCAGTCAGGATCTCTTCTTAAAAATGTCCAGTGTTGGAGCACCTATAACCTCTGGAGGGAAGTCATTCCATTGATTAATTATTCTAACTGTCAGGCAATTTCTCCTTAATTCTAGGTTGCAATCAATGTTTGTGTGTCTCTGTGTGTGTGTGTGCGCGCACACACACACACACAGACACTAGTTGATTGATTGATTGACTGATGTCCCATAAAGTCACAGATAAATCTTCTCCGTGGCAATCTGTCCCTAAGCTTTCAAGTTTCCCAACAGAGCATTCATTGTCTCTGTAAATGAGTCCATTGACCTTACTGCTGGTTGTCCTCTTATTTTCCCTTCCACCTTTTCCAGCATTATATCCTTTTCCAGACAGTAGATCTTGGCATAATGTGTTTGATGAAGAATCATTTGAGCCTGGTCGTGTGTGTGTGTGTGTGTGTGTGTGTGTGTGTGTGTGTGTGTTACCACCATAGAAAAAAATTACTACTGTGCCCTGAATTTTCCATAGTCTAAACTCATCTAAGGATAATAATAATAATAATAATAATAATAATAATAATAATAATAATAATAATAATAATAATAATAATAATAATAAATAATTAATAATAATAACAACAACAACAACAACAACAACAACAACAACAACAACAACAGCAACAACATAGCCTCCTCTATACATCTTTGGAATCAACAGATAGCTTACCAAGCTTGTACCTTCAGGTAGAAGATTTTGAATTTCTCCTTAAAATGAGACAATCTCAGAAATGCAAACATTCTTTTGGAGAAGATGGAAAACCCAATATATTGTTTAGGCATAGTTTAGCAGTTTTAAACATGAATATATGACCAAAATGTCTTAGTCAACTTAATAGTGACCTCAGGCTAGGTAATCTATAGGATGTTAGTGTTAAGACAAAACTAACAGTATCTTGAAATAGGTTTAGCAGCACTGTCTTGTTTTTTTCCCCTTAGTTTGAGGAACTAAAGAAAGTTTTAAATTTCTAATATTTATTCCAGTATTATCAGAACGATTTCAGTGAACCTGTCAATCACAGTGCAGTGATGCAGAGAAGTATTCATCTAAAGTCTTTTGATTATGTTAGCTGCATGAATGCAAGAGAAATATTTCTGAGATCTGAGCCCAATGAAGCCATTATCCAGATTAACAAAATTCACCACAGTAACAACAGTGAATGGTACCAACAAGAAATCACGATTGTCACATCACTTAAAGCAAGAGTCTGTGAACTCAGTGCGAATGTCTGCCTTTGTGTGTACTGTTGTACCACATCGATTTCCATGCAATCCTAAAAGCTACCTTTGCTTCAAAGCTGGTATTTGTGCAGCTATGCACACAAAGGCCTTCTCACTGAAGACATTTATATCACATATGCATTCATATTATTTCAACCAACATCATAAACCTTTCATCAGAAGGCTGAGATGTATTACTTTAAAAAAAAAATACCTAGAAGGAACGTTTCAACATTTCAGTCTAGAGTGGAGTTGTCAAAAAAGGCAAGATACTGGTTGTGATGTCTGGTCAAAACTTTGTAACTTTTCATGTTTCTTGCCATGGATTACTTGGCTCCCAGAATAACTAGTCAGTATGGCCAATGGTTTATACAAGATTCTTCAACCTGAATAGCCAGCAAAACAAAGTATTGAATAATCAGGATAGGCTTAAGAAATTCCAGTGATTCAAACTTATTAATAACAAAATTTCCACAATTATTATTATATTTGGAGAGATTTCCTTATCCAGAAGATATGGCATAATTCCTTGTAAGACTTCTAAGAGTGTTAATTCTAAATCCATAGGATAATAATGGATTATTTTTTTTCATCATTAAGAAAGGACAGCAAGAAAGGGCTTGTAGTGAGACCATGGTGACCTAGATATTCCTGTCTGAGTGAGACAGCATTTATGGTGGTGATCATAGCTGAATGCTGAATCATGGCTGGCAAAATCTCTCTAGACAAAGAAAGGATCCTGAGATTGCCCGCATGCATGCTGGGGAGCCTCTCCTTGTGAACAGACCACAGGAATCACGTTGTGTTTTTTTAAAAGTTGGTTTATAATTTGAGGGATTACATCCAAGACTGTCATAACACAGTCTTTATGGACAAAATGATGAGCCTTGTTTCTTTTCTTTTTTTATTGAAAAGTTTTATAAAAGTTACAATATAAACCCCAAAACCAACCCACCCTAACACCCCCCTCCCTCCCCCACTTCCCAGAGCTGAGTACAGGGTTACAAATATAATAATTATAATCTCACTAACATTAACCAACTATATAAATAACCAAGTCCATAATGTGCTTTAACTTCCCTTTAACATAAATATAAACAGATTAAAAGTAAACATAATAATAATAAAAACATAAACAAATTAATATCCTAATTATTAAACAATACAATATCCAAGTTGTTAAACAATACTAATACTAAAAATAATAATAATATCATATAATTAAAACTAATAAAAATTCCACTATAATAAACTATTAATAATAATAATACTCTAAAATTTACTCATAGGAACTTTTTAGTCTCATATTTATTCTGAATATAATCAATCCATCTTCTCCAGACCGAAATGTATCTTTCTTGTGAATGATCCTTCAAATAAGCAGAAATCTTAGCCATTTCTGCTAAATTTGACACTTTAAGCATCCATTCTTCTATAGTAGGCAAGCAATCCTTCTTCCAATATTGCCCTACCAATAACCTTGCAGCTGTTATCAAATTCAACATCAAGTTAATTTCTTTAGTATCACAATCTGTAATAACACCCAATAAAAATAATTGCGGAGTACACTTTATCTTTCTCTTGAAAATCTTTTGAATGTTCCACCAAATCTTAATCCAAAAAGCTTTTATATTTCTACAAGTCCACCAGATATGAAAATAAGTAGCATCCAAACTGCCACATCTCCAACATTTGGGCTGTATATTAGGATACATACAAGACAACTTTTTAGGATCCAGATGCCATCTATAAAACATTTTATAAAAAATTTCTCTTAAATTTTGGGCCTGGGTAAATTTTACATTTCTAACCCAAATTACCTCCCATATATCCAATGGAATCAGTTCTTGAATATTTTGGGCCCACTTTACCATACAATCTTTAACTAATTCCATTTCCGAATCCAATTCTATTAAAGCATTATAAATTCTCTTTATATGTGCTCGATTTTGATCTTTAATCTGTTTTACCAAATTCTTATCCATTAATGTAATACCGACCTTTTGATCTAACTTCCACCTAGCTAACAATTGAGTATACTGAAACCAAGGCTGTACAATATTTTCTTGCTTTAACTCAGCTAACGATTTTAATTGCCAATCATTCCCTACCAATCTAAGTAATTCCTTATAAGAAATCCTATCCAAATTCACACCCATAGATACACCCTCTATCGCGTGTCCAGGAATCCCCCAAATTGGTATTTTATCATTTAACTTATAATAATACTTTTTCCAGACACGCAATAAAGCACTTCTTAAAATATGAGATTTAAAAACCTTGTCAACTTTTTTATCATAAATTAAGTATGCCTGCCACCCATATAATAAGTCCCACCCCTCAAGATGAAGTATACTTTTATTTGTTAAATTAAGCCAATCACTAACCAGTGTTAAAACCACCGCATCGTAGTATAATTTCAAATTAGGCGCCTTAAGTCCTCCTCTTTCCTGTGCGTCTTGTAAGATCTTAAGTTTAATTCTTGGTTTTTTCCCCACCCGAATAAATTTATTAATACCCTTCTGCCATTCATCCAAATTGGCATCTTTTTTCAAAATAGGTATCATTTGAAACAAGAAGAAAAACTTTGGTAGAACATTCATTTTAACAGCTGCAATTTTCCCCAACAAAGATAATTGTAATTTTTTTCCAATTGTTTAAGTCCTTTTGTACTTTTAACCATAATGTCTCATAATTATTCTTATACAATTTTACATTAGAAGCTGTAATATATACTCTCAGATATTTAACCTTTTTCACTATTTCAAAACCTGTCAATTTAACTAACATTTCCTTTTCCTTCATAGTCATGTTTTTAGATATTTTAGTCTTATTATTATTTACCTTAAAACCAGAAACTTTCCCATACTGAGTTATAACTTCCATCAAGTCTATAACCGATTGAATCAGTTGAGATAATGTCACAACCAAGTCATCCACAAAAGCTCTCAACCTATAATCATTCTGTTTTATTTTTATTCCCTTTATTATAGTTGATTCACGAATTTTGATCAGTAAAATCTCCAATGTTAAAACAAACAACAATGGCAATAGTGGACATCCCTGTCTTGTACCTTTTTTAATTTTAAATGTCTCTGTTAAACCCCCATCAATTATGATTTGTGCCAATTGTTGTTGATATATAGCCCTAAGAGAATATAAAAGTTTTTCCCCAAAATTCATTTTATCAACAAGTTTCAATAAAAATTGCCAATTCAACTGATCAAAAGCTTTTTCAGCATCCAAAAATATCAATGCCGCAAGGACTTGGTTGTTCTTATCCAAATACTCAATTAAATTAACAATTTGTCTTACATTATATTTCATATATCTTCCAGTTATAAATCCAGACTGATCACTATGAATCATTTGCTTCAAAACTTGCATTAATCTATTTGCCAATATTTTTGAAAAAAATCTTATAATCTGTATTCAAAAGCGATATAGGTCTATAATTCTCAGGCTGGGTAAGGTCTTGGTCCTCCTTTGGAATCAGCAATATAAAAGCCCTTCTCCAAGACGGAGGCACTTCTCCTCCAATCTGGATACTATTAAAAAGTTCCTTTAATGGTTCTATCATCTCTACAGATAATATTTTATAATAAATAGCTGATAATCCATCTGTACCAGGAGCCTTCCCCACTTTTAACTGTTTAATTGCTAAAATAATTTCCTCAGAAGTAATTAAACAATTCATCTCCTTTCGTTGTTCATTTGAAAGTCTAGGAAAATGTGTTGCCTGTAGGTACTTATCTATATCTAAAGCTTGTATATTTTCACTAGCATATAATTTTGTATAAAAATCTAAAAAACTCTTTTTAATCAACTTTTGTTGATATACCTCTTTACCTTTATATTCTATTTTCTCTATAATACGTGATTTCTGTTTCTTCCATAATTGATAAGCCAACCACCTACCAGGCTTGTTTGCATTACAAAACATATTATGTTTCACATAACGCAAATTAGTTGCAATCTGATCAGCCATTAACATATTAAATTGCTCTTTCAACATATTTATAGAAACCTTTAATCTATTATCTGATGGGTTCAAAATAAAAGCTTTCTCCTTCGATTTAATCTCTTCTTCAAGCTCTTTACGTTTTTGCATCTGCTTACGCCTATATCCATTATTCATATGAATCAAAACCCCTCTCATATAAGCTTTACTAGCATCTCAAACCATTGCCATCGAAGTGCCTTTATGCATATTCAAAGCAAAAAATTCTTTCAAATGTTCTCTACATTTCTGCGAAAGCACCTCATATCTAAATAAATTTTCATTCAATCTCCAAGATCTTCCGTTCCCATCTTCAGCAAATAACTCCAACCATACAGGGCTATGATCTGACAATGTTCTAGGAAAGATCTTAGCATTCTTGACCCTGGAGAAAAGATCAGTAGTAATTTAAAAAATCAATTCTGGAGAAAGATTGATGCCTATCCGAAAAAAGTAAAGTCTCTATCTTCCACATTCCGTTCTTGCCAAATATCTCTAAATTCCAAATCATCTTTCAAATCAAAAAAAGCTTTAGGTAATTTAGAATGATTAGGAGAATTTTTGAAAGATCCCTTCTTGTCTTTACTGGAGTCCAAAACACCATTCCAATCACCCATCATGATAACAGATTTATAATCCAGTTGAGTTAGTTTGTGATGTAAAACGTATACAACTTTTTTGCTGTTGATTAGGGGCATATAATCCAACAATAAGTACTTTCTTGCCTTGTAGCACTACTTCAATAATAACATATCTTCCTTGTATATCAGATTCAATTAATCTAGCCGATAAATCTCTTCTTACATAAATAACCACTCCCCCCTTTTTATCTGGGGCAGAAGCTATAAAATGTGATCCCAACTGAAAACTAATCAAGTACTTTTGATCTTTCACAGCAATATGAGTCTCCTGTAAGCAAACAATGTCATTTTTATGTTGTTTCAAGTAGTGAAATACTTTCTTTTCTGTGGTGAATTCAGGCCATTAACATTCCATGTCAGAAGCTTTGCCAACCTTAGTGGCCTGGAGCCTCTGGAACACTACTTGAAGATCAGCCATTGATCTCTTTGGTTGTGCCCCTCCCACAGGCTCTGTAGTAATCGGGCCTTGTATTATTGGTCCAAAATTAGCCTTCTGCTTCTGCTCCTTTTCTTTACATCTATACGCAGCACGAGTCATCCTCTGTTCCTTTGGATCATCCTTTACCTCCAAACTCTGTTCAATAGGCTCAGCCTGCAGTAAATCTCCTACAACCAGTGACATTGCGCCTTCAACTGGTTGTTTATTTTCCAGCCTTTCTTCTATTCTCTTAGGTCATGGAGATGGTGGTGAACCTGCTTTCAGGACATAAGTATAAAAATCTTTTGCCTTTGAAATTGTATTAAGTCTATATCGTGTCCCTGCATAATTCACCACTATTCCAATAGGTATCTCCCATCTAAACTGGACCTGTCGGTTTTTGAGCTCCTCAGAGAGAAAGGCGAAATCTTTTCTTTTTCTAAGAATTTTTGGAGGTATTTCTTTTAAGATTATAATATTTTGATCTGCAATTTGAAATCTCTGTTTGTAAAAAGCCTGAATAATTGCATTTTGAAGTGATCTCCTAGAAAAATAAATAACCACATCTCTGGGTAATTTTTTCTGCCTCACAATCCATGAATTGACCCTAAATATTTTATCCATCTCCCTTGATAATTCATCAGGTTCACATCCCAGAATAGGAGCTATAGCTTTTGCCACCTCCTCTTTCAGATCTTCTCGTGGGTCCTCCTTTAATCCTCTTATTCACAATGCAAATTCCATATCTCTATATTGTGAGATGGTAACTTCATCCTCTGTTATATCAATCTTGTTTTCAACTTTGACAACTCTGCTTTCTAGCTTTTCAGTATTTTCCACAACTTCATCCACCCAGTCATCCAAGCGTTCAATATGTGTAGCTAACCCTTGAAGTGCAAGCAATATGTCTTCTCTCATTCTCTATTTTTATTCCCAAGAAGGTCAGCCATCTCCTCCTTCATTTTACTGTCAAGGAGATCAGCCATCTCCTCCTTTATTTCTTGTGTTGCTTGTTTTAAAGCATCTTGAATATCTTTAAGGATAAATGCAGGCGGTGGGGGAGAAGGTGGAAGTGATTTAGGCTTAGATTGCACTGCAGGCTGTGCTACAGGAGAAGAGATTGTACTTTTAGAAACAGCAGAAATCCCCAAATGCTTTGAAGCCATTTTCCTGCTTATATAAATCCACTTCTTCTAAGTTTCACTTTCCCCTTCAACAAAATCAGCAGTTAAAGGAAAAAAAAGTAAAAAACAAAATCCCAGAAAAAAAGAAAAAAATATTCTGTAAGAGTCCTTTCTTTTTTTAAAAAAAGAAAGAAGCTGTAAATACAAAAAGTCTAATACGTTGTTTAAACTTTGTTGCCAAATGTATCTCTTTCTTGACACTGTCCTTTCAAACAAATAAATAGCATTCTGGCGCCATTTTTTCCTTTTAAGTCAAATTAAAATATGGAGAAGATTAATTCTCCCCGAGTTAAAGTTTCCAGCACTTGCAATTTTAACTTCTCCTGGTCAGCTCTGTCTGCTTTTAAATTACTCACAAGTCCCTTTAAAATGCAGATGTGGATGCGGCTTCTTGCTTTGCTCCTGAAGCTTGGAGCAAAGGCGTCCTGGAATGCAGAGGAAGCCTCGGGCTCCGAGGGAGCTCTCACCCTTTGACCCCCAAATAATTAAGGAGGTCAAGGGAAGCTCTACCTCTACCCGAAGAGCACTCTCCTCCCCCTCTTCTCCTGAGGGGGAGGTTTTCAAGCCACAGGACAGCTGATTTTCGCTGTCTCCATGCGCTTTTCACACAATCGCAGGGCTGGCAGCCAGAAGAAAGCCGCCATCAGCGCAGCATCACCACCGTAAGTCAAGATGAGCCTTGTTTCTTAATCATCTTTGGAGCTTTTGAAATATTAAGACTCTTTAGAATAGCAAATTTTATCACATTCCCTGGGTGAGTTTCTCTCTTCTTCATGAAAAGGCTTTAAATATGTGTTTAAGGATTTAGAGACTATTACTTTTTGGAATAAACAGAAAAAAGGATGCTCAGAATGTTGATTTTGGAAAGTTAAAAATGGACTAGTGAGCCATATAGATTTCAAGCAAGAATCTGAAATTAATTATAATAATCCTTCCATAGAAAACTGTGGCTATTTGGGGCTTTCTTTTTTGGGGGGAACCTATATGAAAAGATGGGACTTTGAATATTGGACACTAGAGGGCACCAGAAGAAATAAAAGGTTAAAATTAAAGATGAATACTTAGATTTGGCACTCTAATAAAGAATGGAGCAAAACATTTGAATGGTGGATATTTTATGGAGATTTGTGAACAATGGACTCAGAAGTTAATTTTAAGAATGCCTGACATCATAGATGAATGGTGTGCAAATGTTTTTACAGAAGAGGAACAAGTAATACTGAATTAGACTGAAATTGATTTGAATGTAAAGATGAACAAGACAAGTTACAAGAATGATATGGAAAAAAGATGATATAGTCAATATATAAATGAAATTGTTTGATTTCTTGGTATTTGAAAAAGATATATAAGTATCAAAATGAAAGATTAATTTGGATAGCATTTTTTTCTTGATCTACAAAAGAGATCTGTTTCAAAGAATTTCCTGAGAGAAGACAAAGATGAAAAGAAACTACATTTGAGGACATTATTTAAAGGAATTAAAAGTGACAATTGTTAAAAGTACAGGAATGGATTAAAGAGTTGGCTTATTTGATCATGAGTAAAATAGATATGTAGTTATCTATCGCATGTGCAATGAACTTTTGCTATTTAAGAATAAATAAATATTTTATAGTTAAGAGATGAGTTAAGGCAGACATAAGGGACGTGGTGGCTCAGTGGGTTAAGACGCTGAGCTTGTCGATTGGAAGGTCGGCAGTTTGGCGGGTCGAATCCCAAGTGCCGCGTAGCAGAGTGAGCGCCTGTTACTCGTCCCAGCTTCTGCCAACCTAGCAGTTCGAAAGCACGTAAAAATGCAAGTAGAAAAATAGGGACCACTACGGTGGGAAGGTAACAGCGTTCCGTGCGCCTTTGGCGTCTAGTCATGCCGGCCACATGACCACGGAGACGTCCTCGGACAATCGCTGGCTCTTCGGCTTTGAAACGGAGATGAGCACCGGCCCCTAGAGTCGGAAACGACTAGCACGCACGTGTGGGGGAACCTTTACCTTTACCTTTAAGGCAGACATGTCAAACTTGCGATGTCACGTGATGTCACACGACGTTTCAGAACTTTTTCCCTTTGCCGGCAATGGGATGGGTGTGGTTTCTCCGTGACGCTCTGGCCCGCGGGCCGGCAGTTTGACACCCCTGAGTTAAAGGAAGAAAAGAGCATTTGGGAGAAGAAAAGTATTTTAAGAAATGGTGATAATCTATCAAAATTGTTTGTACTTGTCATAATGAAATTACCTCTTTACATTTTTCTTCTATTTTTCTTTTTCTTTCTTTTTCATTTTTATTCTGTTCTGCACTTTCTATTTTTCTTTTCTTTTTCTTTTGCATTGGTTTTCATTTTCTCCAAATATCATCTTTAATGAGATTTTTTTAAAAAATATATAGGAAGAACAGCATGAAAATACTACAGCAAGATTAAAAAGTATATGGAAATTAAAAACAGATGTAATTTTGGCTAATGGCAGAAATTTACAACAAGGAATTTTGCTCCAGAAAGTTTATCTGCAAATGTTTTTTAACTTCTAAGTTGCATCATGTGTTGCTTCTTGAATCTATAGGATTTTTTAAAAGTAAGCATACTCACTTTCATTTTCTGAAAAATTCAGCTCCTCATGTTTGAGAATTGTAAATAACATGGTGGTTACATCATTTTCACTTTCACATAATAGCTAGTAACAGTTCCAGAAAGAAAACAAATAGTTCAGTTGAAGAGGCCTCTAGAGAAAGATTTTTTTTTAATATAAGCCTATTGAGTTTGCATCCCTAATTCATTTTTATTAAAGGGAATTGTGCTTCAAATGGGCTTTTATAATTCAATTAAGATTCCATTTAAACTTCTACTAAAACTCCTCTCAAACATTTTCACCCATTTTAAAAATTGGATGCTTCTGAATAATCCCTTTGATTTATGCTTTTAGAAATTAGCTGAGCAGGCATGTTTGTACACAAATGTACAGCCAGACGATTTACATTAAAGATGAATATTTTAATTACTCATCAAAAGAAAACTCATCATGAGTGAACTATAAAGCACATAAACACATAGTATTCTGTTTTATCTGGATTATTCTGTTTAAGTGTTTAAAGTAGATGTAAACAGATTTATTTAAAATGTTTTTAAAGTTTTTTTAAAAAAAATAACTAATTGGCCAATGATCTTTTAAGACTGATTACAACATGAAGTCAAATTGTTGATTCTCTTCAGCCAAAATATGTCACTGTCAAACATTATAGAGTGCATAATGGACTCAGAAATAATGTGACACCATAGATAACCATATGTTTTAACTCATCATATTTCTTAATTTTTAGCTGAATTACAGTACCTATTCTGATCAAACCAAGTGTTGTTATCATCTAAATTTATGAAGGGGAAATACTACAAAAAACATATACTCTGTTGTTTTGTTGATGAACAATTGTCTCTCCTAGTAGTCACATGTTCTAATGTGAATACATTTCACACTGAAGGGGAAAAAAATCACCATTGTGTATAAAGAAACAAAGAATGCAAAAATACATCTGCAGAAAATTTCAAACATGTTTCAAATGTTGTTGTTGTTGTTGTTAGCTGTGAAGTCATGTCCGATCCATCGTGACCCCATGGACAACGTTCCTCCAGGCCTTCCTGTCCTCTACCATCTTCTGGAGTCCATTTATGCTCACGCCTACTGCTTCAGTGACTCCATCCAGCCACCTCATTCTCTGTCATACCCTTCTGTTGCCCTCAACCTTTCCCAGCATTAGGCTCTTCTCCAGTGACTCCTTCCTTCTCATAAGGTGGCCAAAGTATTTGAGTTTCAACTTCAGGATCTGGCCTTCTAAAGAGCAGTGAGGGTTGATCTCCTCTAGGACTGACCAGTTTGATCACCTTGCAGTCCAAGGGACTCAAAGGAGTCTTCTCCTGCACCATAGTTCAAAGGCTTCAATTCTTTGGCACTCAGCCTTTCTTATGGTCCAACTTTCACAGCCATACATTGCAACTGGGAAGACCATAGCCTTGACTATACACACTTTTGTTGGCATGGTGATGTCTCTGCTTTTTAGTGTGCTGTCTAGATTTGCCATGGCTTTCCTCCCCAGGAGCAAGCATCTTTTAATTTCTTGGCTACAGTCCCCATCTGTGCTGATCTTGGAGCCCAGGAAAACAAAATCTGTTACTACCTCCATTTCTTTCCCATCTATTTGCCAGGAATTGAGTGGGCCGGATGCCATGATCTTGGTTTTCTTAATGTTTAGTTTCAAGCCAACTTTTGCACTCTCCTTTTTCACTCACAACAAGAGGCTCTTTAGTTCCTTTTCACTTTCTGCCATTAGAGTGGTATCATCTGCATATCTTAGGTTGTGTTATTGAATGCTAAATCATGAAACTGATTCAGATAACTAAACGGAAGTTTCTCCACAGCAGAACAGATCTGAATCTGGACCTTTCCAAACTTTCATGAATAATTCAGAAATTAATGGGAAAGTAAAGAGAATTTCCTAGAATAGAGATGGACCAATTTGAGCTAACTGTCTGAACTGCAACTAATTTAAAAAAAGGTCAAACAGGACATCGACTAAATCAAGGAATGAAGAAATATAAATCCGCAACAAAAAAAACCAAGATTATAAATATCCAATAGTTACTCAATATGACAGAATTCTTAGATCATTCTTAAATAAGTGGTCATTCATAGATCCACTGAGCTGTATACTATCAATCAGCAAGTTAACTGCCTGGTCCAAAATACAAATAAACAAGGAAGATCAATCAAAATGGAGAATAAAATCAATTGATTGACATCTCACAGAAAAGCTGCAATCTCCAACCAACTTCCTCCAGTTCAAATCCAGTGCAGATTACAAATACCATAAGGCAACCCCGCCTCCCATTCTGAACTGTTGTATTGGGGGGAAAAAAGCTTTGTAGAGATATAGGGTAAAATATCTGCAAAAAAACCATTTTACAATCTCAGTATTTATTCTCTAAAGCCTGAAGAAGTACTTTAGAATTATGCATAGAAGAACCACAGAGGTTCCAATAATACATGAAACCCCTCCCCATATCCACCTGCTACTTGTTACACATTCCAGCTCCTTCAATCAATGCTATCATTCCAGGAAATTAGGACACAAGTTGCTGTATTGAGGCAGAAACGTGTTTCATTTCTTTCCATGTACCTCTGAATCCTTTGCTTCCCCAATAACAAGGTTGATGAACTAATCACTTGCATGCCATAATGTTCACGTCATCATTTTTGAGTCACAATTACACTTTTCTGGGGCTCCTCCTGCTGTTTAAAGTTCCAGTTTGGGTGAGGATGGAACAGGACAAATTAATCGTCCATTGACGATTAATGCCTAGACAAGAGATGAATAAATGAAGGTAGTCCTTGGCTTACAACCGCAAATGAGCCTGAAATTTCCATTCCTAAGTGAGGCAGTTGTTCAGTGAGTTGTGTCTCATGTTACGATCTTTTTGCCACAGTCGTTCAGTGAATCACTGTGGTGGTTAAGTGAGTCATGCGGTTGTTCAGTGAATCTGATTTCCACTATTAACTTTGCTCGTCTGAAGCCAGCTGGGATGGTTACAAATGGTGATCTTATGATTCTGGGACAATGCAACTGTCATAAGTAAATGCCAGTTGCCAAGCACCTGAATTTTGATCATGTGATCCTGGGACTGCTGCAACAGTCATAAGTGTTAACAGCAGTCATAAGTCACTTTTTTCACTGCTGCTTTAACTTCTGACGGTCACTAAATATGGTTTTAAGTTGTAGACCACCTGTTTAATTGTGCTAAACAATTAACAACAAGAACATTCTGAACAGATATATGTTTTAATACAGTTAATTAATAGTGTTTAATTAACATTTCATATCTTTTATTATTTACTAACATATAATACACCACTTTTTTTTTTTTTAGAATTCCAATGCCACGCTCACGACCAAGAATTCAAATACCACATAAAAAGACACATTTGCCTTTTTTTCTATCTTGTTTGTTCCTTAACTATCCTTTCTCGTTGGACATTTTTGCAGGGGAAATTGACTCCCTCTTTTTGGCAACCATTATCCTGAACAATTATTTTTATAGTCAGTAAAAGGGTGTATGCATGTGTGTATGTAGCACAAAACTGACTCTGTGGTTGCCAATGACTGATGAACATAGAGTACTTGTGTAGGCAAGAATTAGAGAAATCTGGAAATCTGAAAATTCTAGGAACTTTGGACTTTGAAAATGAATAAAACATTGTTATGGAAATCGCTTTGTGTGCTACAACAAAGAGTTAATAGTTTTATCCTAAGAAAAAGACTTGCCAACTATGATTAATTTATGGTTAAAAAACTCAGCTTATGTAATTATACATACTATACAGATGCACATTAAAGGGAAATCAGCAATATGCATGTCAATGTTATGTGAATGTTCTACATGGAAAGAAGATAACTTGGCCATTATGTAGATTTATATTAGTGACACCTTTAGTAATTGTGTTGTTTATAGAGAGAAATGGTATGCCATTTAACCAAGTTTCTTTCTATCAAAGAAGATTTATACAAAAACTGAATCTTGAAAATCATTTCATGGGAGTGGTTCTTATAATAGAGATGTCACTCACTGTAGGTTAGGACTTTGTAGGCAAAAAGCAAGACTGATTTTTGCCTAATGATTACAAGAATGTACTGTTAAATTTAAATAAGAAAAATCTATCAAGATGTTATTTATCTCTGTATTCATTTGTTATGTTTTTGTGGGAAGAGAGTGGTTCACAGAGAGGGACATTTATCATTTCCTGTGCTGTAACTTCTTGAACTACCATTTTGTATGCAAGCATTTTCCCATCAGTAAATTTGTTCTTTTACTTAGACCTCAAATCATAAGAAACTGCCTTGGATGAAAATTAGTCTGAAAGAACATTGCGTGTGTCAGACTTAAGGTGAAAAAAATAGGCTTTAAATAAATGTTTTATGTATTTTCCTGGGGAGAAAAATGTAATTGCTGCTATTTTACATAGTTGGCAATGCTTTCTACTAGGTGACTAAGTCCTAGCTAAGCCACATCACCATAATAATCAGTAATAATAAAAAGTTGGTGCTTACTATTTACAATGATGGACAAGACATATCTTTTCCTCACCCTATCCCAATTTTCTGGGACTTCATTTTTAGTCTCCTTCATGAATTATTATCAATACATTTCTTTGACTTCAGCTGCCATTAGTGAAGTCCAAAAAGCATCCTTTGTTGGGAACAAATTTATGTATTTATTTTTATTTTATTTTATTTAATTTTTATACCGCCCTTCTTCCGAAGGACTCAGGGCAGTGTACAGGGCAATACAATAAAATACAATATATAAAAATTAAAAAATATTAAATACTACAGCCCAATTCAATAAATTAATACAATAGCATTAAAATACCCCTAAACCCATCAGACCAGGCCGGCTTGTTCAAATAAATATGTTTTTAGGTCACGTCGGAAGGAGCGAAGGTCGGGAGCCATCCGGAGCTCCACCGGTAAACGGTTCCAAAGGTCTGGCGCGCCCACAGAGAACACCCTCCCCCTGGGGGCCGCCAGTCGACACTCTTTGACCGACGGCACCCTAAGGAGGCCCTCTCTGTGGGAGCGCGCTGGACGAAGGGAAGTTGATGCCGGCAGCAGGTGCTCCCGTAAGTAACCCGGACCCATGCCATTTAGGGCTTTATAGGTCATAACTAGCACCTTGAATCTTACCCGGAGGGCAACCGGAAGCCAATGCAGCTCACGGAGTAGAGTTTCATGAACATACTAATAATATAGTAACAGCAGATATACATTAATAGGACTCAGCTCTCATCAGCTTGTTTGACCTTACAATGTGTTTGAGCCATCTGTTATTATGGAACCCTCTTTCTATAAGAAATGTGGTAACACTTGCTAGTTGAAATTCTTTATTATATGGTAGTTCCGTAGTAGAAGATTAAGTAACGAACTAGGTTCAAGTTACAGTATTTGATAATGGTGATAATGATAAAGGTTTTCCAACTTTCTCTATTTAATTATGGAAAGAATTGGAGATGCCATTTAGAGAAGATGAATGGATAAATGAGTCTAACTATTTCCAGTCACATCAGCTTCATCTCAATTAGATGAAGTTATAATAAATAAGAACATAATGCTCAGTTATATCACACATCCTCTCTCTACATATATATTATTAAATTAATATACAATATTTTCATAATTTATTATTTTTTTCACTGAGTAAAGACAATACAAATTTAAGTTAAAGGTAAGAGAACTACAGAAAAAGAAAAAAGAATAATAAAGAAGTGTTTCAAATCTTCTGAACAATAGTTATAACTACATTTATATTTTTTAAGGTTATATCAACATTTCCTTCTTTCTTTCCATAATCAACACTTTCTAATCATCATACCCATAAAACATCAGTTCATTTGCTTTTGCTTTTTTCAGCAAAAATCCATAAGGGGTTTCTAGTCACTAATAAATGGAGTTCCAGAACTTCAGACCACAGATCCAGGTCATGCTTAGATGGGTTGTTTTCTAATGATGAACTGAAAGTGTCAAATATGCTATCATAAGAAACAAGATCATAAAATAAATGTATCACAATCACTTCATTGAATTATCATCTCATTAGTATTACAAAGTTATTGGATAGACCACTAGAAAAAAAACCATGGAAGATTATTTTTATATACGATCATTGTTGTGAGCCAATTATAGCATGAAAAAGGGAAAGATTCTGAAATATCCACAATGAAGGAATGATTAGGGAATATGATGGAATTAGCAAATATGGCAAAATTAACTTATAGACAGAATCTTGCCAAACTAAAGCACTCTCCTATCTGTATCTACCATGTATTTTGAGAACTATTAGGGAAGGACTGTCTTCACCCTCTTTCCATCACACAAACTATCTGAACTGAGTTGCCCCTTATTCCTGTAAAATGCACCCCATCCCTCCTGGGAATCCAGACTACTACATTCCATCAATTTCATATTTTCTTATTAATAACCTGCTGTACTATCTATCAGAAATAGAAAAATAGGCAGGTAGTCCTCTGCTTATGAATGTAATTGAACCTGGAATTATGGTTGTAAGTCACTGTGATCTTTAAGCAGGACATCATGTGGCTGTGCCTAATTTTATGACCTTTTTGTGGTGGTGTTAAGTGAACATGGCAGTCATGAAGCAAAATTGTTATTGCCAATGGGCATTTTTTTGCTGGAAACTGGAAGCAAATACTGGAAATCATGCTCAGATGACCACAGGATGTTGCAAATGGTCATAAATGTGAGCCAGTGGCCACTCAAAATAGCAATAGCTATAACAATTAGACATATAGTGCTTTACAGCATTCTCTGGACAGTTTACAGAGTCAGCATATTGCCCCCAACAATCTGGGTCCTCACTTTACTGACCTCAGAAGTATGAAAGGCTGAGTCAACCTTGAGCCTCTCAAAATCAACTTCTGGCATTGAGCAGAGTTAGCCTGCAATACTGCATTCTAACCATTGCACCACCCTGGCTCCTAAATGTGATCACATGACCATGGGTTATATGTACAGCCATTGGAACTTCAAAACCAAGTCATGAATGCATTTTGGAGAGTCCATTGTAACTTAACTAGTTATTAAGCAAGGACTACATGTATTGGTAATATATGATGCAGAACCCATTATATTATACAATTAACATAAAGTTTACTTTTATTAAATACACAACCAAAGCCTTCATACAGAGACCCATAAATGAACAAGCATATTCACTACTGCTTTAAATATGTAAAGTGTTAAATATTTTGAAATCTGGATTTTTTTTATTATTATTTTTTTTTGCCTATGGAGCTGAGCTTAATCAATGATGCAGTTTTACTTTTTATGAAGAGGGACACTTAAATAAAGAAAACCCATTTCATTTTAGACAACAACAGTTAAAATTATGTTATCTAATTTTTCTGTGAAGCATGATTACAAAGTTAGGAAAAACAATTTTATGTTAAGTGATTTAGTTAGATAATATTTATGCCAAGAGAAGTATGCTACCAGAGATATTCCTAAGAAATTCTCCATTTACCAAGTTTTGTGAACATTTCTTAGAATATTGGTAGTTCCATTATGATTTACTTGTAAAGTATAACATAAAAGAGAGCTAGCATTTATTAGTTTTTTCTTGTTTAATACAGAATGTCATCCTTTAGCTCTTGTCATTGATCAATTCATTCTCAGCAGCAAATTAAAATAACTTTCTCTGACCTGCCACATTTCTTTTGAAAGTCATTTGGCATTTTAGAGAATGTCTGATCTTACTTTTCATTTCACCTCTGTCTAACTCTGAGAGAATCGAAATGTTATTTGCAAATAGATTTGTACTTGGATTTTTTTTGCTTTGCTCAAAGGTTTATATACTAAAAGTAATAGACAGAAGGAGAGTCTTTGGGTTTCATAAAACCTAAAGAAGCTTTATTGGGGAAAAAACCAGGTGTATTATTTGGTGAGGCCATCAGGTTAGAACAGAAAGACTAAGGAGACTCTAGAAATAGATAGTTAAAACTGTACAGGAAATGATGATGATCCTCAATGGATTTGGACTTCACATATGTTTAAATTAATGGTTTATCTTTCTGTTCACAGCTTTATACCTTGCAGGGGGAAAAATCTTAATTGCTCTGACTATACTGTATAAAAGCAATGTAATAGAAGTTGATTTCTCCTTTTGGTTAGGGATCAAGAGCATCCATCATAAGCTTGTGAATATGTCAAAAGTTATAAGGGACATGGGGGGTGTGGGGTGTTGAAGGAGGGGTAGCATATCTGGTGGAGTGGTCTACCCTGTCCCTTTTAAAGCTTATTCCCCACCTAGTACTCAGATCTCTTCCATAATGGTTGCCCATTCCATTGAATTATGATTTTTTTTTCTGCTAAGAGAGTAGGACTGGCCCAGTGCAATGGCTATTCCACTTAAAACTACATCAAGCACAGGTTTCTGTTGTGCAATTCATCTTCATCTATAGCTCATCTACAAATTCTTTCAGTTGAAGTCTAATTTGTTTGGAGTGATAGAACAAAAGTCACTATTGATGACACCAGCTGACAAATGTAAAGAGCTTCAAATACTTGAGGAGCCTCATTTCAAATGAAGGGTCTTTGGATAAAAAAAATGACTCTTGAAATCAGCACGGTCCTACGCTATGAAACATCCACTGGCTTTGAAGACAGGCACCATCAACACTGATAGAAAACCATGAGAGGCTACTCCTCCTCTTGCCATAAATGAATGAGTTAAAACTAGAGATAGTAAGTGTTAAGAATGGACAATATGATTGAGGACGTGAAAAGGAATCAGTTTATGAAAAAAATGTTTTGTTTTGTTTTCAATACTGACTAAGACCACAACACATTTTTAACCAATGTTACTATTTACCTTGTCCCAGTGGCATTATTTCACAAGATCTACATTAGGTCTATGTGTCTATGGAGATTCTCAATCATCCAGGTCATGAATTTCCCAAAGGTGCTTTTTCAAAAGGCAACTGGATTTTGTTTTTCCCCTACATTAGGTCCTTGACACAAGTGATCCATTTGCATCCATCTTTGATCACAGTACCAAAGAATATACAGGTACTGAAGCAGTATTAAGACCAATGCATTGAACTAAATGAGTGAATAATTTGGAAAACAATAGCTTAAGGAGAAATCAGCTTGGTTTTGAGAAGTTCTGGTTGGTGGTCTTCAAATCTTTTGATAATCACAGTTCTATCTAAATGGGTGGCACATACTATATTTAATTTGTTAGCAGTCACTTCATGAACAAATTTCAACATAATGATAGATCATATATTAATAGTTATGTTTTAATATATGATAAAATCTTCAAATGAGGACCCAGATTGTTGGGGGCAATAAGCTGACTTTGTAATAATGCCGCTTGGGGGGGCGAAAGCCCTAATAAGCAGGCATATACATAGAATGAAGGCTATTGCTAAGCACATTGATTTGTGCTTTAGATTGTAAGCCGCCCTGAGTCTTCGGAGAAGGGCGGGATATAAATGGGATTAAAAAAAATCGCAGCAGTTAAGACAAAGAAACTGAAAGTAATATAAGGTTTGTCAAGTACAATAGAATAGAATAGAATAGAATAGAATAGAATAGAATAGAATAGAATAGAATAGAATAGAATAGAATAGAATAGAATAGAATAGAATAGAATAGAATAGAATAGAATAGAATAGAATAGAATAGAATAGGAGCTTCTTGCAGGTCATTGTAAGGGAATGATTAAGGCATAGGGTTTGGGGTTTTTTATCATATTACCACTATAGTTACTGGTTTTATTGTTGCTGTGGGCCACCTAGAATTGCTTAAGATAGATGGCCATATAAATATTTTAAATAATTAAATAAAATAAGTATATATTTTTTTAAAAAAATGACTCACTGCAGTTTAATTTGTTGCTGGAATATTATTTCACAAAGCCGGATGTTTAATTCAAGAACATTATCTTACCTAAGTCATTATGAGCATTCTATTATCTTAACTGATTTTTTTCTCCTCAAGAAATGTTTCACTTTGGTTCGTTCCTCAGCATTACTAAAATAATAATTATAGTTCCCTGTAAACCATATTTCACTTGGAGGTTTTCTAATCCAGTTCCCTGCTCAAGCAGGAGAACCTATACCATCTCAGACAAGTGACTGCCTAGTCTTTTCTTAAAAATCTCCAGTGATGGAGTGCCCACAATTTCTGGAGGCAATTGTCCTCACTGTCAGGAAGCTTCTACTTAATTCCAGGTTGCTTCTCTCTTTGATCAGTTTCTAACCATTGTTTCTTGTCCTTCCATCTGGTGCTTTGGTGAACAACCTGGCCCCCTCTGCCTTGTGGGAGCTCCTCAGATACTGGAACACTGCTATCATGTCTCTCCTATTTCTTCTTTTCTTTAGACTAGCCAAACCCAAGTCCTGCAGCCATTCTTTGTATGTTTTAGTTTCCAGGCCTTTGATCATCTTAGTTGCTCTTCTCTGAATTTTTTCCAAACTCTCAACATAAATATATATATATATACGTGTGTAGGTAGGTAAATAGAGAGGTATGTATGTAGGTAGGTAGGTATATCACATTAATTCTTGAACCAGACTATTTTCATACAATCTCTTATTACATGAATCCCAGTTTGGCTTTCCAAACACATTGCATAATTTCAATTTTTTAAGTGAATATTGTTAGATTATTAACTAGGCAACAGCCCTGCTTATATCTATTCCAAATTATTATTCAAGGATTTGCATTTTTCTGTTATTTTTCTCAGCAGCCATTTCCCAGTCTGTTATTTTCTTTGTTTAATATTGACCACAAATACATTCTTTGCACAGGATCAATTAAATCAAAGCTTAACTAAAAATATGCATCTAGCGCTTGTAATGATCCACTAATTGTCCTTGTATTTCTACATCTATAGGTAATCAAGCTAATTCTCAGTAGTAAATATTGATTATAAAGAATCCAAAATATTGATAGTGCAGAAAGCATTTCAAGCAATAAAAAGAATCTCTTGTTAAGAAAAAAATTATGTGTGATTTTCTTCCCTATGCTTTCCCCCCCCCTTTTTAAAAAAGTAATGCAATCAGCCTAGTATTGGACCATGAATCAATTCCTACATTGTCTACACAGTTTTAACTATCAGAGATTTGGCTCCCAGGATCATTAACTAGAAAGTAAAGAATTACTTGTGGGTTGTGTTTGTTGGTTTTTTGTTCTGTTCATTTAGACTGGCTATCTTGAGGGTCCTTCCCAGTGGGAAAAGTAGTATAAAAACTCCTTTTAGTAGAGATTCCACAAAATGATTTTTCCCACTTGTATTGCATAAAAATATACATCCAAACATTTAAAAGCCTCTCTCATGAAACTCAAAAATATTTGGAGGTTTATAGCATATTGAAATTGAATATTTGAATGGTAGAACTAAATCCTCTCCAGGTTTATCACATTATCCTTAAAACCTTCCCTTATAGGAAAGACGGGAACTTGCTTCCATGAGAATCACCATCTGCACTTTTATTTTGATCCACTCTGTTATGTGTTTTGTTGTTATTGTTGTTGTTGTTGTTCCAAAGCCAACAGTGCACAACAGTGTATAATCAAACACTAATCTATGTCTTCAGGTTTATCTTCAGTATCAGCTCAACACTATTTTGAATATGATCTGTGAACATAAATAGTATCTAGTCCTCACCTACCGTATGAATCAAAGTTTTAAATTCAGCTGTATTGTTTGTTACCCATTTGCACAGAAAAGAGAAAGCACTTGTAATGCCAGCATAAAAAGTTCCACTAAATTGTAAACTATCCACTAGCAAATGTCTATGGAGATTCTCAATCATCCAGGTGATGGTGGTCCCAAAGGTACTTTTCCAAAAGGAAACTGGACTTTCTTGGTGTTTTTTTCTTTGAAAACATTTCACTCATCTCATCCAAGAAGCTTCTTCAATTCTAACGAAACAATTTGGCCCATAGTTCTGTACCTTTCTCTATACTGCTGAACTGGAAATATGAGAACTTGTTAGTAAACCCTGATAACGTGGTGGCTCAGTGGGTTAGGACACTTAGCTTGTCGATCAGAAGGTCGGCAGTTTGGCGGGTCGAATCCCGAGTGCCGCGTAGCCTGTTACTCGTCCCAGCTTCTGCCAACCTAGCAGTTTGAAAGCACATAAAAATGCAAGTAGAAAAATAGGGACCACTACGGTGGGAAGGTAACAGCATTCCGTGCGCCTTTGGTGTCTAGTCATGCTGGCCACATGACCACAAAGACATCCTCGGACAAGCGCTGGCTCTTTGGCTTTAAAATGGAGATGAGCACCGGCCCCTAGAGTCGGAAACGACTAGCACACATGCGGGGGAACCTTTACCTTACCTTTACCTTAATGTCTATTATACCTTTGTTTTCAGGTCAAACAAGGCTCTTCACAAGTCTGATGAATTTGTGGGAGTACACACAAAGGACAAATGTTTTTGCAGAGTCAAGTTCTGGTACAGAACAGGTATTCCCAAGTCAGATGCCTACATACTTTCCTACTGAAAGGGTTATTAGCATGTATTTTGAATGCTTAAGAACTGAGATAACTTGAAATTATTAATAAATCTATTTGTTTTTATCAATCATAAGAAAGAGTAAGTTGTATTTATTTATTTGCTTGCTTGCCATGACCTTAACAGATTTACCAAAGCCATCACAATGATTCATATCAAACAGGCAAGCCAACCATTGAGAAATTATGTTCATCAAAGACCCTGTTAGTCCAAACATTATTCTATATGCTATTCCTATAAGGATGTAATAAAATGCATTAATCATATATAATAACATTTTAAATCACTAACTCTATAGTGACTTTATTAAAGTATAAAATGGTCAGACAAAGTCGAATAGAAGATTTTTTTTAAAAAAAATTCTATTTAAAATTAAAATATTTAAATGAAGACTCACAAAACTGATCACATAATAAGCCAATAGATTGGCTGTCACTGAGGCTATGTGCTGTAGTTTACTAAAAACATTTTACACCCTTGATACAATTACAGCTTCCATAATTAAAATATTAGAACCACCTTATAAAAGCAGCCATTAAAAATCATTCCTAAGTCTGTGTTCCTCATGGGATTTTTAGAAAACATCCAAATTGGATTTGAATTGATTTCATTCTATTTATAATATACACAGCTGGAACAAAGATTTTAAGTAGTCTTCCTCCTTTTTAATGTCTAGATAGAAAGCTTCATGTTTACCAGTATAATATATGGTGTGCTCTCAGTGGTAAATAATAACAATTTGTTAGTTCTATGCATCATTTTTCATAGAGGAGCACAAGACGTTGCATATATTGCAACCACCTCCTATTGTCTCCCACAACAACTCTGTAAGGCAGAATGGGCTGTGAGAGAGTGACTAGTGTAAAGATACTCTGTCTGACTGCTTTTCATGGCCATTAGTAAAGTAAACTCAACACCAAATACTATACTGTCCATACATATATGTGCTTAATGCTCTTACCCTTCTCTATGCTTAATTTCTTCTACTACTACTACTACTACTAATTAGAAAAAAAGATGGAAGGGAAGAACTTTTCGTATTTGGTAATTCCTTTGTATGTCATAATAGTTCAATTAAATATTTTGTACTGACACTAATTGAGTCTTTATTAACTTGGCATGCTCATGTTTAAAAGTGTCATTTTAACCCAAAATAGAAATGTATTTTGTACCACACATATTTACTAACACCAGAATGCTAATTTGTCTAACTTTACTATTTTTAATGCATTGCTATTGAGTCTCCTTGATCAGATAAAAAAATGTAAGAAATATGTTTGTGTTGTATTTTTAAATCCTTGTCTCTGGATTTTCTTTGACCTTAATAAACATTACTAAAAAGATACTGTTAGCTGATTAACATGTAAAAAGAGGTTTTTTTTTTTCCAGACTACAAAACTATTTCTATATACCATAATAACAACTCAGTTATGGTATTTATCAGACTATAATTAAAGTATACAATCTGTAACAATGCATTAGACAAAAAGATTAATTTCAGAGATCTTCGGTATTTATGGCAGATGACATTTAACAGATATTGCAGTCAAAGAAATGTTAAGACTTAAGATTATACAATAGTTTCCATGGATTATAGACCAATTAAAGTTTTCAAAATTGGGAAATGAATACCCTGAAGTTGTACACTATCAACTTATTTAACATATGAAGAATATGCCCTGTGAAATGTTAGACTACTTGAAATAGAAATTGGCATAGCAACTGCTGAGAAACACATTAGCCATCTCAGATTTGTCACTGATATCATTTCCAAGACAGGGAATACAATGCATTCGGAAAGTAGACAGATCCCCTTCACTTTTGTCAATTTTGTTATGCTGCAGCCTGATTTTACAGTTGTTGAAATTCTTTTTTCCCCCTCAATAATCTACACTTCATAATAACAAAATGAAAACAGAATTTTAGAAATGTCTGTAAATTTATTAAAAAGAAGAAAAGCTGAAATATCACATTGGCATAAGCATTCAGACCCTTTGCAGCAACACTTGAAATTTAGCTCTGGTGCCTCCTCCCAGTTCTCTTGATCATTGCTGACATGTTTATATACCTTGATTGGATCCACCTGTGATAAATTAAATTGATTGGACATGATTTAGAAAGGCACAAGCCTCTCTTTAGAAGGCCTCACAGCTGACAATGCATATTGTAGCAGAGCAAAAGCCATGAGGTCAAAGGAACTAAAGAAACTTAATTCTTGGAGAAAATCAATCCAAAAAGAGGACAGCAGAAGATAAAATGTTGGCTACTTTTACTGATTATACAAGCATGGATTTTTGAGTACAAGTTACTAACAAACAGTACAAATGTGAGGAGTCAAAAGAAATTGAATGACTGAATATGTTAAAATATAGCCCACTGATTTTAATTTAAGCTATATATGTACCACAGAGTGCTCTGTTACAACATTTTATTCAAAAATAAATTTAAATTATGCCATTGAACTTACTCTGAGATATATTTTATGATTGCAATCTAATTTGCTGTTAAGATAATTGAACCTTAAAAGCTAAGGCTCTGATAGCAACTTGCTAAGCATTTGCGAATGTTAGCAGCAGTGTTTGTTCCTTTTTCATAATATGAGACTTCAGCTGCAAATATATGCTTAATATCTTAATATCTTATTAAAACATTTAATATTAACTCCAAACTATTTTTATTTATAAATAAAGCCTCTATAAAGTCATAGAGAAACAGTCTAATATATATACAATATAATTATCTGACCTTAAAGTTTTTACTTAAAATCTTTACTTAAGAGGAAAAATGTGGTACAACTTTTCAACTTCTTAAAATGGTAATAACCCAGGGCCAAGGTATGCATGAAGATCTGAACTTGACTATGTTGCATAACATACACATTATTATTCTTGATTTGACACAGACAGCCTTACCTCAAATGTTCATGCAACAGATTTATTGATTTAGCGTATGGCATACAATGTCAGGGAAATCTCCACGTGCTAGACACAATGCAGTCCTGCCAGCCTAGATTGCTAGTTCATTCTGTTCGGCGCTTGCATGCCTATCACCGGTGCACTGCAGGGGGCAAACTAGCTTTATACCAAATTAGCTAGCGGTGCTCAGTTTTCTGGCTCTTCCCAACTCCTCTGCTGGTCTCACCTCACTTTGCTTCATGTCTGGCCAGGTCCAGCACCAGCTTTCCACTCTCCACCCACACAAGCGCAGCTAGGTTTTTCCTACCAAAATGGTACCCATTTATCTACTTGCAATATTGCATGCTTTTAAGCTGCTGGGTGAGCAGGAGCCAGGGACTGAGCAATGGGAGCTCATGGAGCCAGGCTCAAACTACTGGAGTGCAGACCATTTCTGGGCAGCAGGTCCAGTGTCACCGTGTCTCCTTATGCAACAGAAATTTCTTACACTTACATACTGACTCCTGGTTGGGCAAGACCAGCATATATAATGCAAAGCAAGACAAGTTTCTTCAAATGTGGGTCTATGAACCATGAATGTAAATGAACAAAACTGGTTATCAAAAATATAGAAAACAATTTCAAGTATTGCAAGCAATATCCTAGGAAGAATCATTCAGGATTAGACTGATGGAAACTAGGGAAATGTGCTCTGACATGTTTTATATAAATTTTAATGTAGGTTTTTTATTCATTATTTTAATGACTGATTCACCAATGCTTTCCATCACAAACTCATCCTAGAATCTTATACTCAGTGTCAGTATCATATTTTGATGCTGTCATCTATAATACCCTCAGTTTTTTATGAATTACTTTTGATGTTCTTCTCAAAAACTAGCTCTGTACCGTTGTGAGTTTTTAAAGGACATCACAGAGACTGTATTTCCTCAGGGAAATGATGTGGGAAGCCTTATATGCCTATCACATAACAAAGATGATGTGAAAAAGATTTCATTCATTATTTGGAAAACACTTTAAAATAATCCAGTAAAATGCCATTGTTTATTTAAGAAAGAAATAAACAAAAGTGTCATTTTTATTAAAGTTAAGGCTCTCGAAGAAACTTATATTCTTTGCTTAGAATCCCTGATTCAGCTGAAATCTCCATTATTTGTTTCTATTGCTCTCTTGGAAAGGCATTAAGCAATGTGCAAGTTAATATGACATTGTATAGAATTGGATGGCATATAAGTTCAGGGTTGGATTTTTCAATTGTTAATATTTGCAGCTTTCAAAGTCTAGGTCATTGATATTTTCTTGGTATAGTGCACAGGTCGGCAACCTGCGGCTCCCAGCCGCCCGGTGCGCGCGCACCTCTTCCAACGGGCAGTGGTGCGTACGCACCTCTCCAAATGGAGAGTGGCACCGCCCGTTTGGAGAGGTGCGCACGTACCTCCGCGCGAATGGGCAGCGGTGCCGCTCTTTCAGGAAGCCCGCCGCGGCCCGTCTGTGAAGCTGCCGAAAGCGGCAGCTTAGCAGACGGGCCGCGGCAGCTTCCGCAAAGAGCGGCGCCCCTGCCCATTCCGAGAGGTGCGCGCGCACCTCTCCGAACGACCGGAGGTGCGCGCGTACCTCCGCGCGAATGGGCAGCGGTGCCGCTCTTTCAGGAAGCCCGCCGCGGCCCGTCTGTGAAGCTGCCGAAAGCGGCAGCTTAGCAGACGGGCCGCGGCAGCTTCCGCAAAGAGCGGCGCCCCTGCCCATTCCGAGAGGTGCGCGCGCACCTCTCCGAACGACCGGAGGTGCGCGCGCACCTCCCCAAACCTTTGGGGAGGTGCGCGCGTACCTCCGCGCGAACGGGCAGTGGTGCCGCTCTTTCAGGAAGCTGCCGCTTTCAGGAAGTTGCAATGTATGGCAGTGAAAGCTGGACCATAAGAAAGGCTGAGCGCCAAAGAATTGAAGCCTTTGAACTATGGTGCTGGAGAAGACTCCTGCGAGTCCCTTGGACTGCAAGGCGATCAAACCGGTCAGTCCTAGAGGAGATCAACCCTGACTGCTCTTTAGAAGGCCAGATCCTGAAGCTAAAACTCAAATACTTTGGCCATCTAATGAGAAGGAAGGACTCACTGGAGAAGAGCCTAATGCTGGGAAAGATTGAGGGCAATAGAAGAAGGGGACGACAATGAGGTGGCTGGATGGAGTCACTGAAGCAGTAGGCATGAGCTTAAATGGACTCCAGAAGATGGTAGAGGACAGGAAGGCCTGGAGGAACATTGTCCATAGGGTCGCGATGGGTCGGACACGACTTCGCAACTAACAACAAAAAGAATGATTATGATACAGATAGAAAAATAGGTACTAATGTAATCTTGAGAGTAATTACTTATAGCCATTCACTGTTGTTATACAAAACCTGGCTATATTATATGTGATAGGAATATTCTTATATCATAGAAGAAAATCAATATAAAATTCCTCAGGTCAACTGACAATATATGACAATAGAAATGAAATGGACCTTCATTGAGCATTGTTATAAAATGGACAATGTAACAATACTTGAAGGATGGATCCAATTGAACTGTCATCACAAGGGCAAGTTCATCTAGCTATAGAAACTTTATTACATTTCCCATATGAAAGTGTTGAGGGAAGCCTGTTTAATCTGGCTTTAAAGTAAATCTTAATGAATTGATATAATTAGTTGGTTTTCATCTAAGATATTTAAATGGTGCTGATATAGGACTAAGACCTCTTTCATTCTGATAATATTCAGGAACTGTTATCTAACGATTCACTTAGTGTCCATATTTTAAAGTCACAATAAGAACTTTTTAAAAATGCCAGAAAAAGAACTTCTTTAAAGAATTATCTACAGCCAACGGAGATTGAAATTTATCCAATAGGGTGGATGGAATCAGCCCAGCTGGTGAAATAATAATAGCTCTGTTGTATTAGGGCAGGAACTGTACATTACAATCAACTGTGTGTAACTTTTTAAAATCTCCACCATCATATGGAAAGGTGCCACACAAACAGAAGGTTTTTCTGCTGTTCTCTAGCAGCAGCTATGGGAGGAACTTATCTCTTGGCAAGAGATCATGAACATATGCTCCAGAATACATTCTCTATTAACAGAACATAAAAATGTGTCATGTTTAGTCAGCCCCTGTCATATTTTTTGAATATATATGAGAATCTCAATTGACTTGAAATCCCATATGCATACTTGAGCATGAAACAGGCTAAACAAGCACTGTTCAAAACCCATACATTAACAGGAAGTACCGGCAGGGTTTTTTTAATTATTGAATGTATCTGTCAGCCTTTTTTCAAGGTTCTGATATTCCCAAGGCAGTTTGCAATACTAATAGAGTAGGAAAAAAGTCAGCATCAAATTGTAAAAGCACTTTAACCTGTTTCCTCAAATCAATGCAACTGAAGTAGAGGAGGATGGGAGTTAGCACGTTCACATCTGCATAGTGGTAGCATGTTTGGGAGGCATTTTGCTCTATTTATGGGTCTGTAGTTAATCGGAAAAATGTTAAAAATTTGCTTTACAAAAATGCAAATTGAAGAGGGGGCACGCAGCCGAAGTATTCAAGCTGGTGGGCTCCAGGAGAAAGGTCCTATCTGCTGCTCTCTGGAACATCTTTCTATCTTTTCATAAGGGCCAAAAGACATGGCTGTGCCAGTTGGCTTGGGGCCCTATTGAGGAAACAGCACACTGGAGGTGATTGACTAATAACAGATCCCACCTACCCCCAACTCCACCTCCACCCTCCCATATGTCTTTGGCTTTAAGTTTGATCGGAACATTTTTGTTTTAGCTAAGGTGTAATTGCAAGCTGCTGTAAGAGTCACCCTATGGTAAGATCAGTGGCCAATAAATTTATAAATAATAAATAAATAAATTATAAATTTGTAGAAAATAATACAACTTTTTTGAAAGAAATACTAGTGTTACAACAAATAAGTGTTTAAAGCCCTTCTCATTTCCTTAGGTACATTCCATCACTTTACTTAGCCATTAAAATCAGAGACATGTCTATAATCAATAAAACACATAGTGATGACTTTTTGGCATTCTTTGGATTCTCCAGCATGCATTGGCAATGATGTGTTATTATCCCTAGCCTTTTCTAAAGCTATATTGAACAGCTAGTAATGTGGTACTGGATGACCCTAAGAAGTGTTTTGCTAGCATATACAATAAAGCAAACATGTCAAAGTCGCAACGTCATGTGATGTCACATGACATATCTGAGCTTTTTTGCCATTGCCAGCAATGGCATGGGCGCAGCTTCTGAATGACGTGTCCGGCCCATGGGCCAGCAGTTTGACACCCCTGCAATAAAGGATACATACAATAGTCTGCTCCCTTTGTTAGGTTTCCTCTTTTGGTATTGTCATGGAAAAACCCAATGAAAAAAACAAGAGACAGGAACACAAAACAATAATTCTTACTTTAAGATTCAGAGGTTTATTTTGCTAATAATTTGGAACACAGCATGCATAATAACACAACATTACTTACATTAATAACCCATTGCAATGAGGTCCACTGGCATAACAAATTCCAAAGGACAGCTATAGACCAATGGCCCCAATCTAGTCCTGAGCTAACATTTTTATGCCCTTATTCTTACGACCACCCACTGATAGTCATTATCTTGCAAAATCAGTTCCTTGTTCTTTTGTGCTGACCAGCAGTTTCCACATACACCCGTGTACATCTGAAACCTTCCCCCATCTGCTACTTTCAGTTCCTCTTTTCCCATGGTTACAATGCTCATGTTCCAAATATACATGTAAAAATATCTACTTTGCAATTTCATATTGCACACATTGCAGCAGTTCAGCAAATTACAAATAATTCATCTATATTGTGAAACAGTTTGAGTTAAAGCTTAAATCATTGCTGTGGGGCTTATCTTACTTTGCTCCAAGTCTTATCTTACTCTATGTGTAGGGGGCTATATTTTCATTTCCCACAGTCCCCACTTCTTGTCCATAAGAACAACACACATGTTTAGTTTATTGCGTGCAAAAGCAAATTACATTTTAATCTGGCATCCTTCATTTAAGATCATGGAGGAAAACTAGTTTGATTGGTAGGCATTACAGCAGTGAGGACAGACAACTCTAGATTGGCTGAAAGGTGGGCAATTGACACATAGGAGTATACATTGGGTCACCTGTTGTTAAAGTAATTGTTGACTGCAAAAAGGATCTGACAGAGGGGGCATGTGAGGCAGTGAGCCTTGAGGATGGGGTGCTGGATCTACCTGACAAGGAAGAAGTACAAGAAGGCAAATTAGGGAGGAGGCAGAGATATGAGTATTGAATGTCATAAGGGGCACTGGAGAAGACTTAGGAGCAGCAGAGCAAATACATTTTTTATGATACAAAAAATTAGATATAAAAGGAAGAGGAGGACTGAAACAGATAACAAAACACACAATATTTTGCCTCCTAAACAAGAAAATATGTTAGAAAGAACACCAAACATTCCACTGCCATTAAAATCCCCAAAGAAAGAAGGGGGACCATCCTTGTAGTCGCGCACAGCCTGCTGTATTTTGACAATGTTGTGGAACAGGCTGAGGTTGCCGTCAGGAATGTAGACACAGCATGAAGACCCTACAAGTTCACAAGCTCCACCTTCCTTGGCTAGGATGTAATCAAGGGCCAAGCAATTCTGCAACACAGTGGTGTGTATGGTAGTAAGTTCAGAGCCTATGACCTCCAAACTAGAAGCAGTAGTATTAGCCACCATTTATAACAAGATGGAGAATCATTTACATTGTTCCCACAACACACTAATGCCCAATTGAGGAACAATGGTGCCAAAATATTGGTTCCAACCACTAGAAAGGACATCCCATTTCTGGCGAGAAGAAGACGAGGGAACATGGAGGTCTTCTGGTTTTAGAAGGGGTAGCAGCCCTGAAAAAATAGTACCTAGATAAAAACAACCCTTCCACCCAGCAGAGAGAGTATGATAAGCTCAGGAGCCACAAACAAAATGTAGTCCAGAGGGAGCATGACCTGAAGATAAATGAGGATGGGGGATTCATAGCCTCATGCACCACATAATCATAACAAGGGTACATTTGCCAAGGATCAAACATACAGGTGTCACCAACTTTGGGATCACACACAAGTATTGTTTGTTTGAGGTTGGTTCTAAAGTTACATGGCCTAATTAAAGTATCTCCATGATGTTCTCTCCAGACAGCATCAAAAACTGTGGTGAAATTACACATGATATAACCCATATTACTGCTACCTCTAGAAGCAAGGTTAATCCCATTAGATTTGAGGCAAAAGTTACCCAATTCAGATTCAAGCAAAGTAAATGCTGGAGGCAAATATGTGTGGGTGTATGGGGGCAACTGGAACATAAGAAATAGGTGTGGTAAAATCTATTGGTGGAAAATGTAGGAGGCTGGAGGATACCAACTGGGAATACCATGAATGCGGCAAAGCTCTAGCAAAAAGAGACCATGCTATCAGTGCCTCCAGCATAATTGCATATCCAACAATCATTAAGCTTGTCTGAAGCATGTGCCACTTGATAAGTGCCAACTGGCCCAAATATATATTTTTAGTAAAGTCAGTATATTCCTCCTATCTTTGTTTTTCTTGGAATAAGTTACTATCTCTCCATTGGCATTCTTTATCATATCACTTTGAGCTGGCCCGCTCTTCTGAGTTCAGAGATCTTTTGGAAGACTTTCCTTGTTTTTGATTTACAGATGTTTTTGTAATACTGCTTCTTGTCTTTTCTAACAGCTTTCTGAAACACTTTCTTTAAGTTCTTTTCTTGTCTTTCATATTTTTGCCTTCTCTACTCTTAGCAATTTCCATCATTTATTCTGACATCAGTTTGCCTTCTGTTTCTTGATCTTTGGCAAGCTCTTTTTACAGTTATCCTTAACAACATTTTAAAGTTCATTGCATAGTTCCTCTGCCTCCATATCATGGTGTTCCAGAATTTAAATTGATTCCTGGTGTTTTCCTAAAAAAAAAAAAGATGAATATACATTGAGAATCAAGTTGTAAAAACAGGCTGGCTTTCTTCTTCCATCTTACCTTATCTTGAAATGAGCAGTTTGTAATTGTTCCACATGCAGCCTCCAGCCCTATCTTTACTATTATAACTAACTCTTCCATCTCCTTTTACCAGTAATACAGTCAATTTGTTTTTTATCTGATGATGTCCATTTATATAGACAACATTTGCATTTTGAAGTCTGTGTTAGCAATGGGATTGGCAGAAATGGATAAACTATCATTTGACTTTGTTTCAGTTTCTGAGTCTATACAGCCAAAGTGTATTTTTTCTCCTTGATATTTCCAATTTTGTATTCCAGTCCCCAATAATAAGCAGCAGATCTTGCTTTCATATTCAGTTAACCTGAAAATTGAACTTGACCATAAAATGCATACATACACACCCACAGACCTTTTGTTCTACCTCAGTGGTTGGAACATAAACTTTGATAATTGCCAAATTAAAAGTTTGAACACAAAGTAATTGATGTGATTCAGTCATTAATTGCATTGTACCTAAGTACTATTCTTGATATATGCTTCCTAACAATGCAAGCAACACCATTTCTTTTTGTTTTCTATGTCCTGACAGGAAATGTTGCAGTTCATTTCAATTCATTGATATATAAAATGTCAACTGATGTAGTCAATTAATTCCATCTTTCATCATGTTGAGAATTTTCATGTTCATAATTCTTACATTCCATGTTCCCATTTCAATCTACTCTTGCAATTTTAGATTTTCTTTTCCATTCTACATTGTAAAGACAATTAGTATTCCAAAAGATACCCAGTTACTCCTCATTAGCATATTGGGTTCTATTCAACTATTATCTATCTATCTATCTATCTATCTATCTATCTATCTATCTATCTATCTATCTATCATCTACAAAATAAAGGATGAGTTTATCATTGTATTCTCTGTAGACTCTATTGTTGTCATTAACTGATAATCTAACTGTAGATGGTTTGCCTATATTGCTACTACCCAATATATATACCTGTTTGATTTAGTTGGCCAGCTGGTCAAGTCTTAGGTGAACCTACTGGTATATATTTTTGGCATGAACTTCCAATATTCTTTACTCATTTCTCCCAGGAACACTGCCTCTATCACCATCATCACAATAAAGCAACATATTAGGACTTGGGGGGGCGTTGGGGGGCTGAAATTTAGAGACAATGAAGCTGTTATTTCTGTGTAATCTCATTTGAATCTTGGATCCAATTGCTACCTTCTTTCTTTTAAAAGACTAAGAAATAGCATTCAGGTCCTTACAGAAGTGAAAGACCAGAATCTTGAAGAACAGTGATGATGGAATTGTTCTCTCCAAGAGGACAAAAAGGAAATTTGTCTTTATTGTTGTTGTTAGTTGTGAAGTCGTGTCTGACCCACTGTGACCCCACGGACAATGTTCCTTAGTTATCTTAGCTGGTTACTATCTACTATTACAACAAAACGAATATGAGCTGGCTGAAGCTGTTGGTATATGAACTTTGTTTCCTCCAAGGAATACAGATCAGGGAAGTAATAGGAAAAAGCAAGATTTGCACGCCCACTGATAGGAGCTGTAATACGTATGTAATGATTGCATTATCTTATTTATCTTATATTTTCTTTCTCTCAATTCCTTTTTATATTTACAAATTTGGCATATTTTTTATAAAGAAATTTGTCTTTGAATTCTACTTTCTGTGTATATTTGCACACTTACCCATCCACCACTTGTGTTTCTGGATTTTGGCCATTATAAGCATCTTACTTTCTATTTCCCTAGAACTGGCCTAAAAGAAAAAGTCCTGAATAAGAAGGGGAAGAACAGTGTAGGACATGTTAGGAGGTCCTGAGTGACTCATAGAAGCTTATTGTAATTAATATTTACTAGGGAATTCTTAGAAGAAGGAGTCTGCTATGAAAGTTTTAAATTATACCTTGGTAGAGCTCATAACAGCAGAAAACAGAGACTAATCTGTTATGATATTAATAAATGGGAATCTAATAAATCAGATAATAAAATAATGTATTTGTACAGACATTGCAAACAATGTAGTATTACTGAAATGGGTTTGTTAAAAAAAGTTTCACCAGACTAATTTTATATCATTGTTGATTTAATAGTTTCCTTAATAGACTGTGGGAATGTTGTAGATGTAGATGTAGTATATTTTGATTCCAACAAACTGCTTGACAAACTTTCATGGCCAAGCTAAATAAATATAGACTGAACAGCATGTCTCTTAGGTGGAGCAACAGCCAGTTTGACAACTGTACTTAAACAGTTCTCATCTATTGTTCTTCATCAAACTGGAGGATGGTTCACATGGGATGGTGTTAAATTTAGAGCTCATCTTGAAGAATCTATGAGCAAGCTGTTAAGAGGCACTAAGACAAGAGATTATACAGTTCAAAGATATAAGAAAGCATGCACAAGGAAAAAACTGAAAATAAACCCATCTTGACTGAGTAAAGGAAAATTTCTGAAATCCTCGTAGTGTCTGGTTGTTTTTTTTACTGAATTATCTCAAATGTCTGACATAGAAATCTGCCATGTTTGGTCCTGTAATCTAGAACTCTTTAGCATTTTCATTAATTATTGGAATTAATAAAGGAAATATTTTCCAAAGGCACACAAACTCAAAACTGTGTGTTGTGTCTAATATTCCATTTTTTAAAAAGAAATATTAAAATCAAAATGATTTTGATGAATTGGAGAAATGGTCTGGACTGAACAGAAAAATAGCAAAGAGTGACAGCACTTTGCTTAGAAAAGGTTTACAACTGCACCAATATAAGATGACATGGTAATAGCAACCTTGAAAAGATTCCTGCAATTAACAGATACTGGATGTGAATTAACAAGAGAATAAGGCTGCTAAAACATGCACAATTTTAGGCTTCTTCAGTAAAACTATAATTTCCAAATCACAGAAGAACACTCTGGATTTATTATACCTCACCTCAGACACTCTGAAACTTTCAGGACAACACTTTAATGACTGAAGAACAATTAGCATTATCAAGGAACTGGCATGCTAAGGCTTTTGAGAACAGATTGTATTTACCTTTGAGAAAAAGACAGGTTTTGTAGCAGTATGTGAAGGATGTCATCCCAAAAGTCAAGACTTGTTTTCTATTCATTCATAAAGCAAAACACAAAATTATAATTGTAACTTATAGAAAGTTGAGTTCTGGTTGAATGTGAGGAAAAGATTTATAGCACTTTGAGTAATTTGAACTGATTAAAAAAGGAAATGGTGGGTGCAGTCAAGCAGAGTCTAGACAACAACTATGGATGTTCTAATATTGATTCTGACATTGAGGAAGGACTTGAACATGATAGTCTAAATGGTCCTTAACAACTCTACCCCATGGCACATTTATTACTTCTGAAATCCAGTACTACAATGATAAAGGTTGCAGGACTTTATGCATATATGCAATGAAACTTATCCAGATCTACATCAATCAGGACTTGCACTGCTTCAAATAGTTTACTGTCATCATTGTACACAGATTTTTTTAAGTGGAAGAGAAACAAATAAACAAAAAGGTTTTCATGATGGTCGGTTATGATGTTCAATCATATTTTCTGCAAAGTTTTCTACCTCTTGATGTTTAATTATTTATCCATTTTTTCCTAGCCTCCAATATAATCTGATCAGGATTTTTTAATCAAAGAAAGTCATTAGTAGTGAAAACTAAGCTCTTTCACTATTATTTCCTTTAAAAGCAGGGCTTAATTAATTGTTTTTTTTTTTAAAAAAATGCAACATTTGCCATTTGGTGCAAAACTCAGATAATCATATATTTATTTTGCTCTACTTGTTTTATGTCAACATTTTTTGTTTCAGTGCACCTCTATGAAAAGTTATTGTTTTAAACATAATGAAAAAGCATTCCAAGCCTAAAAATGTTGAAATACATATTTAAGAAGCTGTTGTGTTGCATAGTAGGTATAAGAATATTCACATCTCTACAGTTTGTATCTGGATTATTTAGAAGACCCTTTGACCAGTTCGAAAACTCTACAGACATGAAATTTGTTTGGGAAAATCTTCAACTTTTCTCAGGCAACAAATTAAGCAAAATGGGACACACGTGATTCCTTAAGTCTGTATAACTATAGGGCAGCTATTACAACTTAGGTCAAGCTGTGATCAAATGGTAGATCCAACCTTCAGTTGAAGACCAAGGGCTAAGTATAGCAGAACAATATACTGCTCAGTGGTTACATTACATTTCTTTTTTTAGGTCATCCAATCCCACTGAGAGCAATGCAATAGTGCTGAATGATGTTTATCTGATAGAGGAGAGCACACAAATCTGAGCTATGCAGGAAAACAATCTATTTCAACATGAATATGAGTGCCCATATATTAAGATGCAAGGATTGGGTTTGTGTGTGTGTGTGTTACAAACAAAACCGCTGTGACAATCATTTGACATACCATTGTTCCATGTCTATATTTTGGCTGACGGGATCTTTTAATATGTTTTAAACATTGTACATGTGTGTACGTGTATGTGTTGGATTCAATAGCAGTGAGCCACAGTTGTCTAATGAAAACAACATTTTTTTTACAACAAAGACAAGATCCTTATTCATGTCTTCCCCAAATGTGCTTGTATGTTATACGTTTTCTCCTAAAATTCCTCAAAAGAATTAAGATATCCTTTTCCTACTTTTCTTTTCATTTTCTTTTCCAAACCAGTTTAGGGTAAACTGGGATACGTTTTCTTGCAATATATTGTGTTAATTATTTATGGTGTATGTCTGTCCCCCCCAGGCCATTTGTCTTTTAATTCACTTGGTTTAATGTATTGCAGTAGTGTTTTTAATTTGTACATTGTCCAGCATCACCACTGAGTTATTAGAAATCCAATAAACAAACAAATAAATCTCAGGCCAAAGATAAAACTAGCTTAAAAGCAACAGAATCCTGCATTTATACACTTGTCAGCTTCATTCTCTCTAATATGGCCTGCCTTCATATTACATTTAAATCTGCATTGTATATCAGCTTGTTTCATAATCATAATAGTAAAGTTAGAAGGGAACTTGGAGGTCATCTAGTCCAACCCCCTGCTCAGGCAGGAAACCCTATACCATTTCAGGCAAATGGCTGTCCAGTCTCTTCTTAAAAACTTCCAGTGTTGGAGCATTCACAGCTTCTGGAAGAAAGTTGTTCCACTGGTTAATTGTTCTAACTGTCAGGAAGTTTCTCCTTAGTTCTACGTTGTTTCTATCCTTGATTAGTTTTCATCCGTTGCTTCTTGTCCTGCCTTCGGGCACTTTGGAGACTAGCTTGACTCCCTCTTCTTTGTGGCAGCCCCTGAGATATTGGAACACTGCTATCGTGTCACCCCTAGTCCTTCTCTTCATTAAACTAGACATACCCAATTCCAGCAGCCGTTCCTTATATGTTTTAGCCTCCAGTCCCCTAATCATCTTTGTTGCTTTTCTCTGTACTCTTTCCAGAGTCTCAACATCTTTTTTACATTGTGGTGACCAAAACTGGATGCAGTATTCCAAGTGTGGCCTTACCAAGGCATTGTAAAGTGGTATTAATACTTCACGTGATCTTGTTTCTCCCCAAGAGATCCATGCTTATCTCACAACAGAATTATACTAAGACTTTCCTGCTATTAAATAGTTGGTAATCACCCCAACTATTTAAACATATAAATATGAAGATAGATCATGTTAGAGACAATGAAGCTGTTGCTTTTAAGCTAGTTTTATCTTTGGACCCATGCCATTTTGTTCAGGCCAAGAACATGCTAGCTATTTTTGGAGTGCTGAAGCCATGCTGCAAAAAGTGGCAATGAATTAATAATGTTTCTATTACTGCTTTGCATTTTCTAACAAGATCTGAAGGCACTCCAAAATAGTAGGAATAAAAAATCCATTTGGGAGAATCTTACCCTATTCACTCATTCTGCTTAGTAGAAAGCTTTGGATTTGTGTACTGTATTTTTTTTCTGTTCACTTGGTTTATTTATTTCAGAAACACATCAGTTCCCTCAAAAGCAACATGGCATTGCTCAACATATGATACAATATGGAAGCAAATACTGTTTCAGTCTATGGTTTAGAACAATCTTTGTCAAACTTGGCAATTTTAAGATGTGCTAGCAATGTTAGCACTGGGTGGGACATTCTGGTAGTTGAAGCCACACATTTTAAAGTTGCCAAGTTTGAGAAACACTGATTTAGAGATTAAGGGCTACCTAGCTTAGAGCACAGTTTTTTAAAGCTCTGTGCTTGATTTACACCTTGTAAATCAAGGTGTATTTGGACACCAAATTCTGACCTATGATCTGCATTAAGATTCAGAAACTTGTAGAACTTTCTGAAATTTTATTAATCTATGATAAACTTAATTTAGATGTTTTATTTTTTTAAAAATCACATTATTTTATAAGACTAATTACAGCTAGCAATATAATTATACTTGTTCCAGATTTTTTATTCTGTTTTTTTCCTGTTCTTTCAACTCTGCCATGGATACTTTGTATTAATTGATATGTTTTTGAAGTGAAAGTCATGATCAGGTAGGTAATAATTCAACTGTTTCCTGTATTATATCACCATTCTATATAGAAGAAGAATCTGGGTTGAAAGAGAGTGATCCAGTAATGCACCAAGTAAGTGGGAAAGTGCAAGAAAATGACTTTTTTGGCCAATGCAAGATCATTCAGGCCTGCTGCTGATTTGAATTGGGAGAACAAATTAACTCCTAAGAAATCCATAGAGAAAGCTTGCAATCTGAAATGGATCTACAGGGAACTGGACTTTGGTAACTTTTTCATGGTCCCTCCTGATGGATTCTTATTTTTGCTTATTGAGAATACATAATAAGAAGTTAAATAGCAAGTAGATTTCTTTCCCATATTTTGTATGGTGCCCCTCAAGCAATACAACCATTTTAGCTACTTATTAAATTAGAAGCCATTAACCACAATATATATAATATCAGCCAATTATTTCAGAATTCAGTACTTATGTGCAATCCAGTGTAATATGATCAAAACTAGGAGAAATAATGCTTTGTCTTTTGTCAATGAAGTCACTAACTTTCATTTTAAGAAGAGACTGGACAGCCATTTGTCTGAAATGTTACAGCATTTCCTGCCTGAGCAGGGGGTTGGACTAGATGACATCCAAGGTTCTCTCCAACTTTATTATTATTATTATTATCTTTTATTCCTTAAACATGAACCTCAGTCAACTGAACATTCAAACTGACTGGAACTGATGGTTGACACAGGTTGCTGCCCGCATCCTAGGTATTAACCAGGTACCTCCTTAAAATGTAAGATGTTCCAAGTAGCACAGTTTTTTGTAGCATTGCTGGAGTTATTGCAGGAAGCTTCAACTTCTTGATGTATTTTGCAAAGTTTTTGGACATAGTTCCCAGTGCCCCGATTTTTTCCAGTACTTTTTCTTTGACCTTGGCATCTCCTGGTACAGCTATATCAATCAACTGTACGCTTCGGTTCTCTATGACTGCGATATCTGGCGTATTGTGTTCCAAATGGTGATCTGTCTGTATTCGAAAGTCCCACAAGATCTTCACCCTCTCATTGTCAACAACTTTTTCCACCCTATGCTCCCATGGCTTTTTGGACACAGACAAGTCCTAGTTTGTACACAATGCCCAGTGGATTAATTTAGCAACTCGGTCATGTCTACCTTTGTAATCAGTTTGCACAATTTTGCTGCACTCACATATTAGATGTGAAACAGTTTCAACTTTGTCGTTGCAAAGCCAGCAATTTGGGTTTATTGTTGTTGTTGTTGTTGTTGTTGTTGTTGTTGTTGTTGTCTTTCAATAGGCCAGGTCAGCCTGCATTGCCATTATGCTTATGATATGAACTCTGACTAGAATCTCATAATAAAAGAAAAATAAGTTTAAAACAGATGCTGAAGCAGAGGCAATTTAAAACAACAATGATTGGAGGTTTTTCTACCCTAGAAAGAAAATCTTTTGCCCTCTGGCGTGACCACTGACAGTTTATCAGATAAGGTATCCCTGAATTTATTTTTTGGATTCAAAGGATTTTAGATGTTACAGTAAATGCAGTAAAGAACAGAACCTTCCAAAATTAATTTTAAAGAAGGATGGGGAGAAAACATTTCAATATTATAAATTTTAAGGAATCCAAATTTAAACTGCAGTCTCATCCCACAACTAGTTTTGAATCACGTAATCCTGAAGCCATGAATAATTATTGAAAGATATACCTCCACAAACGATACATTTTCCATGCCTGAGTGCAAAAACTATTTAAAAAAATAATAAGTATGCAGTGAGTTTTTCTAAAGGTAGCCTATCTATTCCTAGCAGTCGATGTAGCTGATACACTGAAGTCAGTATGGATAAATGACAGCACGTATCAAAGTAAATAGATCTCATTTTAGAGATTCAAACTTCAACTATTTGTAAATGGTTTTTGTTCTGCTTGACTACAGGTGAACTTTAAAATGTGAAACCAACCTGAGAATAAGAAAACCTCAGTGAACTGAAAATGTAACATTATTTCCCTAGTCCCTCTTAATCCACAAAGATAGTTTGGGAAAAGAGGTTGATAACAGGCAAATTGAATACCTAGCAAGGATTAAATTATAATGGGAAAGAGACTTTGTCCTTGATGCTTCGGTCACTAGGGTTTCAATTTAACAGTTTATTTTTTCCAGTATAATATTGGTAACATCTCTAAACCACTATATGAAGAGCTGACGTCTTTGCTGTCTATTATATGATTATGAACATATTATTTCTCAGGTGGTATCAGTCAAAGAGAGCACCTTTGCTTCAGAAGAATTAACCTGCTTTTACAGTTAATCATCTTGGGCAATCACAGAGAAACTACAATCCCCAAGATACACAGTCCCAGGTTGTTGTTTTTTAATTCTGTGTCAGCCTTTTCCAAATACATTCCTAGTTTTCTTAGTTTCTCAATGCAAAATATAAGCAGTCCTCAAAGTCAGTTATACATCAACATAATGAAAACAATCACAGTAACATGTAAGAGCCTTTAGGAATATCCCTACGCTGCATCATTGAATCACCCCATTTATTGTTCACCATATTGTTGGTACTTTTAGAGGAGAAAAATAGATACTGGCTAAAAATAAATGTGATGGTTTAGCGATGCAGTGTAGGAGATGCAGGCCATTATAGGTCATCCTCAACTTACAATCACAACGGAGCCCCAAATTTCTGTTGCTAAGCAATGCAGTTGTTAAGTGAGTGCTGCCCCTCTTTATGACCTTTTTTGCCACAGTTGCTAAGTGAATCACTGCAATTGTTAAGTAAATCATGTGATTGTTAAGTGAATCTGGCTTCCTCCAATGACTAAATTTCTTTTGCTTGTATTTTCATATATCTATATCTATATATCATCTATATCTATATCTATATCATCTATATCTATATCTATCTATCTTTATCTCTCTCTCTCTCTCTCTCTCTCTCTCTCTCTCTCTCTCTCTCTCTATATATATATATATATATATATATATATATATATATATATATATATATATAGGTAAAGGTAAAGGTTCCCCCGCACATGCGTGATAGTCGTTTCCAACTCTAGGGGCCGGTGCTCATCTCCGTTTCAAAGCCGAAGAGCCAGCGCTTGTCCGAGGACGTCTCCGTGGTCATGTGGCCGGCATGACTAGACGCCAAAGGCGCACGGAATGCTGTTACCTTCCCACCGTAGTGGTCCCTATTTTTCTACTTGCATTTTTTACGTGCTTTCGAACTGCTAGGTTGGCAGAAGCTGGGACCAGTAACAGGCGCTCACTCTGCTATGCAGCACTCGGGATTTGACCCGCCAAACTGCCGACCTTCTGATCGACAAGCTCAGCGTCTTAACCCACTGAGCCACCGCGTCCCTATATATATATACACAAAGAAGATAATCAAACACCAGGATAAAATATAAACAAAACTGTATCCTAATCCACTTACCTTTTGTCGACTAACTGCCGACGTCATCAGAGTAAAAGCCAGAGTTCAGGGAGATTGCTTATAAAGCTGGTGGTTTTTGCAACCTGGTAATTGAATGGGTCACCAGTCTACCCGCCCCAATCGACCGTATAGTTCCTAGCTGACCTGCATCAATGTTTGCAAATGCGGGAGTCACTTTCTCGCTCATAGTGACTCCCGAGCTTACACACATTGATGCGGGACAGCTAGGAACTATCCAGTCGATTGGGGCGGGTAGACCAGTGACCAGCTCAATGAGCAGGGTGCAAAAACCACCAGCTTTACAAGCAATCTCCCTGAACTCTGGCTTTTACTCTGATGATATTGGCAGTTAGCTGACAAAAGATATATATATATATTGTTTTCTGAGGTTTCTTCTCCCAGAAGAAGGAAGCTGAAGCCACTAGCCTGATGATGACGGATGGGATTTCGTCGAAACATTGCTCCTACACCTTTAGTTCTACGCGGGAAAAAACCCGAATGACCAAACATCCATATATATTTTAACAACATTTTATCATAATGGTCATGAGGTAATATGCTGCCATTGTTGTTGGTGTTCATAGTAATAACAGTAACAGTAGTAATAGCAGCAACAGTAGTATTTACTCTCACTGCTGTCATTGTTATACCACTATTCCAATAGTTATGTAATGCCTTGTATGGATTTTAAGTTATTCAACCTTCCTTTGAAATATATTATGGATTTCATTTCCTATCTCAAGAAATGAAAGTGTTGGTTTCAAAACCTCTGTTATTTGCAATAAATCAGCAGCATAAGATCTATCAGGGATCCTGATTTATTTCGTTTATGGATTACAGAAAGAGCTATCATCATATTCATGGAAAAGCAAGAATAACTATGGCTGTGTGCAAGAGAAATGAGAAGAATAAGAGGTAAAATTGCATCTATGCCCTCATTGTTTACCAGTTTAAAGCTTTATGTGTTATTCAGCTAAATGGTCAAAGAGGTCTTTGGTACAGTTATTCCAAGTTAGGAATGGTTAGAGTTTGTTGCCTGTAATTTAATCATTCATCAAATCAACATATGTCTTATACTATTTCAATAGTCAAATATTACTATGTTTAGATCAAGCCCAATAAACAGTGAGTCTGATATGATAATTTAACTCTTCCAGATTAAATATTTATGCTTCTTAGAGTGGAGAACTTACCAAATATAGCTCATCTTTCTGAAAGACAGAGCATCTATTTAATGCTGCTGAGTTCAGCATATGCATGATCCATCAGTCACATAAGTGCTGGCTGAATAAGTGCCTAAGGATAACATTAAAAAAGAAACAAAGGTACATGAGTTAATGGCCCACTTTTTCATTCCTAGCTTGCAATTTTTTGCTCAGTCAGGCTTGTGTGAGTTTTTTCCTCCATAATCTTTCGCCATTTCAGACAGTGCCCATTCATGCATTACAGTGATCTGGCATTACATTAAATATATGGATGGAAGTCAATGTTTGCTTGCTTCACACAGAAATAGTTTACTTTGTTCAGATAAATAAACAAATAAACCCTGACCTAAATTCAGCCTGAAGCTGAAGTTAATATATATTTGCTATTATTCATTCATTCTCAGTCTTTCACCTTTGAACCCTGTTCAAATTTAGCAAATATGTGTTTCCTAAAATAACCTTTATATGATTAATACAAGCCTTTAAAGTAAAGCAAAGTGCAAACCAGTAGCGCAAGTTAAATTGTGCTACCAATTTTTGCAAATGATTTTAATTCAAACCATCTATAGTTATGTGTTCACACACACACACACACACAAGCTCACATGATCCTTGGAATATTATCTGTTTCAATTACCATATTTTTTTTAAAAAAATACATATTTTCATTGTGATGGAATGATTAGACATTGAACTGTGGCTAGCTATGATGATAGAACAGGTGGTTAATAGGTCTTTTTATTGATGACAACTGTGTTAGAACCATACTTCAATTTTTAAAGTCATTGTTAAATACATTTACACTCATTCATTAATTATAATTTTAATATAATTGCATGAGCATGTGCATCTTACTCATGTAGAAATGATAAATTATCATGCTTTCTAGGCAGATTCTCATTTATTCTAGTTCAGTTTCATCCCTTCCATTAGAAAAGAGACGGGATGAGCCAGGTAAAAGTAAAGACAAAACCAAACCGAGAAATGCAGAATAAACTGGATAAAATAAAAAAGAGAATAAACTGAACAAGACGACTGTAAATTGAATCGATACTTTATATCAAACTTTCAATGCAGTCTACTGCAGTGGTTTAGAGATAAACCTGGATTGGAGATAATTCAATAAAGCAAGGAAAGCAGGGATTATTTGGATAAAATTTAATGGATTGTATAAAGGAAGTAGTGGAATTGGGATGAGCCTGGGAATGAGATAGTTGAGGGAAAGGCATTTGGATAAAGAAGACATAGAGAGAACCTTCTAAAACAGGTTAGATAAGAGTGGGATGAAGTAAAAAGTGGGTTTCTGAAGTTCATGTTTGGCACATGTAGATGTGGATGTAAATGTGTGGGGGCCAGGATTATACACATTGGAAGTGATCTTGAGAAAAAGTGATGAAGTGCTGATCCTTCAGGGAAAGAATGCTGAGCAATCTGGAATCTGAGTCATGGCAACTGGATTTCTTTTCTTGTCGATTCGAAACCTTTTGCAGCTTATCCAAGTAGCTTCTTCAGCCTGAAAAGCTATTTGGATAAGTAGAAAAATGTTTGAAACCAACAAGAAAAGAAGTCCAGTTGCCGTGATTCAACTTCCAGATAACTCTATCTAGATGACAGAATAGAATAGAATAGAATAGAATAGAATAGAATAGAATAGAATAGAATAGAATAGAATAGAATAGAATAGAATAGAATAGAATAGAATAGGATTCCAACTTCACAAGATCTTTTTTTTATGAGAAGTTGGAATTGATAGATTGACCTTTTCCCCCCACTTTCTTTTGTTTTCCTGCATGCAGCAGTGGAGGAGTGTGAAGGAGAAATGGGATTGGGCTGGAAGTCAAAGCAAAGACATGCAAAGCAAAGCAATTGCAAAGACATGCAATTCCAGAGGGGTGCAAGGGCATCTATGTGTGGCAGGCTCTCCAGCTCCACAGTGGCAGAAAACTGTGACGGAGCTGCAAAGCAGGTGGCAAAATGGTGAAATGGGCCTATCTCTGTCCCACAGCTGCCCAGGCCCACCGGAGGGAAGGCTGACATCTACCCGGACTTACGGAAAATGTGATGGCATTCCAGCTCTGATGGGGGAGGGGCAGCCAGCATAGGCACTGATGGCAGGATGCCCGCTTGCTTCAGCACCCTCCCTCCCCAAGCCTCCAGGCTCCACTCAACCCTTTGGTCCTGGGCTGCCGCCTCCCCATTCACCTCTCAGCCAGGCCCAGCCAAGCCAGGAAGGTGGCCTCCCCAGATCCCTGAGGCAAAGGCCCCCGCTCCAGCCAGAATATCAGCCTGGCAGCCCCCACCTCAGCATCCTTCCCACCACCACCCATCATGGCCACCTCGGGACTGCAGGGGCTGACCTGGCATGGGAAGGGCACATGCCCCACCCATCCACTCATGCTGGTACTTGGTCTGCCACCATGATTTTACCGCCGTGTTGTGTCTCCACCCCATGTGCACGCCGCACCCTGCCCCCGTGCACTCGTGGCCTGCTGGTACTAGTAAAAGTAAGCCCTACCCCAAAGTACGTCCTAGTGCTTATTTCAGAGCCCAAAAGAAAGTAAGACTGGGTCTTTGGTATATACACACATCCTTCACTTTCTACACTATGGCACTACCCCTAATATTGCACTTCAATGTTGCACTATACTGTGGTGTTTAATATGGTTACAGCTCTGGGATAAAAACTATTTTTTTAGCCTATTTGTCTTTGTTTTTATTATCCTGCACGTACCATCTTCATCAACAAATGTTGAGGAATGCTGCTAAATAAGAAAGGACTATGTTTTTCTCTGAAAATGGCTTTTTGATGGATTACACAACTATAACTTTAACACAAATGTGTGCCCGTGCTTTTCTGTTTTCAGTCCTTTGAATGTTTGGGGTCACTCAGAAGCAGTCATTATTGGAGCAGCATAGGAACAAACTATGAAAACTAGCTTATAAACTAGGAATCCAGAATATAAACCATGAAAAGAACAAATAAGCCAGCATATACAACTGTCCTAGAGCATACCTGCAACCTGTTTGTAAACCTGTGAGCAGGTGGCACTTTGTCACAGGAGAAACAATGACTGGGGAACACATCAATTATTTTCCTTAATTTATCTCTAATTAAAACAGTAAGAATAGTACCACTCACTGGTCTCATTACTAAGAACAGGGATCTACAACGACCCTTGTAGGAGGACAATTTATGCTTGTATAGCTTTCTGCTTCATGGACTTCAACAGAGTTGTCTGGCTGCACCCCTAGTAGTAGTGAGTAAGAAACTGTTCCTTCTTTTACTTTAAGCAGTTCAATGAATATATCTTCCTCTTCTCCAAACATTCACATTAAATTCATGAATATGTAACTTTTAATCATATTTAAATGTATCTAAAAGAAATCCTGTAAAAAATAACTATTAATTGTCCCAGATGCCTTTTCAGCTGCCAGGATTCTGTTTATTATTATTATTATTATTATTATTATTATTATTATTATTATTATTATTATTATTATTATTATTATTATTATTATTATTATTATTATTATTATTATTATTATTATTATTATTCTTGTATTCACTTTAAAAACAGTATTCTATTTTTGAAGGACTTTATCAGTATGAAGAATTTCCTAAGTAATCCTTGAAAAAGTTTCTTGAACAACAGATTTTTTATTCGGTGTGTGACATTTTTAGATATGTCACATAGAAACAAGGGTAAATTGGATGGTTGGGATTTACTGAATCACACAAAACACTTTGTAGATGAATCATCAGTTCAAAAATAGCAAAAAATGAAAACAAGTCACCACTACAAACAAAACATTTTAGATTTTCAGGTACAAGGAAATTACTGATTTATTTTTTGGCACATCAGAGCATTCTGAAAATATGCAACATTCTTTTTAAAACAATTTTATTTAAAGTTTTAATTACAATAGTAAAAGACAATGTGAACTAAAAAAAAGAAAAAGGAAAATAGAAAGTGAGAATAAAAGGAGGGGCAAGAAAACAAAAGGGAAAAAAATAGAGAGGAAAATAACCCTAAGAAATCCCAAAAATGTTTTTTCACCAGGCAAGTGGATTTTCTTGTTTTTCTTTGAAGACCTTTTGCTTCTCATCAAAGAAGCTTCTTCAGCTCTGACTGTATAGTGGGGAATGGAAGGATTTATACTCCTTGCAGACAGCTGGTCATTTGCATTCTTTTAGAGAGTCGTTGGTGCTACTTGGAGGCTTATCTGTGTCTTCAGGGTCACCTGAGTAGTGCAAATGGGTGTGGAGCCTTCTTGAAACTGTTGAAAGGACTATGTTGTAGACTGGAGATAGATGATGTCACATCCCTCCCTCTCTGTTCAGAGAGGGCTGTTCAATTTTGACATAGATGACCTCTTTGACCCCTGTTTCTTTTTACACCACTGTTTTTCTCCTCCTTTTCAAATATCTTCCAGGAAGCAAACTAAAGTTTTCTACTATCTGTTTCTGAGGAATCCTAAAGGAATCAGGAATAGGTGAGGAATTCATTTATATGCAAATCTACCTAATTCTCACCCTTCTACCTGAAATTAGCCTTTTTAACCATTGAGATCTTTTAAGCCTGCAGGTTTTTCTTAAGGATTTGAAAAGTTGGTTCCAGAAAATTAAAAAATTTAAAACTCACTTTAAAGGATTTAAGACAATCTACCCTGTATTATCAGTGCTAAAGGAAATGCGTTTTGTTAGGACACAAGTATAATTTTGATCTTTATTCAGACAATGAACATATACTTTGGAATAAGTTTTTTTTTTACTATGAGTACACTTAAATAAATAAACAATTAGACTTTGGAAGAATATCAATATGAGAACTGGAACTGAATACCTTTTTAAAAAGTTAGTTAATATATATATTAATAATTTAGATCTAGTTTTACATCATTTTGGTTACCGCAACAGGAATCTGGATTGTGAATAACTGAAGATATATTGAATCAATTCATATGTTGATCTTACAGTTTGGTCCAGAGACATTGGCAGAATTTAAAATTACTAACAGCACTGGAATGTGCAATGGATAATTTGAAATCTACAGCACTTTTTATGAACAAGTAATATACCTTATTCCTCACACATATTTCATGCCAGATATTATCCGAAAACTATGAAAAATTGAGCATGGGACATAGAACAACAAAATAAAAAACAAAACAAAACTATACCTGGATTTCAAGTCTTGAATTGATTATATGCATTTTTTAATAGTTTGTTTATGAGTTATTATGGTTTTCTATTGATACAACAAAATATTGATATTATTCTGTGTAATCAAAATGCTGTGTTTCAAAATGGAGCTGAGATATATGCCTTAATGTTTGTGTGTACTTTTTTTGTACTTTCCTTTGTGTGTGTTTTTTTTCCCTTTTCGTATATAGTATTGAAGAAATTAAATTAAAATTAAGAATTACAGTATAGGATTAAAGAAGGACTGGAAGACCCTGAGTGCTTCTGCATTCAAACCCAAACTCCTGTCATCTAATAATAATCTGGGGTAATCGTGTCACATATATCACAGTTCTACCCTAGAATCTATCATTTCAATATTGTGAAAGTAACAAAGAACCAATATGATGTCTAAGAATTCTCTTCAGAAAGGAAGTAAAAGAAATGAAAGAAAAAAAGTCACCCGACATAGATAGCTTTGTTTCCAGGGCAAGTCAATATCTCTGGGATGCACAAGAACCAACCCAAAAGCAGATTTAACTTTCCTCTTTGCCATTAAGTCACCTCACCAGACCTGTAAATTAAAAAAAAAGGTTGCATATCTCCCTGGGAAAAGCTCTGAGAAATGTTATCATTAACCAAGTCACCTTAGAGTAAAGAAAGATAATGAATAACCCGAGATCCCAAACACATATGTTTTGAGGGCAGCAAAGGAGGGAGCCACTCTCATGGGGTATGACCTTTAATTAGTTGGCAAAGCTCACTCCATGACTTTCTTTCTGAATGGGTTTAGATGCAATAATATGCTTCAGCCTAAAGATAGAATAAAAGTAGTTAGGACTAATTGAAAACCTGGGACCTGTAAAAGATAACCTGAAGCCATCCTTCAAATCTTAAAATAATAATACACTTCTTAGCTGAAGGGAAGGCCAGGGACAGAAAGTGTCTATCTTTGCTATCAATGACATGAAAGGTAGGCTTCCTGATTTTCTTGAGGCGTATTAGGTGTATTCACCCTGGTCAATTTAAGGCATTTTGGGAGATGTGGTTAAAAAGATCAGGAGGATAATTCTGCCAAACCTTATTTCATACAAATTTCCCTTTGTCTTTTCTTATAACCCTTTTGGGTCTTCTTATCTACAAAGTGGAAGTTTGAGACCCAAGTATCATATTGGGTCCTGTAACGTGATGAGCTCCTATTCCTGCTCCAGGTCCTGCCAACTTAGCAGTTCAAAAGCATGCAAGTGCAAATAGATAAATAGGTACCTCTTTGATGAGAAGGTAACAGTGTTCTATGCACCTTAGCGTTTAGACATGTCAGCCACATGACCATGGAAACATTTTTGGACAATGCTGGCTCCCTTGACTAGGAAACAGAGATGATTGCCCCTCCCCCCAAAGTCAGACATGACTGGACAGGAGAAACCTTTACATTTTACCTTTTTTAGTGCAATGGTGAAGGGTATACACTAGGACTGGGGATAGCCAGGTTTAAGACTATCTTTAGTTGGAAAATGGTGTACAGAAAAAAAAATAGTATTACTGAAGCTATGACCCCTTTTTAACACGCACTTCACTTTTATTTTATTTTTTTATTTTAATCCCACTTATATCCCGCCCTTCTCCGAAGAGTCAGGGCGGCTCACAATCTAAGCACAAATCAATGTGCTTAGCAATAGCCTTCATTCTATGTATATGCCTGCTTATTAGGGCTTTCACCCCCCCCACCCCCCAAGCAGCATTATTACAAAGTCAGCTTAATTGCCCCCAACAATCTGGGTCCTCATTTTACCTACCTCGGAAGGATGGAAGGCTGAGTCAACCTTGAGCCTGGTGGGATGCGAACCTGCACTAATTGCAGGCAGCTGGTGTTACTTAAGGAGGCATTAGCCCACTTCTCCACCAAGGCTCTTCATGCAATGCATACTAGAAGGGAAAGGAGTTTAGCTGCTGGTTTGTGCTTTTGTGCCTTTTGTGCTTTTTACCCTCACCCCACCTGATGGTCCTAATTGAGAACAGGAGAAATAGGCCCAGTGAATGTTATCTCTAACTAAATCTGGTTTTGACCACCCAGTCTAAATACTGCACAAGACCATGACTAGGAAGAGCTGTAAGTGGCACAGTGGTTAGAATGCAGTATTGCTAATTCTGCTGACTGCCAGCAGTTTGATTCTGACCGGCTCAAGGTTGACTCAGCCTTCCATCCTTCTGAGGCCAGTAAAATGAGGACGCAGATTGTTTGGGGGCAATATGCTGACTCTGTAAACCACTTGGAGACAGCTGTAAAGCACTATGAAGTGATATATGTATAAGTGCTAGTGCTAATGTTAGTGATGTGACTATCTGTGTAAGTGTATTAAAATCCATTCTCCATTTAACTGACTTTTTTTCTATGAAAAAGGCCTCTGTTTTTCTATGAAAGAGGCCTCTGTTTTTCTGCCTCTTTCTTTTAACAATTGTTTCCTGATTTGTTTCATATGCCTCTTGTTCTGAGATGACAGGTTGTGCTGCTGTTGTAGCTTCTGCTGTTCTCTGGTATATTTCTGTCCTTCTTTAGGATTCCTGGCTTAAAATCACTTCTTGATCTCAAAAAGTCCTGTGGTGCTGCTTTCTTCTTACACTTTCTTAACAGCAGTGTTTTTTTTTAATCTTAGCAACTTTAAAAAAAAAACACTGCCTGTTAAGAAGTGTAACGCCCAGAAAGCCCAGCCACACTTGGAACTTTCCCTAATGGAAGACTCATGAAACTAGCTAGACTTTTAAACTGTGGAGAGATGGCTGAATCATGAAAAATTCGAATATGTATTGTGTATGGATCTAGAAATACTGAGCAGTACTGTACTGCATTATCAGAAATCAAGTTAGAGATTATTAGAAACAGCTGCACGTTCTCTTCAGCTTCTTTCCTTCCTGCCTCTTTTCCCCATTTTTGCACCTATGGAAAACTTCGACACTGCAATTGCTCTGCCCTCTTCCATTGTGTGCACATGACAGGGCTTATGGAAGACAATAGGAAAGCCAAGAATCAGATTCTGCCTGTGGTTTTTGAAATCTCTTTGTTGAAAGGCTACAACTTTCAAATGTTCACAAAAGTTCAGCCTTTGAAAGTTACAGTCTTTCAGCAATTAACATACATTTGATTATCACATACTTACGTAGTTATCCTACTAATTATTTTGTAGAAGAAAACTAGATCTCTTTGCCTACTTCTCTCTCTCTCTCTCTCTCTCTCTCTCTCTCTCTCTCTCTCTCTCTATATATATATATATATATATATATATATATATATATATATATATATATATATATATATATATATATATATATATATATATATATATATATGTTTTCTGAGGTTTTCACGGGTGTTCGTATGTGGATCTTTGGTTATTCGGGTTTTTCCCCGCGTAGAACTAAAGGTGTAGGAGCGACGTTTCGACGGAATCCCATCCGTCATCATCAGGCTGGTGGCTTCAGGTTCCTTCTTCTGGGAGAAGCATGTGGCTGTTTGTTCCTCTTTTTTAAACTGCCAGAGGGGGTGTGTTCTGTGGGTGGAGGTGTGCTCTGATTGGGTGGGGGATTAAATGTGTTCTGATTGGGTGGGAGTGTGTTTTGAATGGTGGGTGTGTTCTGATTGGGTGGGGGTGTGTTTTGAGTGGATGGGCTGGTCTCAGCTGCCAGCCTTAGACCTGAGCTGGTGAGTTGTGCTGCTTTTGTTCGGCTTTGTGATTGTGGTGGTGCCATGTTTTTATAGTGGGTGTCAGTTTGCTTATTGTGTGGTTTGGAGGGGTTTAAAGTGGCTGATGTTGCAGCTGTAGTTAGGTTTCTGTTTTGTGGTTGTGCCTCGTTATCATTGTGGGTTCGGATTTGCTTTTTGAATGGTTGTGTGGTGGTGATGTCATGTGGTGTTATCATGAGTTTGGGTCTGGTATCATTCTTGGTGGTTGGGACTCGTCTGTCAATCAAGGCAGGTTTCCAAATGGTTGGTAGGTGAGAGGTATCATCTTGTTTGTTCATGCTGTGGGGGCGTTTTTCTATCTCAATGGCTTCTCTGATTATTCTGTTGTTAAAATGTTCAATTTTGGCGATAGTTTTGGTTTTTTTAAAATCAATTTCATGTCCCGTGGCTTCAAAGTGTTGGACCAGGGATGAAGTTTGTTCTCCCTTTCTGAGTGAGTTTTTGTGCTCTTCAATGCGTGCACTTATTCTTCTGTTGGTCTGTCCGATGTATGTGGTGGGGCAGGTGGGGCATGGGATTTCATATACTCCTTGGTTTTCTAAGCCAATTATGTCCTTGGGGTTTCTTAGGATGGTGGATATTTTTCTGTCTGTGTAGAATGCTGTTTTGATGTTGTGTTTTTGGAGGACCTTGCTGATTCTGTCTGTGGACCCTTTTAAGTATGGGAGGAGGGCTTTGCAATTTTCTTGTTCTCTGTCTTGGGTTTTTGTGGGTGTCTCTCTTCGGATTCAGTTGGTAATCGTGTTTCTTTGGAATCCATTGGCTGTTAGTACATTAGTGAGAGTGTGTAGTTCGGTTTTTTGGTGTTGTTCGTCAGCTAGGTGTTTTGTTCTGGAGATGAGTGTCTTGGCTACGGAGTTGATCTGTGCTGGGTGGTGGTGTGAGAGTGCGTTCAGATAGCGGTTTGTGTGTGTTTTTTTTATGGTAGATAGTGTGTCCTAGGGAGCTGTTGGATTTCTTGTAGACTAAGACATCAAGGAAGGGAAGTTGATTGTTAGCTTCTGTTTCCATGGTGAATTGTATTTTGGGGTGTAGGCTATTGAGGTGTGTGAGGAAGTTATCCAGTTTTTCTTTGCCGTGTGGCCAGATTATGAAGGTGTCATCTACGTATCTGAGCCAGAGTTTGGGTTTGTGGTTGGATTTTTCTAGAGCGAGGGTTTCAAAGTGTTCCATGTAGAGGTTTGCGATGACAGGTGAAAGGGGTGATCCCATGGGTGCTCCTTCCATTTGTTTGTATCTTTGTCCATTGTAGATGAAGTATGTGTTAGATAGGCAGTGGTTGGTCAGATCTAGGATGTGTTTTGGGGGATTGTATTTATTTAGGATAGCTGTCAAGGCTTCTTTGATTGGCACTTGGGTGAAGAGGGATACGACATCGAAGCTCACAAGTAGGTCACAGGGCTGTAAGTTTAGTTTACTTATGATCTCTATGAATTGGAATGAATTTTGTACGTGTGAGGTGATGGAATTTGCGTAAGGCTGTAGTTGTTGGCAAGAAATTTGGCTAGATTTTGTAGAGGTGAGCCTATGGAGCTGACTATGGGTCTGAGTGGGGTTCCTTCTTTGTGTATCTTGGGCAGACCATAGAGCTTAGGACATCTGGATGATTTTTCTCTGGGAATGATTGTTTTCTGGATCTCTTCACTGATGGGGGTGGCTATTATTTTGGATTTTGTGGTTTTTTTCCAGGTAGGTGGTGGGATCTGTCTTGAGGAGTTTGTATGTGGAGTCTCGGAGTAGGTTGGATAATTTGGTATGGTAGTCAGATGAGTTCATTACCACCGTGGTGTTGCCTTTGTCTGCTGGCAGAATGATTATGCTGGTGTCATTTTTTAGGTTAAGTAGTGCTGTCTGTATATATATATGTATATATGTATGTATGTCTGTATATATACAGTATATACTGTATATATATATATATATATATATATATATATATATATATATATATATATATATACATATATATATATATATACACACATATATACACACACACACACACACACACACACACACACACACACACACACACATATATATATATATATATATATATATACGTTTCCAACTCTAGGGGCCAGTGCTCATCTCTGTTTCAAAGTCGAAGAGCCAGCGCTTGTCCGAGGATGTCTCCGTGGTCATGACTAGACGCCAAAGGCACATGGAATGCTGTTACCTTCCCACCGTAGTGGTCCCTATTTTTCTACTTGCATTTTTATGTGCTTTCGAACTGCTAGGTTGGCAGAAGCTGGGATGAGTAACAGGCGCTCACTCTATTATGCGGCCCTCAGGATTCGACCCGCCAAACTGCCGACCATCTGATTGACAAGCTGAGCGTGCTAACCCACTGAGCCACCGTGCCCCTTTTAATGTATATATATACAGTATATATGCAAATGTATATAACAGCAAGTACAGTCTACATAAATTTTCATTTGCCATTCTGCATTTTCTGTCATTTCCACTGAAATAATTCATTTCAATATCTAATAAGTCATTTCTTAGTACTACAGATGGAACATTCACCTACAGAAAATGGGATACTTGACATCTTGACAAGTTTGCCTTGAAAGGATTCAAACTTGAGTACAATTGGTGTCTATCTGAATAACAACATTACCCACATATTTACTGGCAGCTAAGTAGCCACTTTTTTATTCAATCATTTTATTTTAAAAGCTTTTTAGTTTGAAGAGGTTTTTTTTCCCTTTCCATAATGGTGACTTGGATTGAACAAGGACACATCTAAAAGACAAGGAAATTGTGTGTCTCACTCCCTTAAGTCTTGAATCAAGGGCAAATGCATAACATAAAAGTCTGTATACTATAGATGAGTAGTATTAGCATGCAGCTATACTTATTTTTATATCATTTTGTCCATGTTAAATAAAAATCTGTTTTTGCATTGTACAGAAACAATGCTGAAGGTCTGAGTGGGAGTGAAGAGAAAGAATCTTGAAAAAGAAGATCTTGTTTTTAATTAAAAAAAATAGATTTAAACTTTTCTGTTCTGAAAAAAAGCAAAAAAAAATACTATGCAGACTGTTAAAATAGTGCCTTTCTGGGGTTGTCTTCCAGGGAGATGTTAAGAAAATCAAGATGGAAGCTACAACCCTGTGATCAATTTCCCATCCTTTTTATGTGTATGGTGTTTGCAACACATATAAAAAGAGCAGGGCATCAATCATATATATATATATATTATTTAGGACGCTGAGCTTGTCGATCAGAAGGTCGGCAGTTTGGTGGGTCGAATCCCGAGTGCCGCGTAACAGAGTGAGCGCCTGTTACTCGTCCCAGCTTCTGCCAACCTAGCAGTTTGAAAGCACATAAAAATGCAAGTAGAAAAATAGGGACCACTACAGTGGGAAGGTAACAGCGTTCCGTGCGCCTTTGGTGTCTAGTCATGCCGGCCACATGACCACGGAGACGTCCTCGGACAAGCGCTGGCTCTTCGGCTTTGAAACGGAGATGAGCACCGGCCCCTAGAGTCGGAAACGACTAGCACGCATGTGCGGGGGAACCTTTACCTTTACCTATATATATATATATATATATATATATATATATATATATATATTCGTAGATTTTCACAGGTACAGGTATGTAGGTCTTGGCGTATTCGGGTCTTCTCCCATGTAAGATATATATATTAGTTTCATGCTTAAAACCTTTCATCTTTCTGTTTAACACATTCATTTTTATTAACATTTTCTCCAAATTATATTTTCTGCTACATTGCTTCCTGAGAATTCTTACTACAGTTTCTGCTTTACGTCAAGATTAGGGTTTTACCAGCAATTTAGACAAAGCCACAGAATCAAATGATGTGCTTCCATTAAATATAAATCTTGTTTTTTACTAACAGCTAGATGCATATGTGTTTGTGACAGGCTGAAAGTTGAAAAAGTGTGAACTGGTTAGATAGCATCATGCCCTGGGGAAAGAAGAATACAAAGTAGTAGCCTCAGTTGTTCTTTTTCATTCATTAGTTGCAGCAGGCAGCATCTGTATGATGTTGGCTGAACTTTAGAACAGATAAGCAGTCTTATTACTTGGATGAGGGATCACCATAAGAAGGTAGGTAGGAATGTAGCAAAGGTAAGTCACTTCTATACTTTACAAAGAAATGGACTTGGGTGGGTGTGCCTATACAGTTTCTATGGCTAAAAGGAGCCCTTGGTTGACAGCCTTCTCTTTGGAAAAGCATCTGCTCTACCAGCTGTTAAGATTAGGCATGAATGTATTACATGCTACTTGTGACTGCTTTCAAAATCTGTTTTTTATTTTATTGTTTTTGGTATTGCTTTGGTTCTTCTTTTAAAAGGGAGGATTCGAGTGGTCTTGAAAGTGTTATCTGGACTGAGTTCGATCCTATGACCCCCGATGAGGTGGACAGGATCATGAAGAGGCTGAGCTCTACCACCTGTTTATTGGACCCGTGCCCCTCCTGGCTGGTTTATGCAGCCCGGGAGAAGACACGAGGCTGGTTCCAGGCAGTAATAACTGCTTCTTTGAGCAAGGGTGTTTTCCCTTCTGCCTTGAAAGAGGCAGTGGTGAGGCCCCTCCTCAAGAAGCCCACCCTGGACTCGGCGATTTTGAATAACTATCGTCCTGTCTCCAACCTTCGCTTTTTGGCGAAGGTTGTTGAGAGTGTGGTAGCGCATCAGCTTCCTCTGTTCCTGGAGGAAACTGATTATCTCGACCCATACCAATTGGGTTTCAGACCTGGGCATAGAACAGAGACGGCATTGGTCGCACTGGTGAATGATCTCTGGCGGGCTCGGGACAGGGGTTGTTCCTCTGTCCTAGTCCTATTAGACCTTTCAGCGGCTTTTGATACCATCGACCATAGTATCCTACTGCGGCGTCTCAGGGGACTGGGAGTGGGAGGCACCGTTTTACAGTGGTTCTCCTCCTACCTCCTGGGCCGCTCGCAGTCAGTGTTGACGGGAGGACAGAGGTCCACCCCGAAATCTCTCGTTTGTGGAGTCCCTCAGGGGTCGGTCCTCTCTCCCCTCCTGTTCAACATCTACATGAAGCCGCTGGGTGAGCTCATTCATGGTTTCGGGGTGGAGTATCACCAGTACGCTGATGATACCCAACTTTTTCTTTCCACCCTGACCCAACCCAGTGATGCCCTCACTGTGATGTCCCGTTGCCTGGAGGCGGTCCGGGTTTGGATGGGGAGAAACAGGCTTTGTTTCAATCCTGAGAAGACTGAGTGGCTGTTCATACCGGCATCTCGGGCTGACCAGCCTTCTCCATCATTAACAATAGGGGATGAGGTATTACCCCCCCGTTGATAGGGCTCGCAACTTGGGAGTCCTCCTGGATTCACGGCTCAGTTTGGAAGATCATATAGGAGCCGTGACCAGGGGGGCTTTTGCCCAGATTCGCCTGGTGCGCCAGTTGCGTCCCTATCTGGACCGAAATGCTCTACGTACAGTCACTCATGCACTCATGACCTCCCGGTTAGACTACTGCAATGCCCTCTACATGGGGCTGCCCTTGAGGACCACCCGAAGGATTCAACTGGTGCAGAATTCAGCTGCGCGAGTTTTGATGGGAGCTTCCCAATACTCCCATGTAACACCTCTTCTCTGTGAGCTGCATTGGTTTCCGGTTGCCCTCCGGGTGAGATTCAAGGTGCTGGTAATGACCTATAAAGCCCTAAATGGCTTGGGTCCAGACTATCTAAGGCAGGGGTGTCAAACTCAATTTCATTGAGGGCCACATCAGCATTGCGGTTGCCCTCAAGGGGCCGGGTGGGTATGGCCAGGGTGGGCATGGCCTACTGGGTAGGCGTGGCCTACTGGGTGGGCGTGGCCAGCTCTACATCGTTCGCATCAAGGGTGCTTATGGAGACCTGGGCAGGAGTGGGACAGATCTGAGGGTCTCTGGCAGAAGGAGGGTCTCTGGGCCAGGGCCAAGGCAGTGGGGGCCGTTCCCTCACTGTTTCCAGGATCACTTCGCAGGCCACATGAAACCATTTTGCGGGCCGGATCCGGCCCCCGGGCCTTGTGTTTGACATGTCTGATCTAAGGGAACACCTGCTGCCAGCATCATCTTCCCATCGTCCTGTGCGCCCCCACAGGGAGGGCCTTCTCAGGGTACCGCCGGTTAATGAATGCCGGCGGGTTATTCCCAGGGGAAGGGCATTCTCTGTGGGTGCGCCTGCCCTATGGAACCAACTACCCACAGAACTTAGGACTGCCCCCGACCTTCGCTCATTTCGCCAGGACCTGAAAACTTGGCTCTTCGATCTGTTTGGTCCAGACTGTGGGGTTGTTAATTTAACTGGGTTTTAGATTTACTCTTGGGGCTTGAATTTAATTTAATTGTTTTAATTGTTTTTTAATTTTTTGTACTCATGGTTTTAACTGCCCTGTAAACCACCCTGAGTCCTACGGGAATAGGGCGGTATACAAATCCAATAAAATAAATAAATAAATAAATAAATAAATTTTGTTAATTAGTTGGTGCTCTTTATGAAGACAAGAGTTCAAAATCATACTTTACATATACGGGAAATGACAATAACTGCCTTCCCAACTACCTTAGGATATTCATCTTGAACTGTTAACCAGAAAAATTCCAAATGACCATTCTTTTCTTGAAAAAAACATTTTGCACTGACTGTTGATCTAAACTCTGCAAAACTATTAATGAGTTTGTATGCCATTACACAACAAAAACATTTTTACCCAATTTTTGGTAATTTGGGAAGCACTGCTGCAAGCCAAAACTTTTATTTAGAATATCCTAATTATGAGTGATCATAATTCAACTCTATTCATTCAAGTTGAGTCACTAGATCTACTTGATCTAGATCTGGGCTGCAAAACTCCAGTTTGGTAGAAAATGCCAAACTCTAGCTTGTTGCTATCACCTACTGGGATTCCAAATTTTTACAGCCCTGATTTAGTAGACCTGCCTGAAGACCTGCCATCTGAATAATGCAGTCTATGCAGCAGTTTTTGCTAAGCACTTGGTAGATCCTGTTGAAACTACATGATTGCCTCAAGCATTAAACCATATCAGTGATGTGCTATAGCTACAAGTGTCTAATTGCCTGATTGTAAATCAATAGCAATTGTTGGCTATGGATATAGACATATCACTTTGTGGGATGGCCTTCGAGACCCCAGGATGAAATTCCCTTAATCCCAAGAATTAAAAATAAGCCATAAACATTTAAATTTGTATGCGTACTACAAAGAAAACAGGAAAAGCTAATTAAGCGAAAGATATCTTTCTTTGCCACTGAGACAAAGAAACTTACATACCAGGCACTTTAGCTTTCTGTTCTTATTCACTTCAAAGCAAGGAAGTTTGTCCTTAATTCTGCAGTGAATTTACACTTTTGTTTTACATCATTCTGAGGGAAACGTAAAATATGTCAATAATGAGAGAGAGCTGGCTAAGAAAACCTATTATTTTATTTTATTTTGCTTCTAAACATAAAATTAAAAAAGACCCAAATAATTAGAAAGAGAACATGGATTCATGGATAAGAGCAGAGCTTTTCAACCGGTGGTACACATACCACTAGTGGTACTTTGCCACCTGGCAGGTGGCATGTCTCCCTCCTAAACAAGTGTAGCAGGGGAGGGGAATATGCTGAAGCAACACAAGCCTGAGTGAGAGGCCTCTGGAGCTGCAGGACTGTCAGGGCTCAGCAGAAGCCCCAAGATTGCTGCAGGGCTCCAGCTGATTGGCACTTCCAGAAGCAGCGCATAGCTGGAGGTGTACTGAAGAGAAAAGTTGGGGGAGGAGAGGAGAGGATATAAAAGGAGATGGTTTTGATGGGAAAGGGGATGGAGAAGAAACTGTGGAAGGAGAGCCCAGCAGGCAGGGAGGAAAAAGAGACAGGAAAGAAGAAGCTGTTGCTGGAAGAAAAGGTCCCCTGGTTTGTTTTCTCCAGCCAGGAGAATGCAATCAGTGCTGATGAAATGAAAAGCTGGAAGATGAGCATGTTGGAAAGGAGATTGGTTTATTTCAGAAGCCAGTGGGTTCTCGGTCAGCTGGCAGCTTGATTGGGTTACAATAAGGATTTTTATACAGTTTTTACAGCATTTTGTAATTCAGAGGTTCGGTTTGTGTGCTTTGGTTATTGGAATATTTTAGTCTGTTTCACAAAGGCTAGCAATGAGTCCAAAGTGTTGGCCTCCATAGGTTTCATCCCTTTAAACAAATGTAATTAGTTTTACCCCCTTATCTTGAGTCTGTCTATGGCTTTTAGCATGTTTTCTTTGTAGGTAAACAGGCTTAATTTAAGGTTACTGCTTTCCACGATTAAACTGAGACACACCTGAGGCAGCTTGAAGGAAAAAAAAAATAGAGTTAGTGTTTCTTTATTCTGGGAGGCTTTTGTGAGCATTTCTTGCTTTGTGCTTGATTCCTGTGTCTTTAGGGGTACAGTGAAGGGACTGAGGGGGTGCATTCTTCTTATACTGTGGAAAGAGAGCCCAGCAGGCAGGGAGGAAGAAGAGGAGAGGGAGACAGGAAGAAGGGCTGACCAGCCAGCCGGTAGTGGTGCATATTAATAAATATAATAATAAATATTATAATAATAATAATAATAATAATAATAATAATAATAATAATAATAATAATAATAATAATAATAATAATAATAATAATAATAATAATAATATATAAAGTTGGAAGGGACCTTGGAGGTCATCTAGTCCAACCCCCTGCTCAGGCAGGAAACCCTATACCATTTCAGGCAAATGGCTGTCCAGTCTCTTCTTAAAAACCTCCAGTGTTGGAGCATTCACCACCTCTGGAGGCAGGTTGTTCCACTGGTTAATTGTTCTAACTGTCAGGAAGTTTCTCCTTAGTTCTAGGTTGCTTCTCTCCTTGACTAGTTTCCATCTGTTGCTTCTTGTCCTGCTTTCAGGTGCTTTGGAGAATAGCTTGACTCCCTCTTTTTTGTGGTAGCCCCTGAGATATTGGAACACTGCTATCATGTCACCCCTCACCCTTCTCTTCATTAAACTACACATACCCAATTCCAGCAACCGTTCCCTATATGTTTTAGTCTCCAGCCCCCTAATCATCTTGGTTGCTCTTCTCTGTACCCTTTCTAGAGTCTCGACATCTTTTTTACATCGTGGTGACCAAAACTGGATGCAGTATTCCAGGTGTGGCCTTACCAAAGCATTGTAAAGTGGTATTAGTACTTCACTTGATCTTGATTCTATCCCTCTGTTAATGCAGCCTAGCACTGTGTTGGCTTTTTTGGCAGCTGCAGCACACTGCTGGCTCATATTGAAGTGATTGTCTACTAAGACTCCGAGATCCCTCTCACAGTTACTACTATTGAGCAAGGTACCACCTATACTATACCTATGCATTTGATTTTTCCTGCCTAAATGTAGAACCTTACTTTTTTCACCATTGAATTTCATTTTGTTAGATAGTGCCCAGTGTTCAAGTCTGTCCAGATCCTTCTGTATCTTAAGCCTATCTTCTGGAGTATTGGCTATTCCTGCCAGCTTGGTGTCGTCTGCAAATTTGATGAGTTCCCCATCTATCCCCTCATCCAAATCATTAATGAAGATATTGAAGAGCACTGGGCCCAGAACAGAGCCCTGGGGCACCCCACTACACACTTCCTTCCATGTAGATGCGGTTCCATTGAGGACCACACGCTGAGTACGGCCTGTCAGCCAGCTACGAATCCATCTGGTGGTAATGCTATCTAACCCACATTTTTCTATCTTATCAAGTAGTAGGTTGTGATCTACTTTATCAAATGCCTTACTGAAGTCCAAGTAAATTATATCTACAGCGTTCCTCTGGTCCACTAATTTTGTCACTTGGTCAAAGAATGTAATAAGATTTGTCTGGCATGATCTGTTTTTGACAAACCCATGTTGACTTTTAGTGATGACTTTGTTTACATCAAGGTGTTCGCTGATTTGTTGCTTGATTATCTTTTCCAGAATCTTCCCAGGTATTGAGGTCAGGCTGATAGGTCTGTAGTTTCCTGGATCTATTTTTTCCCTTTTTTGAAGATGGGAACTACATCAGCTCTCTTCCAGTCCTCTGGTAGTTCCCCAGTGCTCCAGGATCTATGAAAAATATAGTTCAGTGGTTCTGAGATCATGGATAAATTTATCATACATTTGTCAGTGCAAAGGGAAGGGAAAGGAACTGCCACCAAAGGTTTTTTTCCCTTTTTTACAGTTTGTAACATTTTATTAGATTAAAGAATAAAATACAAAAATACAAAGCAAATAGTAGGACACCGTGGGGAGGAAAAAGGGAAAAAGTGAGGGGGGGGAAAAGAAAAGAAAAGGCATTGACTTCTGACTTCCTCTGTTGCAGTAGAAGGAAGCATTAATATCGAACTTCCATTTTTTACTTTTCCATAATATTATAAACTAGTGATTTCTATAACAACAAATGTAAAATCCAAAATCCCCCTCTTTTTTTTTAGTCATCAAGTTTTTGACACCTTGCTAAGCATTGATGGTACTCAAACGGTCATGTCCTAAAAGTGGTACAGGGTAGAAGGTTAAAAAGCCCTGGATAAGAGCATATCTTTGAAAATGCAGATGAAGGGTAACCTTCCAACCCGTTGTTGCTGTTGTTATTTTGCACTGTTTAAAACATAGGGTAAGCAATATCTGCTTACAAGTGACTGAATTTATAAATTTTGGATAGTGGATACAGATAAATACATGGATAGCCAGATACAGTAGTTCGATCTTTCAAACATAATTGACAGGGGCAATGCATGAACAAAGACAGAAGGAAATATTGGTAGGTGCCCCAGAATTCTTAAATTAAAGGAAGATGCGACTTTCTTTTAAAGTGTCTGTTTCAGTAAAAAAAATGTTCAAATTAATTTTGAATGTGTAATTTGTTTTAGAAGTCTCTCCACATATAGGATAAATAGAATGAAAATTTCCAGTGTAAGGTTTTTTATTTCAGTCCTTTTATGAAGATGATTTTTTTAAAAAAAAGCTTTAAATAAATGTGGGACAATTTTATTCTGAAAAATCCTCTGAGCCTCTTACGATGCAACATTTTACTACATTAGGTTAGCTTCAGTATCTTCAAATAAATAGAGCTGCATCAAAAGAATAACAGAAACAAGGAGAAACATTGAGGCATTTGATTGAATCTGCAAATCTTATGCTATGTGACACAGAAGACATGTTTGGTGAAATCTATCAGCAACTTACCAAAAACCAAAAGACTTGTAAACAGAAGAAGTTAAAGTTTTTATGATTAAATGAGTATTGGGACATTGACAGGATTATACCAGTTGTAATGACATAGACAAAAGAAGGAGAAAAAGACTCTATATATAGAAGGAGGACTCCATATACCATTCAGTTGCTGTGATTTGCTCATGATGGGATTTGTAAGCTAAAGAGAGAAATTATGCTACTTAAAATGGAAGCTGTCAAATCTGTTTACAAGAATGAAAACTTTTATAGATTTTTTTTTTAATTCTGTCTTGCTCAGGGGAAGATTTTAGATAATAAAAGCCTTCCTGTAATTAATAAATGCATTTTAATGGTATAAAAATAGATATGAAGGCGAATACTTTAAAGTTTTCTTGCATTTGTTACACTTCTCATTGCTTACTTCAAAGTATGGCATTCTTATTCTTAAATAATTATGGCTCACTATTTTGATTGCAATTTCAAACTGTCAAATGGCTACCATGATAGGCTGACTAGACTGAAATTTTGATGTTTTACTGCTACGGTAGTATTTTTCCAAGGAAATATAGAGAAAGGTAGACTTCAGTGGAGTAAGTAGAGCATAAGAGTAGCCTAAGGGTTATATCTAATGGGGATAGTTCATTTGCAGCTTCAATCAATGGGACTGAAAGGCCTGCAGTTCTCTAGTTATGACATGGCTTCCTATCTCACCCCAATTATGGCATGGAAGCACTTCTTTCTCACTAGTATTTGCACACTTTGGAAACCCTCAATATACTTGCCCCCAAATGTATTTTGTTTTCTTCGCAATCTGTGTAAGAGGTCACACTTGCAATTTTTTCTTCATAGCTTTAAATTCAGAGGTTAAAATATGATGTTTGGAATGGTGATACAAAGGTCTAAATGAAGAAATTGGGGTCTTTGACCTCAATTTCTGTTTTCGTTTAAGGGGGGAGAATCACTGTGTTTATAAGTCAAATCAAAATAACCTATACTGGAAAGTTTAACCTACTAAATTTGAACAGTGAAAATATATCAGACTTTTGTATTTCTCTTTTTTCCCTCTTTCATAATTGTGCCCTCTTTTCTAGGATTACATTGAAATTTTAAGTAGGGCTGATTCAAATCAAATCTTTTGAATCTCTGAACTTGGATGCTCTTTTTCTACCTTGTTTCAAAGATCTGATTCAAACCTAATACAATATTTGTATACAAATGTCAAATCAAATTGCCTTCCAGATTACAAATTTAACTCAATTGATAAATCCAACTGATGAGTAAGAGTCTATTTCCTTTAGTTTTAACAATCTTCTATTTTGAGTTTTAACAATATGACCACCTAGTGCTCATTAAATAAAACTATATATCTTATTGTCATTTAATTGGACATAGGCTATCAACCAGGGTCATCAACCATGATACAGATTTTTAGCAATTGACAGAAATATAGAAGTTTGTGACTTTTTATGACGGCGAATAAGTTTGCTGTTTGCTTTTTTCTGGTTAGTGAAAATTATTTTTGAAAATTAAGGGAATTTACTTCGATGAAAATCAAAAGAAATTCCTTAATAGCTTAGTGATGATTACAAAAGAAATCCTACATTTTAACTGACATTAATTATGGACAGAAACGTATTTCACATCATCTGGAGAATTATCGCCTACATCTAGGCCAAGTACAATTTTGTGATAAGTTGCAGAAGAAGATTCCAGAGGAAAGCAATGTTCTTGTATAATGTTGCCTATACAGATTCCTCCACTCACTAGGAGTTTACTGTGACTTGATCTTCATCTTTAATTCCACTGTGATACGACCACAGGAGTCCATATAGAAATAGAAGAAAAGGGTCAACACTTTGAGAGAAGACTATGTTTTGTTACTGCTTCCTTTTTCTCTTCCTATGTTTTATTTTTGAATTTGTAATTTAAAACATAAGTATCTGAAATTCTTGGTGCTTTTTCTTAGCGCTCTCTCTCTCTCTCTCTCTCTCTCTCTCTCTCTCTCTCTCTCTCTCTCTCTCTCTCTCTCTCTCTCTCTCTCTCTCTCTCTCACACACACACACACACACACACACACACACACACAATGGCTTGGTTGTTAAGACACGGGACTTGTCATCTGGAAAACCTACAGCTTTTGAGTGCCACATGAGGTTAGTTCCTGTCTTCACCCCAGCTCCTGCCAACAATTCAAAAAACATGTAAATGTGAATAGATAAATAGGTACCACTTCAATAGGAAAGGTAAAAGTACTCTATGTTGACCACATGATTGCAGTGACATCTTCAGATAGTGCTGGCTCAATGGCCCTTGAAACGGAGATGAGCACCACCAAATCTACAGGGACTCCTCTTGGTTGCTTGAATGGAGACATCTCATTACTCAAACAGGTAACATCATCAGTGTGAGTGAGCGTGGTTCCTGAGCTACCTAGGTTATTTTCTGTTTAAAAGTTACATATGTCTTTTTTCTCCTTACTCCTTTTCTTCCCTTTCCTGTGTTTCAGAGCTGTGGGTCTCTTCAAAGCCCTCATTGTTCTGTCCCAGCCTATATACGTCCTTGTTAAATGCACAGGGACAAAACCCCTTTTGACAAGTAGGCTGGAGACTCAGAAGAAAACAAAACCCTTTTAATATCGGTAACAAACCTGCCAAATGGTCCAAAAACAAAAGCAACAAAACACAATCCAAATGGAGAAAATGTCCACATGAAACACAATGCAAAACAGAGAATTATTCACCGGCTATACCAACTGAACATGATCCCATGAAGTATTTTGCAATGGTTGCCTTCAGCAACCAGCACTGCCCACACATTCCCTTTTTGTAATTCAGTCCTCAAGGCATGGCTTCTCAATGCCTTCTCCCCTTCCCCTGGAGTCACCCCATTGCTTCCCTCTGGCCTACTCTCCTGGCCTGTCTTTATTTGCGGGCATCTCTCATGTCCTCCAGCTGTGCGTCCTCCAAGTCCAACCCAGCCTCCCCACACAGCTGTATCTCATCCTGAGCACGAGCAGAAGGGCCAGGCTCCCCACTCGAATGTAAGGCTTGGAGCTCATCAGCCCAGTAGCCAGTGTAACAGTCTTGGGTATGGGGGGAAGAATGGTTTGAGCCTACCAGAACCATACCATATAAGCAGAAAAAAATGTTTATGTGTCAATTTAAGAAGAGCTCAGGTTCGCAGCTACAGAACTGCTCAATTCTCAATCCACATTTCTCATCACCTTCTTTTGCCCTCTGTTAAGTACACCTCTGTCTTCTTTGTTGCTATGTGGCTTCCTCTATATGCTATTGTTTGTTTATTCTCTTATATCTCAAATTTGGTCTGCTGCTTTCCCCTCTGCATATTCCTCCTTTCTTCTATTCCTTTGCTGCTACATGTAGCTCCAAATCATTTCTCAACAGACACACTTCTATATCTCTAAAATTCTGTTTTCCACTTCTGTTCTCCTCATATCCTCAGTTAGCAGTCTCATGCTTTGCTTCCTTTTCTTTAATCTTGCTTTTTGTTGTTACTGTCTTTCTCTTCAAACTACTTGTCATTCAGTATTAAAGCTTGATTTATCTCTCTCTCTCTCTCTCTCTCTCTCATTCTCTCTCTCTCTCTCTTTTCCTTAGCAAAGGCAGCAGGAACTTTGGATCACTCATACTGAGTTATTAGAACCGGTTTATCTGCATATCATAGTAGGAAGGAAAAGTTTAGAGCTGGAGGATCAAAATTTACTGCCCAAAATGAAAAGTATGTCTGTATCGAGGGATAGGATTGAAACCCACTGAGGGAAAAAGAAAGGTGACTTTATTGAGAACTTTTATGCTAAGGTTATTACAATAGAATGTTGAAGCAAAAGAGCATTCTTCTCAAATATTTTCTTCCTACACTTTATAATATTTCATTCATGAAACTAAAACAAGAAAAGCTGCTGTGGTGAATACGGAACCTACATATTGTATAGCTACACTTGGAAGGCTAATTTATTCCATTTGGTGTCACCAATAATTGAAAGTCTACCATAAAAAGTCCTTTTATTGGGGAAAGGAAATGTTTGTAATACTTGCTTTATTTTCCTCTTCATAATATTTATCCCATAATATCTGTCTGTCTGTGTCTCTACAGTATCTATCTGTCTGTCTGTCTGTCTCTGTGTGTGTCTGTGTGTGTGTCTACAGTATCTATCTATCTATCTATCTATCTATCTATCTATCTATCTATCTATCTATCTATCTATCTATCTATTTATCTATCATCTATCTATCCAGCTGTAAAGCTACTGTATAGTTTTTAAGTTGTAATGAATTTAGAAGTCATACTTCTATCACATAACTTTACATTGGTCTTTATGGACAACCCTGGGCTGGAAAAACATGCATTCAGACAAACCTTACCATTTGAGAAAAATGACTGATGAATCTTGCTTTGTGCATCTGGACAAAGTATTTCTCAAAAATCCCTCACGGACAGAAATTTTGCCAGTAGAAATACTGACACTGAACCTGATGAGATGATAGAGATTGGGTGCCTCTGCGGCCAGATGTGCCTCCAGACACCAAGCAATAGTAGCTGCAATCTTTTCCAATAAGACAAAAGATCTGCCTTCAGGCCTTCCAAAGAAACCAATTTACAGAAGATGTTCAACTCCATCTTGGAGGCAAATGGATCATGAGCTTCTATACATTTACCCCAACCTTCATTTTTCAATTAAAGGGCTCCATTCCCAATTCCCTATCCTCTGTTCCTTTACTGATGACAGAATTATCTCCAGATTCATTTGGGGTTTATTCACAGTGAAACCAAATATGAAGACATTTGGTTTAGGTTGAGGGAATATTGGGAGTCCATTGAAGCTGGGAGGAAGGGATTATATGGCAGAATTCATTATTTATATATATTAAAGAAAGGTTCTCCTCCTACCTGCCTGGGGAATTTAACAGATCCACAGTCACTTTCTACAGATATTTTTAAAATGGTAGATTTCTGAATGATTCAAACTAATATTGTTTTTAAAACGAACTTTCCCAGTTGAATCTGCCTACATATTATTAGCAACAGCCATTTATAAAAGTTTATTCACATCTTTTTTTTAAAAAAAAATATCAATTATGTTGCACATTTTATCACCAAGTCAAGATTGATAGTGTCATATCTGATCTACTTCTCAAGTGGTCTTTCTACAGGTAGAAAGTTAACTAGTAGTATTCACAAACTCTGCCCACATTTTGGTAATGTGAGCATGGAGATCTTATCCCCTCCTCTTTTTTTTCACTTGTGCCCTTCTCTTTTCACTTATGGAACTTTACTTAGGACAGAACAATGTTTGTCGCTATGCACAACACAAACTTACTTATTTTTTTAGCATATAATCAACAGACAGAACACAATTCTTCCTTGAAATTTACACTTTTTAAAATTTGCCAATTTAAAGCTTAGAAATGCAAAGTCTTATAAATTATGGTGAAGGATGCCACAAAGAAAAAAAATAAAGACATATACTACAAAATAAAGAAATATATTAGATTAAAAATAAAGAAATATATTACATTCAGGAATTGTGTTAGGATCAATGAATATAAACATGTTTATACACACACACACACACACACACATATTAATCCTGAGAGAATGCAAAAGTGTGAGGTAAGATGAAGAGTTTCAGTCCTTCCTACATACAAGATAGATGGGGTAGGAAAAGTGTATCCATTAAGATGCTTCAGGCTACTCAGGTTAGCCTAGTGATAAATCCTTCTGTTTTTGCACTTAATCTGTCAATTGTGAAAAGTTAAGCAACCTCATCAAATTATAAGACGCCATTGCAGGCAAATTTTTGACAGGCCCAGTAAACAATAGAATAACATTTGGCAACATTCAAACATCCTGAAATTAGAAAGTGAGAGTAATAAGTCAGAAAATCCTTATGTTGCTATTTTAGTATTCTAACTTATAGCGCTTAGACATCCTCCAAAGTTTTTTTAAAAAAAAAAATGATTGAGGGTCTAATTCAGGATTCCAAGCCCGGCACTTCTTCTATTAGTTGCAATTCACTTTTCCTTTTTTATTAATTAAGACTATCATAATATAGAATACGAATGAAAATAAAGATAATAGGGAAATGGTAAGAGGAAAGAAGGAGAAAAGAGAAGTGCAGAGTGAAGGGGAAAAAGAAAAAAAGGCACCTTTCTTTTCAGCAGCAGTGTTCCAGTATCTCAGGGGTTGCCACAAAGAAGAGGGAGTCAAGCTGTTCTCCAAAGCACCTGAAGGCAGGACAACAAGCAACGGATGGAAACTAATCAAGAAGAGAACCAACCTAGAACTAAGGAGAAATTTCCTGACAATGAGAACAATTCATCAGTGGAATGACTTGCCTCCAGACGTTGTGGTGCTCCAACACTGGATATTTTTAAGAAGAGATTGGACAGCCATTTGTCTGAAATAGTATAGGGCAGGCATGTCAATCGTGCGACGTCACATGGGGATTTTTTCCCCATTGCTGGCAACGGGGTGGGTGCGGTTTTGACGTGACGCATCTGCCCTGCGGGCCAGCAGTTTGACATGCCTGGTATAGGGTTTCCTGCCTGAGCAAGGGGGTGGACTAGAAGACCTCCAAGGTCCCTTCCAACTCCTCTGTTCTGTTAAATACAAAGTTGCTATTCACTTTTTCCGGCTGAAATATATTTAATATATATTCCATTTAATCTGGAAGTTTTTTTGTTTTTTTTAATCCCATTTATATCCCGCCCTTCTCCGAAGATTCAGGGCGGCTTACAATTTAAAGCACAAATCAATGTGCTTAGCAATAGCCTTCATTCTATGTATATGCCTGCTTATTAGGGCTTTCCCCCCCCAGAGGCATTATTATCTAAGGGAACACCTGCTGCCGGCATCAACTTCCCATCGTCCTGTGCGCTCCCACAGGGAGGGCCTTCTTAGGGTACCGCCAGTTAAGGAATGCCGGCGGGTTATCCCCAGGGGAAGGGCATTCTCTGTGGGCATGCTGGCCCTTTGGAACCAGCTTCCCATGAAGCTTAGGACCGCCCCCGACCTCCGCTCATTTCGTAGGGACTTGAAAACTTGGTTGTTTGAGTTGTCTGGCCCAGACTGAGGGGTTTTAATTTTTAATTAATGGGGTTTTAGTTAAGTTCAGGTATCAATTTAATCTTAGTTTTAATTGTTTTTAATTGCATATGATGTATTTTTAACTTTTAATTTTCCCTGTAAACCGCCCTGAGTCCTCCGGGAATAGGGCGGTATATAAATTTAAATATAAATAAATAAAATAAATAAATATTAAAAAGTCAGCTTATTGCCCCCAACAATCTGGGTCCTCATTTTACCTACCTCGGAAGGATGGAAGGCTGAGTCAACCTTGAGTGCCATTTTAGTAAACCAACTGAAAATAAATGAATAAATAAATACAGCTAAGTGACAGCATCAGTCTTATTGTGTCTAATATTGAAATGCTAACTAGAATCAGATTGGTAAATGCTTGAATGGGAGACCAACAGGAAACTATGAAGTGATACATCTGTTAAAAAAAATCCTGGAAGAAGTCAATGGCAAAGAATTTTAACACTGTTGCCAAGACTACGTGGACATTCCCATGAAGTTGCAGAAGTTAAATTTGAATCAAAGGTGTTTTTATTTTGACTATTTTTTTAAAAAAAAGTTTGTTTATGTCATGTATGATTAAATATAACCATGATGACCATGATAATGATGGGAGAGAGCAAGAGACAGAGAGAGAGAGAGAACACTAACATATAATTAGTAATGTAATACAATTTTGCAGTAATTTATCTGGGTATCCTGGGAAAAAAACCTAATTGTATTTTTTACTTTGTAAGGCGAATTGCCTGAGACATATCTGAATATATATTTAGCACTTCTTTGCAATTGATGGTGTACCAAGCACTTATCTGATTCAATTATGCTTTGACTTTAAGTGACCCACACACATTTGTCAAATCACAATGCTAAAGCAGCTAAATTCTTTATGATGTAGACCCTTATTTATTTAAATCATTTTTGGACTGCATAATACACAATTAATTAAAGGAACAGCGCAAACCATTTGGAGTGACTGGAGCAGGAAAGCTATAAAATAAACATGGCCATCCATTCATTTCTAAACAGAATCTTTAAAGCCTATTTAAAACCAGCCTGGTGTGAGCCTTGCACATATTACAGAACAATGATAGCACCATATAAAAGAGCTCTATTCCTGAATCCACCATCTAATATATTATCTATAGATGTGTAAATAGACCCTTTGGCCATTTTAAAATGTAGGTGAATTAATCTAGTACTTTGAATTAAAGAACTTTAAGTGTGAGCTTTAAAATTATGGTGTCAACACTTTTAATTGGGCCTAAAAGCACAGTAGTCATTAATGCAGCTGGTACAGTATCAGTGTTATATCCTTTGATCTATACCAGGGGTGTAAAACTCACAATGTCACGTGACGTGTCATAATGTGTCGCAACTTTTTTTCCCATTGCCGGCAATGGGGAGACCACGGTTTCAGCATGATGCATCCAGCCCATGGGCTGGCAGTTTGACACCCCTGATCTATACCATAGAAATGAATAAACTATGGTATTCTATATAAGCAGAGGCTTCTCTTCCCACCCCCAAAAACACCTTTTAAAGACCTCATATAGTATTTTACAGAGCTTTTCCCTCACTGCCAAGTTCAAATGAACTGCACCCATCTTGGACATAGCAGTAAACTACACCAGCATAAAAATGACTGTGTCCATTGCCAATCCCTGTCCAAAATCTATTATTTTTGGTCTGGCTTGCTGCTGAATGGTGGTGTCTTGATTTTGAATGCCAAGTGTGTAAAGTGAAGCAATTAGCAAATTTGATTTTGCTTTCTTTGCACAATGTTACCAGCCTCTGGAGAACCACCCACAAAATCTATCACGAGGTATGTATGTATATATGTATATATGCATGCATTTTATTCAATTTGCATAGCCCCCCCCATCTCAAACCAGTGACTCTAGCTGGGTATTGTGAATTTAGAATTGGGTGGCCTGCTTCTTTTACTGTACAAGGAAGCTTCACCCACAGGAAAGAAATCAAATGGCCATTGTTTTCATGGAAAAGAAGGGTGAAGGGGCACAGCATTAGGAAAATTGTCCGATATGAAGATGTGATCATCTGTTATCTAGAATGAATACACCACAATCTGTTGGCAAAGAGATCAGGTAGGATTTCTAAATAAAATAAATAAAATAAACTGAAACAGTTATGAAAACAGATAGGATTTGGGGTTATTATTTGATAAAACCTTAGCTCAAATCACTGTATAATTTCTCCCATTTTATATAAATATTTTTTTTTAAAAAATCAGATAAATCAAAATAGAAGACCAACTGCCATGAGGCAGAAACAAAATGCCCTAATATCACTTTTTGACAACGTTTGAGCCACCTCTTTATAATAATGGCCATGACGATCCTATTTAAAGGGTATCAGTTTCGATGGCTCCGGCAATAAAACAAGATTCTATTTCTCCATCTGTTTCTTGGGATAAAGATAATGGAAAATAATAGCCTTCCCCAAAACGCCCCCAAATTAACTTGGGAGGTATGAAAAATAGCACAAACTAAAACAGAAGCCACAACTTATTATACTTTCTTCTCAAGAAGCTAACAACTATTCAGAATGAAGGATTTTTTTAAAAAGTTTGGGCGAATGTATCTAGTGACATCTTAAAGGCAAGAGAAACAATACACTTTGATAATTATTAATTTCCTTCAAGGATGGCCATTTCAGATGTGGCAGGGTTCAAATGGTTTTGGATAATCCAAGAATAAGTGTGGGGTTTCAAGCTACTAGGAAAAAATCATCCTTTTTAAAACAGCATGAGATACAAAAGTCTGGCAAAATCCATCTCTTATTCACTCTGGTGGTGTCCTTCCTAGGCTATTTTGCATGTTGTACATGTACTTTCTCTGATGCCCTCAAAGTCACAGTAAATTGATTTAAATGTCATCCTCAAAAAAAATCTGGGGAAAAAATAAAAAAAACCTATCTTACTTTATTTCTATTTACTTTAATCAGTTTAAGAGATTTGTCTGAAACTGGGTACAGGCTCTGAATATGCAACACATTTTTTGCAGAGTCTTAAGTGAATAGAAATTCATGTGAAAGGAGAAATTGCTTTAAAGAACCATCTACATAGATTATTTTACAGATACATGTACTTTTGTTCACAATCTTCTCAAGTTATGATTTAAAGCCCATTTGAAACACAATGGAAAACCCGAATAACATCCAAATATATATTCTTTTCGTCCTATTTTTGTACAACATCTTATTGTATACAATAGATAAAAAGAAATACCTTTAGGTGTAGAAGAACTATTGGTTACAGATATTTGAAATGTGCAGTCTTGGATACAAGAGTAAATAGAGAATAGAGAAAATAATAGAAAAATATTTTCTTTGAGGGAAATACATTATAAAATGATCATCAGTAGCAACAGCAACGTTATTCAGACTGGTCACAAAAATGGCTGAGCTTTCTTTGTCTTTTGGAGGCTTCTACCTCCCTTCTGCTACTCCAGAGAACCATCTTGTTCCTGAAGCTGAAAGCAGAGAAAGGGATGTTCTGATCATCAGACTATGGGATGAGGAGAATAATACTGGGGTGAGCCTAGACTGGGGGTAAGGGCTTCTAGTTCTTGCTAAACCCCCATTCCCATCAACCTTGACAAATATAGCCAACAGCCAGAAATGATGGGCATTTCAATTCATCAAACCTCTGGAAAGTCACATGTACTGTATTTATTGGATACTGTACTTATTGGAACCTAAGCTTCATCATACCTACTATCTGATTAATATACTATCAGATTAATACTATTAGATTAATATTTCTCCCCTTCAGTTCATGGCTGGCTGGTATGACTCCTTCAGTAGGACATAGGTAAAAATGGAATCAATTTAATTCCACATATCCATAAAAAACATGCAGCTCTATGGAAATTTTTGAGAGGCTTTGGAACATTTACTAAAGTTTTGTGGGCTACATGCAGTACCAATTAAAAAAAAAGCTTGTAGGCAATGGGAAAGATTTTAGTCTCAGATTCTGAAAAATCAGAACTGACAATATTGGATTAAGCAAACAACTGGACTGACTTGCCTTAAACAGCCTTTTCTATCCCTGGTTTTATTTAATTACTAAAGATGAAATGTCTTTTAAAAAAGTATTTGCTAAAATTTCTGCACTACTCTATTCCCAATGGCTCAAAGCAGAATGAATTTTAAAAAACAGACAATTAACAAAAATTTAACATTACTTAACAGTATGCATTATTATGATCCTGATTAGTGTGACTAGATGCCAATCCCTAATTATCCCCCAAATGCTTTTTTCTAGAGTCAAGTTATTCTTCCTTGGGGAAATAATTAGTTCTTATATATGAAGGCAAGCAGATCCATATGAGAGGTGCCACCATTGAGAAGACCTTGCTACTAGGTCCCTGTAGATGGAACTTTCTTGGAAATGGCACCTTCAGCAGGGCCTCTGTCCCAGATTTTAGCAGAGAGGCAGACTACTCTGGAGGAAGTGGTCATGAGCTTGCCAAGTTATGAGTCATGGGCTTTTTGAAAAGTGCTAAATTAAATTGTACCCAGAAGTTGACTAGCAGTCAATGCACTTCCTGGAGTATAGGAATCAACAGGCAGATCTTGAAGCACTCATTACTACCCAAGCCACTGCATACTGAACTGGTTTAAACTTCCATAAAGTCTTCAAGCAACTCTCTGTAAAGCAAATATATGTCTGTCTTAAATTATGGGGGAAGTTGCTATAATATAGCTAAAATGTACCAGCAGCGTTTGATTGAATCATTCACCTGAATAGAAAATTCTAAAAATTCTGTCTCAAAGATTTGTTGTTAACAACATGTACCCCTTGCAGGTTGATGAATAAGCCACCTAAGTATATTTTTTCATAATTAAAAATTTATCTTGCAATAAAGATTATCTTCTTTGCTCCCATTCTAACTACACATTCTAAGCTTGATGAAGGGCACTGTGATCTTCTAACACATATCTCAGCAGAATGAATATTGAATCGGGGGAGACAAAGCTAAATTAAGACTGAGGAATTAATTTGTTCCTCTCAATATGTTTAGGAAAAAATAATGGATAAATTTCATTTTGTATTAATAGAATCTATGCACTTATTCCTTTGGAATACTAAAATGAGAATATATTCCCCAGAACACTGGGATGAAATTTGTATGACAGCAGCTCTAAGATACAAAGGGAGACTCACTAGAAAATATTGACTCTATTATAACCAGGGAAGGAATGTGTGCACAATATAGACTCTGAAATTTAACAGCATGACTGTACATTTGGGGAGCAAGAGGTGGACTTCATATGCTCTGCTTTGGGTCACATGACCAGAAGGGAAGAAATAATGGACAAAGATGGAAAAATCTCCAACAGCCTTGCATTGGGAATTGTTAGAGGGTTAGTGTTAGTGTTAGTGTTAGTGTTAGTGTTAGTGTTAGTGTTAGTGTTAGTGTTAGTGTTAGGGTTAGGGTTAGGGTTAGGGTTAGGGTTAGAGTTAGGGACGCGGTGGCTCAGTGGGTTAGGACGCTGAGCTTGTCGATCAGAAGGTTGGCAGTTTGGCAGGTCAAATCCCGAGTGCCGCGTAACAGAGTGAGCACCTGTTACTCGTCCCAGCTTCTGCCAACCTAGCAGTTCGAAAGCATGTAAAAATGCAAGTAGAAAAATAGGGAACACTACGGTGGGAAGGTAACAGCGTTCCGTGCGCCTTTGACGTCTAGTCATGCTGGCCACATGACCACAGAGACGTCCTCGGACAAGCGCTGACTCTTCAGCTTTGAAATGGAGATGAGCACCGGCCCCTAGAGTTGGAAACAACTCCACTTCTGAAATCCATCTTTCTGCATAATAAATTTGGCTCTGTTAATGTTCAGTTTTGGAGACTAATCATGCTGACAGATAAACAGATCAGATGGATAGACTGAGAAAGCCCAACCTTTGGTAATAATTTCATTACAGTTTTCTTCTAGGTTGGAAAGAAAAATAAAACGGGTTATAAACTTATTTTTACTTTTTGAAGTAATCAATATTTTGATGAACCTGCTGTTAAAAATACAGAAGTGTAATAATGGTTATATTAAGGGTATCCAGAATCTGTTAATTTGCAATGCACTATTGCCTTCTTTAATATCCAAAGATAATATATAATCTGCTGTTCCATGTTTTTGCTATTCATAGTGATACACGATAATTAAAAATCAAACATCTCCCCTGGAAAATAGGAAGGATTAACCATTAGATGTTATAAGATTTGAATTACAACTTTCAACTCACAACAAAACAAAATTGTCCTGGCAACTTCTTGGTTTTCCTGTTATGTCTCCGCAATGTGTATATCATCGTTCCCAGTTTACAAGTGAGACAAAGTCAAGGTGTTCTTAGCTGTATCAGTATCAAAGAAGATTTATTTCTACTCACTCTACTAATAAAAGAAGAGGATGATTAGAAGCAAGATGGTTGACCTGAGAGACCAGGTTGAGAATAGATCATCATAGAGAAAATCTATCTACATAGTTACTGGAAGTCAAAAATAGCTTGATGGACCATAATTAATCATTGCACCACAGCCTCCAAGTATATCAGATCTATTATGTTTTTTATCCTTTATTTTTATATATTTTTATATTTATCCAGGGAAGCATCCTTTTCTCATTCATTGTCTTTGCTTGTGATTTGCAAACCACTTTTGACACCATTTCTATCTTGTCAGATAAACTTGAGAAGCCTCTGTTGCAACCTAGAGGGCTAACCTCATAGTCTCCCAGCATTCAAACCAATGGCAAACTGCTGCCCTGCAGTCTCTTCATCTGGAGTACATCAGGACGATCTCAAATCTTCTCCTTCACAAGACAGGTTCTAAGTAACCAGTCTATTCACCAGTTGCTTGGTCTTTCCTGTGGTTGTTGGCTCACTTCAGTATACCATACCTCCCCCAGAAGCCCAAAAAGGAAGCTTGTTATCTTTTACTTTGGTCATTAATATGGACAGCAAATGTCATGGAATAGTTTTCTAAGAGTTCAAAAATGCATAGGTAGCAACACAACTCAATAGTGGGAAAAGGTCCTGGAGAACATAGAAACTATTTCCACAGATTATAATTACCAGGACAGCAGCAAATATTAGAAATGTGAGAACAGAGCAACAGACAGAGCTGGAAAATACAAAGCTAATCATTCATCTTCCTGTTTTTAGTACCTCAGGAAAACATCCTCCTAATGACAAGGTGAACAATGAACCTACAGAAGTACATTGTTGGCATTTGTGTTGAAAAGACTGAAAAGGCAGAAAAGATTCTCCTTATCTTCAGTAGGCTTCCTCATGAGCAGGTTATAGCATTTTCTAGTCATCTACCCATTGTTGTACCAAAATAACAAAATAAATATGACATCACTTCAGTGAAGTTGGGTGAAACTGTGATTATTCTCTCTAAGTCAGACATGTCAAACTCATGACGTGACGTGATGTTGCACAATGTATCGGACCTTTTTCCCCATTGCCGGCAATGGGGTGGGTGTGGTTTCCTCATGATGCATCCGGCCCGTGGGCTGGCAGTTTGACACCCCTGCCCTAAGTGACCAGTTGGCGAATGGCTTTAGAGAGAGTGTAATTTCCCAGAATTTCTCACATGCCTTTTGAGGGAGCAAGACTAGGCACTTTCCACAAGACAGATGTAGACTGGCACCATTTAAAGCACAATCTACTTTGTTCTTATTAAATCTGCCCTCATTGAAATAATATTAGTTACTTTTAGTGTTAGTACTTTGTATGTATCTATGTTAAAGGGGAGTTAAAGCACATTATGAATTTGGTTAATTTTATATTATGGATAATTTTTAGTTAGAATATTTATTTATTTATTAAATTTATATACTGCCCTATTCCTGTAGGACTCATGATTATTATATCTATAACCCTGTATTTAGCTCTGGGAAGTGGGGGGGGAAGGGGGGTGGTTTGGGGTGGGTGGGTTTTGGGGATATGTATTGTAAAAAAATTTTTTTGTAAAACTCTTTAATAAAAAAAAGAAATAATATTAGTTACTAAATATTTTATGCAGGTAGTCCTTGACTTACAAGCACAACTGAGCCCCAAATTTCTGCTGCTAAGCAAGACAGTTGCTAAGTGAATTCTGTCCCATTTTATGACCTCTCATGCCACAGTTGTTAAATGAATCACTGCAGTTGTTAAATTAGTAACAACTAATTAGTAACACAACAAATTAGCACTGAGTAAATCTGGCTTCCCCATTGACTTTGCTTGTCAGAAGATTGCAAAAGATGATCACATCACCCTGGGACACTGCAACCGTCATAAATATGTGTCAGTGGCCAAGCTTCTGAACTTCAATCATATGTCCATGGGGATGTTGCAAATGGTCATAAGTGTGAAAAATGGGCATCGGTCACTTTTTTCCGTACCATTGAAACTTTGAATGGTCACTAAGTGAACTGTTGTAAGTTGAGGACTACCTGTAATTGAATTATTTAGTAATTAGAATTACTGTTTGAGGTGTAAAAGCTTTGTGGAAAGAGAACATTCCTATCCAGTGCAAATCATTCCCAGGTGTTTTGTGATTGCTCCATGAAAGGGGAAAAAAAGAGCTAGAATTAACACATGCTCTCACACTGCTATGTATTATGCAGAGAAGTAATTATGAGGGACTTGCTTGATGAACAGTTAGCATTTTCTTCCGTGAGCTGTACAAACACAAGCTCTTCATTCCAAAATAACCCAGCTAATATTAATGAAATACCTAACAAAAAAAATAATTTGAAAGTTACAGCTTTAGTGATCATATTTCTTGACTGCCCATTGCTTAACCATTAATATTCTACAAATGTCATTTGTTTCTCCAGTTTATAATTAACTTAAAACACTAAATGCAAAACACTTTAAAATGAACTAAATAAACTGTCAACTTCAAAAGCTATCAAAGTAAATGAAAGTACACTCATTAAATAGAAGCGTATTTGTAAGAATGAGCATGATGGGTTCCAATAACATTCTTCTAAAGTTGCCTTTGTAATTGAGGTGGAATACAAGTTGATTAAACAAACAAATACATCATGTTTTTCCTCCTGTTTAAGGTTGACTCCAATTACTTGTAATATGCATTATATCTAGGCTTCATAACTAAGGGGTCACTCATTCAATGCACTGCTGATCAGATAGTTGCCATGCAAATCTTATTTCAAAAGAAAAACCCACTCAGTTCAAAACAACTTGTTCCCAGGGAAGTTTCATACAATTTTAAACTAAATGTATTTAAATATATTATAGGGATCTTACAGCTTCCCACATAACATCTTCATATTTCATGAATGTAGATGGGCTCATTACTTGTAAATGCCATTGGCAGGTTACATAAAGAGGGTCCAAGAATGTATTTGAAACATTTACTAATTCTTCAAAAGACATCTAAACATTTTAATGAAAGTTATATTGTGACACATTGGCATGCACTAAAAATAAATCCTGGAGAGTAATGAATGTGAAGAAAATCAAACTAATTTTTTCTGGGAAGCATCTTCTCTAAAACAAGAATTGAGCTACCCTATCAGTTTGCCACACAGCAATTCTTTTTCCTCTAATGAATTGTAGAGATTCATTATTGAAACATGAATTTTGTGTACCCCATCAAGCCATTTCTAAAGCCATAACCATTTACTCTTGATATCTCAAGCCAGTTAAAATTGAAGAGTGCTAGTTTAGTAATACTACGTTCAGCTACAATAGCTTCAGGAACATAGCTTGGGGAGACTTTTATGTTCAGTTTTGATTGTCAAACATCTTCATAAGATGATCTTTTCCATTTAATGGTTGCAGTACTTCAATATACGTCCCCACATGCTATGCAATAAATCTACTGCACATATTTAAAATCCTTTTTTTTTGCCACGTGAGCTTATTTGTAACAATGAACTATAATGGCATAAAGTTGGAGGAAACATCATGGAGTGCAGCATAGAGCAGATAATAAATATGATAAATGTAGTTATTTTTATTAGTAAATTATTAGTAAAGCATATGCATTTCATTGTTTTAGAACTGGAGGAAGAAATATTAAACTGTGCTATGCTGTTGATACTCACCTGATAGCTGAAAATTCAAATGATCTGCTAACTCTATTAATGAAAGTCAAGGTGCACAGTGAAAAGAAAATGAGGCTAAGATTAAATGTAAAGAAGACCAAACTAATGACAACAAGTCCAGCCTTATAACTGACAGTGAAAATGTTAAAGTGATGCACAGCTTCTATCTTTTAGAACAACTTCTCAATTGTAAAAGCCAACAGCAGTGAAAAAGTATTCCACAGGCTTGGTAGGGTAGCAATGAAGTCCTTGGAAAAGATATTCACCTGCTGATATGTAATGCTTTTTTTTGTCATAGAACACACAGAATGGTGTTCTAACCAGTTCCTTCTAAGCTGCCAGCATGAGTAAAGCTCTGGTTTGGTGAAAGGAAGCTGTTCGGGGAAATCGGGGACATCGAAGGTCAACCTGGAAACACTTTCATGGCCCTGAAAGCAGACCTTCTTCTCTGCCTTGATTCATGGGGCTCCCCCCACCACAGCCACCTGTCCTCACCCCCATGTTGGCCACCAGGGACCAGGACTGACTTCTAGAGTGAATCTCTTTGAGGGACCAGGCACGTTCCCAAAGCAGCAGTGCCACTGCCTTGGTCACTCTGGCTCCGGAGAAAGCTTCTGTGTCATCAGAGGTGGAGGAGGACAAGGTGGCAGAAGACATGCTGGCTCCAAACAAGCGCCCTCTCAAAAGCTGCGACAATGGCGTCTATCAGCTGATACTGCTCATGTGATCTGCTCCTCGGAAGCTCCCTAAAGCAGTTTCTTCTCCCCCCTCCCCCCGCTCCATAAAGGGTTTTCAACTGGAGCCAGAGCTGTGCGTGAGTTCCAGCACCTTTTTTTTTTAAAAAAAAGGCACTGCTGATATGTCTATACCAAAAAGATCAGGAATATTTATTTTATTGAACTTTGGAGTTGGAGAAAACCTGAGAACACAGCGGATAACCAAGAAAACAAACAAATGGTTAACAAATCAGTTTAGACTTTTTAATCAAGGCTCAAATGATCAGACTCAATGTATCATTTTTTTCAACACATTATGCGTGAAAGGTGTGAAAGGTGAAAGGAACAAGAAAAGCATAACCACTTATCGACAATTACAGCAGTGATAGAGGAACCACTGGTAAACCTGAAGGGCTTGATTGGGAATAGATCATGCTAAAGAAGGCCCATGTAGATAGATGGTAACAATCAACATGAGCTTAATGTCACATAATCAATCAATTCATTTTAGAACATAACATAACAGAATAGAATGACAGGATTGGAAGGGACTTTGGAGGTCTTCTCATTCAATCCCTTACTCAGGCAGGAAACCCTACACCGTTTCAGACAAATGGCTGTCCAGTCTCTTTTTAAAAACCTCCAGTGTTGGAGCACCCACAACTTCTGGGGGCAAGTTGTTCCACTGATTAATTGTTCTAACTGTCAGGAAATTTCTCCTTAATTCTAGGTTGTTTGTCTCCTTGATTAGTTTCCATCCATTTCTTCTTGTCTGCCTTCTGGTACTTTGGAGAATAGGTTGATCCACTCTTCTTTGTGGCAACCCCTGAGATATTGGAACACTGCTGTCAGGTCAGCCCTAGTCCTTCTTTTCACTAAACTAGTCATACCCAATTCCAGCAACTGTTCTTTATATGTTTTAGCCTCCAGTTCCCTAATCATCTTTGTTGCTCTTCTCTGCACTCTTTCTAGAGTCTCAACATCTTTTTTACATTGTGGTGACCAAAACTGGATGCAGTATTCCAAGTGTGGCCTTACCAAGGGATTATAAAGTGGTATTAACACTTTATGTGATTTTGATTTTATTTCTCTGCTAATGTAGCCTAGAACTGTGTTGGCTTTTTTGGCAGCTGTAGCATACCAATTCCAAAGAAAGGCAGTGCCAAAGAATGTTCAAACTATCGCACCATTGCACTCATTTCTCATGCTAGTAAAGTCATGCTTAAAATCCTACAAGCTAGACTTCAGCAGTATGTGGATCGAGAACTACCAGAAGTACAGGCAGGATTTCGAAGAGGCAGAGGAACTAGAGATCAAATTGCCAACATACGCTGGATCATGGAGAAAGCTAGGGAGTTCCAGAAAAACATCTACTTCTGCTTCATTGACTATGCTAAAGCCTTTGATTGTGTGGATCATAACAAACTGTGGCAAGTTCTTAAAGAGATGGGAGTACCAGACCATCTTATTTGTCTCTTGAGAAACCTATATGCGGGTCAAGAAGCAACAGTGAGAACTGGACATGGAACCACTGATTGGTTCAAAATTGGGAAAGGAGTCCGGCAAGGCTGTATACTGTCGCCCTGCCTATTTAACTTATATGCAGAGCACATCATGAGAAAGGCAGGGCTAGATGAATCAAAAGTTGGAATTAAGATTGCCGGAAGAAATATCAACAACCTTAGATACGCAGATGATACCACTCTAATGGCAGAAAGTGAAGAAGAACTAAAGAGCCTCTTGTTGCGGGTGAAGAAGGAGAGTGCAAAAGTTGGGTTGAAACTTAACATTAAGAAAACCAAGATCATGGCATCTGGCCCTCTCAATTCCTGGCAAATAGATGGGGAAGAAATGGAGGTAGTGACAGATTTTATTTTCCTGGGCTCCAAGATCACTGCAGATGGGGACTGTAGCCAAGAAATTAAAAGACGCTTGCTCCTGGGGAGGAAAGCCATGGCAAATCTAGACAGCACACTAAAAAGCAGAGACATCACCCTGTCAACAAAAGTGCGTATAGTCAAGGCTATGGTCTTCCCAGTTGCAATGTATGGCAGTGAAAGTTGGACCATAAGAAAGGCTGAGCGCCAAAGAATTGAGGCCTTTGAACTATGGTGCTGGAGAAGACTCCTGCGAGTCCCTTGGACTGCAAGGCGATCAAACCGGTCAGTCCTAGAGGAGATCAATCCTGACTGCTCTTTAGAAGGCCAGATCCTGAAGCTAAAACTCAAATACTTTGGCCACCTAATGAGAAGGAAGGACTCACTGGAGAAGAGCCTAATGCTGGGAAAGATCGAGGGCAATAGAAGAAGGGGACGACAGAGAATGAGGTGGCTGGATGGAGTCACTGAAGCAGTAGGCGTGAGCTTAAATGGACTCCAGAAGATGGTAGAGGACAGGAAGGCCTGGAGGAATGTTGTCCATAGGGTCGCGATGGGTCGGACACGACTTCGCAGCTAACAACAACAACAGCATACTGCTGGCTCATATTTTAGGGATTGTCCACTAGGACTCCTAGATCTTTCTCACAGTTACTACTATGGAGCCAGGTACCATCTATGCCAGGGGCGTCAAACTGCCAAAACTGCGCCCACCCCATTGCCGGCAATGGAGAAAAAGTTGCAATACGTCACAACATGTCATGTGATGTTGTGAGTTTGACACCCCTGATCTATGCTATTACCTGTGTATTTGGTTTTTTGTGCCTAAATGTAGAACCTTACTATTTTTACAATTGAATTTCATTTTGTTAGATAGTACCCAATGTTCAAGTCTGTCCAGATCCTCCTGTATCTTAAGCCTGTCTTCTGAAGTGGTGGCTATTCCTGTCAAATGGTCTCATTTGCAAATTTGATGAGTTCCCCATCTATCTCCTCATCCAAATCATTGATGAAGATGTTGAAGAGTACTGGGCCTAAAACAGAGCCTTGGGGGACCCCACTGCATACTTCTCTCCATTTTAATGGTTATTGAATGTAAATGATTAATAATTATTAAAGATAACTTAATACTAAATGCCACAATTAAATATAAGATGATTTCAATCCTGTTGCTTCAGTTTGGGGGGATGATAAAGAATTTTATATTTATGAAAAGAAAATCTGTGTTTTCCTAACAATTTGATTGAAGGATACATTTTTCATATTAAGACAGCATAGATTTTTCAAGAAACATGTGTTGGTAGGAGTTAAATTCTTAAAAAACATAATTATAATTCTACCAATTATCTTTCAGAGCAAAATTTGGCACTGTGCTACACATGAAAGAATATGAAAGATAAGAGAATAAAAGAGGGAATGTTTTTTGTAATGCAGTTACAAAATGGAAACAGATCATTATGTAATTTTACTAATTACAGCAAGCCATTCCTTGAGTTGGATTTTGACAAAAATCAATACTTGTATTTATTTAATTACACTTCAGTAGGGAGTGAGTAGAGTTATTTTTGCAATTATATAAAATTAAGTCAGTTGCAGTAACCTGTTTTTCTCAGTGTCCTGAGCTATCCTGAACAATGCTCTGGAATTAATGATTTCTTTACTGTCTGGAGCCCTATAAATAACTTTATAGGAGTGAAGCATCAGATATTTTTTTTTACTTCATGAGACTACTCATTGTCTTGTTTTGACTTCCTGTGGCTGGAGATAGCAGAAGCTGATCATGGAATTTGTGTTTCCGGTCTAATGTTAAATCAACATGGTCTGACAATAATCATGGTATGCTTAAGTCTGGAAGTAATTCCAGGGTGGATATCAAAATTATTCTCAATAATATTGCCAATATCACCAGATATCATAACAATGTTGATATTATAGCCATCAATCTCATTAGATTTTGTCATATTAGCATATACATGTAAACATATTAAATATATATGTGCACATACTGTACACCTGATTTGAACAAACAGTTGAGTTTGTGAAAAATACAGTCTCAAACTTTTAGAGATCTTAACTGAATTGCAATCATTTGGCTAATTACAATTTTATCTTTAAATGAAAGCAATAGCAATATGAATTTACCAGGACAAGGCAACGAAGGGTATAATGGCACAAATTAAATAGACCTATTCTCTGCCTGGACACTAAAAATAATTTTGCAAGCAATGAATTTGACCCTTTTCAGCATTTTAAATATTTGACTTGCAATGCTTAACTCATCTTAGGATTCAGATAACATGAAAACTGAAGGCAGCCTACTAAGATAATTCAAGAATATGCATCTTGTTGTAAATAAGAGATTTATTCTAAAATCTCAGTTGTTAGTGGAAGAGTTTGGACAATCATTTGTCTGAAATGGTATGGGGTTTCCTGCTTGAGCAGAAGACTGGACTAGAAGACCTCCAAGGTCCCTTCCAACTCTGTTATTCTGTAATTCTGTTAATCTAAACATTTGAGAATATTCTGAGACTTGGATTAATTAATATAAAAATATTATTTCGATCCCATTGTATTGTATGATTGCTACTAAATAAATGCTACTATAATAAACATTAGTCCAGTTCTATCCAAACATGTCCATACAAATAAGTATTGAGATTAAAAGGGCCATTCATGGTTTAGGTATAGTTGGGGTTTAACGGTATGAATAATTATGCATAATGGCAATTACTAATAGTTCTGTGAACTATCATGAATGAAAAGAGAGAAATTGTTTGGAAAAAAATCAAAAAGGGAAAAAAGGTCTAGATGCCACTGCCCCAAAGTTATATTTGTATTTGTAGTGTACAGTATTTGAAGCGTGCATTGTTGTTTTCTTTTCATTCTGAATTTTATCAATTTTTACAAATGTATTTTATCCCCAAGCACATCAGTATGATTTCAATCCTCCCTCCCTCCCTCCCTTCCTTCCTTCCTTCCTTCCTTCCTTCCTTCCTTCCTTCCTTCCTATTGATTGAAGATATCTTGGAAAGCCATATCTGAAAGGTTTTTTGAAATGTTTGTAACATTAAGAATAATCCAATTAAACACTTCACCTGCTTATGTGAGAACTAAAGCAGAGAAGAAACATGATTGCATGTGCATGCCTTAGTTCCAATGATCTATCCCTTCAGCTGTTAACTCCTACATCGTACAGAGATATTTGAAGACAAGTTTTGCTCAGATTTAACAAGGGGAAAAACATCACTAGATGCAATGCATTGTTTCATTAAAATAATGGCATAAGAAAAAGGGAAGGGAAGGGAAGGGAGGAAGGAAGGAAGGAAAGAAAGAAGGAAGGAAAGAAGGAAAGTTAGGTTTGGGAAATTCATACTGTAGATATGCTCAAAAAAGGAGAAGATCCACTTTGCCTTTTGACCCCAGTGTCACCCTGTTTGGGAAAATGAATGATTGAGGTTATATAATACACAAAGAGGGGCTAGATTTTCTGTGTTCTTTCTTTGCCCCTTAGGTTTGGGCAATTTTAATTTTAGCTGTATTATATTTATTTTAAGGCTTGCATGATAGTTTTCATTTCTTTTCATCTTTAAAGTGATAAGAACAGCCTTACTAGTTTTCAGTTTGATGGTTGGAAGGGATACCAAAAAGAGGATTCGTTACAAAATCCAAAATATCTCCCTCTCAAAATTATCTAGTCTTCTTTGCATCTACAGACTTCTTACCAGTTCTATGTGCTCTTGTTTTTATCATATCTGCAGACTTGAAGACATTTTAGAAATTCCTAATTAAGCCCTCTTTGAAATACTGTGAGCAATAAAGAATGATGCCAAGATGTCGAGAGGCATAATTTTAATCATTTCACTCCAGACTTTCATCTGTTAATCCAGTCAGTACTATAAAAATACTAGACAATTATAGAGTTATGATATGGTATAAGATTCATGCTAATGTGAATTTCCTCTGGATAGCACTGGAAGAACTTTGTAGTTTAAATCATGACAGAAAGCAAAAGAAAAAAAAAAGAGATGTAGTTGAGGAATGAGTTTCCTTTGGTACGCCACAGAAGGCAAAACATATAAGAAGTTTCAATAAATTGAGTTTTAAACCCTGCCAAATCATTCTGTTAAAAGATTCACCCTGTTTGATGACCTTTAAAACGGGACATGTGTTATAGAGTTAAAAGAAAATGTAACAGTCAATCTTTGTCCTGTGAAAAGGTTAAAGGTAATAAAACCTGTTAGTGCCACTTTTCAGTGTGAGGAACACATACATATAAATGAAATATTCAGAATCTGCAGTCCTTTGCAATTGCCACAGCAACATAATGCTTTGAAGCAAAATCATATCTGTTCTGTACCAGCCTGCTACCGGCCCTGCAGAAAAGGCAGGGACAACCCCTTTACAAATGGCAAGAGGCTGGAATTAAGCCTGCCAAATTTATTAAGATAAAACAGAGCAAAACAAGACACCAACCATGAAACAGGAGCTATGAAACAGGAACTAATCAAGTGGTTGCCTTCAGCAAACCAGCCCTCCCACGCATTCCCCTTTTATACAGTTCAGGGCGTGGCTTCTCTCTGCCTCCTTCCGAGGTGCCCCATTGCCTTCCTCTGTTTACTCCTGATTGACTGCCTGCTGCGTCGGGCGTCCTTGAACAGGGCCAGCTGTGGGTCATCTTCATCCATGCTGTCAGGCTCACACAGCTGGGTCTGCGTCGTGACCAGGTGGGAGGGGCCTGGCTGAGGGCTCTCATCAGCAAGATCTTTAACCCCCTCAGCAAGCTCTTCAACACCCCCCTCCTCCTCTGAGTCGTCCGACCCAACTGCCGAACCCACAGGCTGACCCTGAATCACAACAATATTTGCTTATAGCATGGATGGTATTGCTACACTGAGTTATGTGTTTTCAAAGCAAAATATTGTTCTATGTTACTGAGCAGTATTTGTGCACCATTTGAAACTGCTAACAAAAATGGTGAGCACAATTACAAGAAATATTGCTTCTTCTTTTTTACTTTAAACCAAAGAAAACACATATCAACAGATTAATTTCTCTTCTTTAGCATGTAGATTGGATTCTCAAAAAAGTTTCATTTTTATATACAGTGGGCAGTCCTACAAGTTAGTTTTAGACATAAAGTTAGTTGAAGGTGAAGGTTTGTTCTCTGAGCTTGTGACTTGGTTTCTGAATATTTCATTACTAGGCTAAGTAACATCTTCAGAGGCATTTAGGAGATGTCTGTCTCAGTGCTCTTCTGTTTATAAGGGCTTCAGGTGTGGGTGTATCAAGTGAGGGTCTTGTGATGGGTAAGGTGTGAGTAATCAGAGAGAGGCTGGTGATGGGTCTTGTGATGGGGAGGTTACTTCAGGTCAGGGTTGTTGGAGGGTGTGAATTATCAGTGGGCCAGGTGTGAATCATCACCCACTGATAATTCACACCCTCCAATGACCTTGACCTGAAGTAACCTTCCCAACACAAGACCCATCACCAGCCTCTCTCTGATGACTCACACCTGACCCATCACAAGACCCTCACTTGACCCACCCACACCTGAAGCCTTTATAAACAGAAGAGCACTGACATAGACATCCCCTAAACCAGGGGTGTCAAAATGGCGTCCTGCAAGCCGGATGCATCACATGCAGGCCACGCCCATCCTGGCTCTGCAAAGGCAAAAAATGTCACAATATGATATGTCAAGTGATGTGATTGAGTTTGACACCCATGCCCTAAAAGCTGCTAAAGATGTTACCTAGCCTGGTAACGAAATGTTCGGAAACCAACCCCCATCCTATACCCGAGATACAGATATTTGCCACTATCATAAAGTTAGTTTTGGGAAAGAAGATGGTGTGATCTGCTGTAGGGCCATTAAATTACAATGTGTGGAAAGGAACAGGTTGCAGAGAAAATACTTTGCACCTTTATGCTATTAAAAGTCTCTCAGTGAAGCTGAATTTCAAGAATTCAAGAAGAACCCTACTGAGTCAGTTAGGCAATCAGTGTAAATTAAATCTATTTAACTGCTTAGTTTTCAGGGCAGATTTTCACTTCAGCAGTTTTATGTTGTATATTTTCTTTAAATGTACATAAATTTGCTGGTCTATCTAGAGGCAAGAAAGATTATTAAAATGTATTAAATGGTTGGGGCTCCTGGTCTTTTCTTTATTTTCACCAAAAGGGCTCATATCCTCTCAAGGTTGCAAAGTGTCAGTCTTCCCATGCAGACCAAACAGGAAACAACCAGATGAACCTTCTGCGTTTCTTTCTCTTCCCATTATGCAACTGTGGGCTGTACCATCTCTTATCCAATTGTCCCCAAGGTAGCATCTCTTCCCACATTTCCCAAAGTCTTTCCGAAATAGCATTACACAAAGTTTCTATTTTACTTGGAGCAATTCTAGCCCCACTCAAGTGCTACATACAGGAGGAGAACTCTACAGAGAAGTCATGATAAACCATTCCTGTGAATTTACATCCATTGGCAATGGAACAACTTGCCTCCAGAAGTTGTGAATGTTCCAACACTGGAAGTTTTAAAGAAGAGATTGGACAACCGTTTGTCTGAAATAGTATAGGATTTCCTGCCTAAGCAGGGGGTTGGACTAGAAGACCACCAAGGTCCCTTCCAACTCTGTTATTCTATTATATTCTATATAATATGACTGTGCAGTAGGGCATAGTTTAAGATGGGAAGACTTCCATATCAGTTGAAACCTAAATAGTGTAGTATTTAGAATTGCTTGGAGATTTTTATTCCATACATTACTTTAGATTTAGATTAAATGTATATACGAGTGGTCCACAATTGGGTCCATAATTTATGTTGCTAAGTGAGAAATTTGTTAAGTGAGTTTTATCCCCATTTTATGACTTTTCTTGCCATATTCGTTAAGTGAATCACTGCAGTTCTTAAATTAGTACAACAGTTGTTAAGTGAATCTGATTTCCCCATTAGCTTTGCTTGTCAGAAGTTTGCAAAAGGGGATCACATGACTCCAGGACATCACAATTGTCATGAATGTAAGTCAATTGTCAAAGCATCCAAATGTAAATCATGTGACCATGGAGATGCTGCAATGGTCATAAGTATGAAAAATTGTCATAAGTCACTTTTTCAGTGCTGTTGTGACTCTGAATGGTCATTAAATGAACTGTTGCAAATCGAGGACTAGTTGTATTCAGGCATTTTATGAACAACTGATGCCACAGAGTAACTTTACAGAGCAGAGGATCTGCTCACCATTGCAGACAAAAAGGGCTGTTAGGCTTTTAAATGGGACATAATCTTATGCAGAATTGACTTGGGAGGCCGGTGTGTGGTGTAGTTGGTTAACATAGTGTGGTGGGATGGAGGGTTTGTTGTCACTGTGTGTTGGGGGGAGAGAGCATGGGGGGAGGCTCAGCTAATTTCAATGTATACATGTTGTACTTTGACAATAAAGGTTTATTATTATTTATACAGTCATGCTTTCAAACAGTAAGATTGTTCCTTCAATTTGGCCCAGCCAGTTTTTCCTCCACTGGTTTTACTCAGTATGTGATATATGTGTGCATGTAAGAGTTTTTTTTTATGGTGTTGCTGCAGCTGAAAAGCTATTTTACATAAAATACAAGAACTGCGGTATAGTTCCATTTTGTTCCAGAAAAAGAATGAAGCTTTGTAAATGGAATGTTATTATGTTCAAATAAACAGCAGAAAGAGAACGCAAGAAATAACAGAGCTGAGCAAATCCAATCTACATAATATAAATCCATACCTTAGCTAGTAGACTACAGAGAAATATGGTTAATAGATGCTTGTGAATAAAGCAGAGCTATTTGGCACAATTTTTAACCCAGAGACATTTGAAATGAAATTCTACATTAAAGAATTATTGTTACAATCTCAAACAATAAATGATACTTGGTCCTGAGGCAAAAGGGAAAAAAGCAACAGTATGGTAAAGGTGGGGCACTTAAAAACTGCTCTGCATTCGGTTATTGCCATCCACCCCTTGGTATACAGACATCTACAAATTCATTGAATTTAGCCCCCCAAGCCGGGAAAATTATGTTTGGTTCAGCACAGTGATGCAGCTTTCCACAAGAACTCTGCAAGACATTAAATATTTGGAGCCAGTGACGGATGGAGCAATTTAGAATAAAGATGTTATGTCATCAAATATAGATAAATTGTTTTCTGAGAGCAAATAAAACTATTGTAGCATAATTGCCAGTGAGATTTCAGACAAAGTTTTGGACCTTGAAATGTCTGTGATACACATCAAGAAGCAGCGATAAGAAGGCACATTAAATAGAGCGCAGTAGTTTCTTTAAAGAAAGGTGATATATTTATAAATCAGAATCAAAGAATTTCATTAAAAAAATCCATGAGAAGAAGGTTCTCAGGACCATTATTAGAAAACTGAACTAACCATAGTTGAAGGAAGGGCGAACCATTTAAATACATTGTTTTCAGTCTTCTGTAACACACTTCTGCTGAACAAAGATCGGAAGTGAAGGAAACAATGTTATTTTTCCAATTTCTCAATATACAGTCCTCAACTTACAACCATTCATTGGGGGACCGTTCAAAGTTACAACAGCACTGAAAAAAGCGACTTATGACTATTTTTCACACTTACGACTGTTGCAATATCACCATGGTCACATGATCAAAATTCAGACACTTGGCAACTGGCATGTATTTGTGACAGTTGCAGTGTCCTGGGATCATGTGATTAGCTTTTGCGATCTTCTGACAAGCAAAATCAATGGAGAAGCTGGATTCACTTAACAATGGTGTTGTTAATTTAACAACTGCAGTGATTTAGTTGATCACTGTGGCAAGGAAGGTCGTAAAGTGGGGCAAAATTCACTTAACAGCACTCTTGGTCAACGATAGAAATTTGGGCTCAATTGTGGCCATAAATCGAGGACTGACAGACAGTCAGGACTTGAGAATAAACATTGTCATTTATAATAAGTAACTGACTCTTATGCTAAAATATGCTTAAATTGAAGATGCTGCCATTTTGTGAACTGGGAAGATCAAATTGATTTTATACTCAGGAAAAATCATTAAAATAATTGTTATATACTATTATTTAAAGCCACTATCTTTCCAATAAATCATTTTACCACCTATTTTTAAAGCAAAGTTTTTGCCAAGGGTTACATGAATCATGAGTCTTATTATAAAAACCCAATCTATGACACAGTATGATAGATATTTCTCACCACATGGACTCCTGAAAATAATAATAATAATAATAATAATAATAATAATAATAATAATAATAATAATAATAATAATAATAATAATAATAATAATAATAATAATACTTTTCCATTGTAAGTTGCTCCAAGAAGTTGCCAAGACTATAATAAAAATAAATAATCACTTTCCAACAAAGCTCATAGCAGATAGCATTTTATTAGATTTTCATTCCACATACATATGGTTGCCAGAATACAAACCCAGTGATACTTTTGAAAATCCAATAAATTGAATCTTCAATCCTTGAAAGGTAATTCTCAGTTTAGCTAATGAAATCCTTGTTAGGTTATTTATGCCAAAAACGTTTTCTAAATAATCTATTAATCTGGAAAAAAAATTGGAGTTAGCATTGGGATGCCTCTTAGAGTATAAATCAGACAAGGGACAATATTCATTTTAATAGCATTACTTTTCTCCCACTGACTTTTTCTTGTTATTTCTTGGTCAGTTTAGCTTTAATTTTGTTATTATGTATTTTGGTACTCTACTTTTTTTTTGTAATCTTTCAAAATAAAGAGTAAAGACTTTTTGAGTCCCCTTCTAAAGTTTACAGGAGCAAAAATGGCAATGTATGATCAATGACAGTAGATCATTTGAATTACTTAAGAGTCCTCTGTTAAAGAAGTCTTTCTGATTCTCAATAGATTAAGAAAATGATTCATCTAAGGCAGAGGTCCCCAACCCCTGGTCTGTGGACCAGCACTGGGCCACAGCATGCCAGAAACCGGGCCATGCAAAGAAGCAAAGCCCTATCCATGGGATGCAGGAATCATGAGGAACCACGCCCCCTTTGGTCCATGGAAAAAGCTCTCTCCATGGAACCAGTCCCTGGTACTCAAAAAGTTGGGGAGGGGAGGCGCTGATTTAAGGAATGCTGAAAGATATTGAGACTTTGGAAACAGTGCAGAGAAGTGCAACAATTATTATTTGGAAGCTGGAGGCTAAAACATACAAAGAATGGTTACAGGAATTGGGCATCTTTAGTCTAATGAAATGAAGGATTGGGGAGACATGATAGCAGTGTTCCAATATTTGAGGGGTTCCTAATATTTTGACAATATTTTAACAAGGCGGTTAAAATATTTTCCAATGCATCAAAAGGCAAGACAAGAAACAATGGATGGAAACTAAGCAAGGAGAGAAACAACTTAGAATTAAGGAGAAAATTCCTAACAGTAAAAGCAATCAACCAATTGAATAACTTGCCTTCAGAAGTTGTGGCTGCTCCATCATTGGAGAGACTGGACAACCATTTGTCTGAAATGGTATAGGGTCTTCTGCTTGAGCAAAGGGTTGGACTAGAAGACCTCCAAGGTCCCTTCCAACTCTATTATTCTATGTTCTATGTTTTTAAGAATTATTCTTATATATCTCACCCATTATGTATGTCCTAATACAGAAGACATAAGGTTTTATTATTGTTATTCAAACACATTAATCTTTGGTTTTGGCCACATTTTATTTAATAATAATTTTCTATTTCTTATGACTGTCATCTTCTAGCTCTCAGTAATAAATATTAAAATCCATTTCAACTGCATTATCTTTCAGGATGTACCATCTGAGACCATCATTGCCAGTCTGTTCTGGGCTCAGCAGTTCTGGCTCTGATGTAAGGGAGGAAAGCCAGACCTTGAAATCTTTGTCTCCTTCCAAGACAAACCAAAATGATCATGCTACTGAGAGGTAACCTTTAATGTCCTCTACAACTTTGGTTGAATGCTATCTTATAGGGAATGTTTTGAACATACAAAGTCTGGGATATAGTGGGCAATACTCTTACATGGACATCAATGTGCTGGTCCTGTAAATAGCTCCCAAATTCTATTAATACTTGCTTGATAATATGCCAAGGGTAGCCTCAACTGAACCTGCTCCTGCATATGTCCCTGTAGGTTTTTTAATCATAGATTATTAAACTGCCTCATTCTGATGGTGTGTTGTCGTGATAAATCATTAGAGTATGCTGCTGCTGGGATGAAATGTGGCATCAGTATGTCATTGAAATTGTCAGTCAGATAATGTATTATTAAGGCATACTGATGATACCTTCTGCAAAAGATGGTGCAGCCCAAGGAACAAAAGGTTTCAAAGCTGATTCAATGTAATTACAAGATAAGAGTCAGCCAGCACATGGCAGTCTACAAATGGCTTTCCTGGCTTCACTAAATCACCTTAGAATCTTGATTTCTTATTTTCCCCACCTGCTTTCATTTGTCTGAGGGAAAAAAAGAAGACAGGACTTGTTTCAGAAACACTAAGTTGCCAAGGTGTAAATATTTTCTCCACATGAAAAGCAACTGTCAGCTTTTTATCATTCCTCTATAGAACTATCAATTACTAAAATTAATTTTAACTACCATTCACATTAAAACAATTGCAAAATAATCCTGTGTTCTTTCTTATCATTCAAATTAAATTTTAAAGTTTCTAGATCAACTTAGCTCTTACAGGGCCACTAAGGAATTCAGCTTTGCTGCAAATAGAGTGAAAACATCATAGTTCAATATTTCCCCAGATATACAAGTGAAAAATATGGGAAAAAATAGAAATCAAGTTTCAGCATTAGCTTTTCACCCCTGTACTTTTTAAGGTTTTGTAATTCTGTTTATTTAAAAGCATTTGACCTTAACATCTGCTTTCAGATGATCCCGGCCTTTTCTTAATTTCATTTTTAAGCTAAGACTATGATATTCACCTAACCTTTTATTGTGAAATGATTTTTTTGTTAACTAATTTAGATTTGGTGTTATTGTTTTCCAAACATAGAACCAGTTAAAAATATTTGAATAAATAGGTATCCAAACTCTCAATTAAAATCTGAAATAAACCTTTGCTTTTTTAAATTGATTCTGCCCGTAGATTTACTTTCTACATCATTTTTGTTCTCTTGTAGATTGAAATGATGGACAATGAAGTGTAGTGGGAAGATGTCTGCGATTTTTGTGATTAATCAAAATTCTTATAGACACATAATGGTGGGCCATGATTCTTGCTTTTATCACTTTTATCCTTTTTCTATGGGCAACATATAATAATCTTTTTGTGTTTGATATTGCCAATAACTAATAGATTCCCACAAACTAATATTCTTCAGTTTTCACTACAGTAAGTGCTACTGGCAAACAAAAATCTCTAAATTTGAATTCAATTGTTTCAAGATAACATCTTCCATGTGTATTTGATTTCAGCCCAACTAATGCCTCTATTTGCCAAATGAGAAAAGGAGAAATTTTTAATAGGATAGTTGTAACAATCCTGAAAAATCAGGATTTTTTTCCATCTCAATTTTTTTATCTGAGCTAAAGAACCAGGTGGCTTTCTTTTTTCCATTAACCCCAAATTCTTGACATGTGGGAAATTTACTGGTTTCTCTATTGATTGTCAAAGATCTAAAAGTGAAGGAAAAAACTAAGATGAAAGACCATTGCATTTTTTTTCTTGTTAAGGGAAGCTTAGTGCCTACAATTAGATGTGTTTCCCTTCAATATGTAGTTGGATTTTATATCAGCTTTTTATAGTTCTGTTTCCTAGGCACTGCCCTGAGTGACTTAGTGTATAGAAAACAAATCATTCTTCTGGTTCCTTCGTATGTTACAAATCCTGTGTAATCCAGATGAACCAACTACTTGCCCTCTCAAGGATTAGGTAATCATTTTTAGCTCCAATGTGCAATTTAAAAGGACATTTAAACAGGCTCTTATGAGGCACTTAATGATTTTCAACCACCTGATGTTATAACAAGGTTGGATGGTTGGATCCTTCAATTCTGAGCCTAAACTATTCTCAGTTTTGCACTCCAGATTCCATCACTTATTTTTACCATTCCTTTACATATTGGCTGTGGTGGCTCAGTAGGTAAGGTACTGTGTCTTAGACTATTTAAGATCTACAGCTCAGCAGTTTGAAACCTGAGTGCTATGAGATAGAGTGAGCTACTGTCATTTGTCCCAGCTTCTGCCAACCTAGCAGTTCAAAAGCCTGCAAATGCAAGTAGATGAATAGGTACCGCATATAAGCTTGTGGAAAGATAACAGCATTCCATGTTTCACCATATGCTCTATGCTTTGGCATGATGTCATGCCAGCCACATGTTGTGCACATGTCTCTGGACAATGCTGTCTCTTTGGCTTAAACTGTCCCTTAAAGTCAATCACAACTAGTGGAGTAAAACCCATGGGGACACATTTACCCTACCTTACCTATATATTCACTACTCAGTTCTAACTTCTGACTACTTTATGATTGAAGTCTTCATGTAAAATATTTTCTGTAGACATTTTCCCTAATGCTTTTATATATGTACTGTGCTTTACTGCATACACATTTTTTATTGCAGGATGCATCTCCAAATTCTGCACTGACATTTTGAATGCATATGCACTCTGATTTGCCTGTAGAATTACAAGGTGGAAATTGAATAACCTTAAATCAAACTTCAGAATGGATGAATTTATCATTTATCATTACACATTTGTCAAAGTAGCAAAATAAATGCTAAGTGATAAGGGAATCCAATAGAAATATATCCTTGTAGGCAGGAAAGAATCCACCCAATGACTAAAAATATGTCTGTGAATAAAATAATAAGAAATGCTGAATATATTATGTACTAGTAAATAAAGCTAAATAAAAGTAATTTTGCCTGAGGTTTGCAACTTCCTCTCTCTATATAGTGATCTTTCTTTCTTTCTTTCTTTCTTTCTTTCTTTCTTTCTTTCTTTCTTTCTTTCTTTCTTTCTTTCTTTCTTTCTTTCTTTCTTTCTTTTAAAAAGACCTTTTCAAATGACCTTTTAATTATAATGTCTAATTAGAAGGCTAGACCATAACAACATGAGTCTTAAGGATAATTTTTATCATAATAGCAATGTATATTGCACTCTCAATTAATGAGGCACAAATGGCCACCACTGGTTTTAACAACCTGTGGCTTACAAGTGAATGGCGATATGCATCATTTGACAATATTTGTTTTTAAAGATTGCTCCTCCTGTTATGTATGGGGGTTTTAAGAGTTACATTAAGCCGCAGCATAGCCGATACCACCAGGGGGTGCTGTACCGAAACTGCTGTGGCCGGTTAGTTTTCAGCGGGAAACTAAGGTTTGAACTGATTGGCTGAGAGCGTACCTGGCCAGGTATATAAAGGTACAGGTAGCCCTATTTCCCCCAGTACAGTTTTTACCCACAATAAAGAGCTGTTTGCTGTACTCCTCAGTCTGGCATCCTTCCTGCATTCCTGAACCCACAACGCTACACCTCCTATACAATAAACAAACAAATCCCACAACTGCTTTCTTTAGAGAGAAAGATTAACACTGAAATGTTTAGAAACAGATCCATTCCCATATGCATATATACATATCCCAGGCATATTAAAATTAACAAACTAAGTGAACACTGGGATGGAATAAGAAAAACTAAAACAGTTTTTATTGTTAAAAGATCCTTCATTTTTTTGGTTTTTTTGGGTAAACCAAAAAAAGAAAAGAAAGAAAGATGTTTTAACAATAAAACTGTTTTAGTTTTTCTTATTCCATCCCAGTGTTCGCTTAGTTTGTTAATATGTGTGTGTGTGTGTGTTGGTGTGTGTGTGTGTATGTGTGTTTCTAATCCAAGGAACAAACTGAAAGAGGAGCATGGAGATAACTCTGAGGAAGATATACAGGACCAAGTAAGGGAAAATACAAGAAACTGGGAAAAGAGAAGGCATGTGAAAGAAACTCAAAATAACTTGACTTTGGTTCTGTTATATATGAAAGAGAGCAGAGGGAAGCTTAAGCAGGCATTCAAGATTTTTTTTATTGTACCCTACAATATTAATACAGCATTGCTATAATCTTTGCAAAGCTTGTTTACTGGCCTGGGTCAGGGTGAAACATCACGATTGGCAAAAGCCAGCCAGTGAGTTTTGTGAGGATTTGAATGATCTCTGGAGGGCCCGGGATAGGTTGGATGATCTTGGTGGGGGCTCTCCATTTATTATGCCCCTGTCATGCCCCTGTCATGGACCGATCATCACCTCCTGCGGCTGGTCTTCCGTCTTGCCACCCCCCACCTTGGGGATGCGGAACCAACTAGATGGTACCGCCCCAGGCGCTTAATGGACCCTGACGGGTTCCAGGCAGCGCTGGGATCCCCACCTGCCTCCGTCGCTCACAACTTGGTGGATGCCTTAGTGGAAGCCTGGGAAAGGGCAGCCACTGAGGCACTGGACTGAGTTGTACCCTTGCGGCCCCTGACCCGGTGCAGATCCCATCGAGCTCCATGGTTTTCCGCGGAGCTCTGGGAGATGAAGCGTCAGAAATGGGGCCTAGAGAGCTGCTGGAGGTCCAGCCGATCCGAATCCGACCGGTTGCGGTTAAGAACCTATATTAGGTCTTATCTCGCAGCGATGAGGGCAGCAAGGTGTAATTACTTCTCTGCCCTCATCGCGTCCGCAGATAATTGCCCGGCCGCCCTGTTTAGGGTGACTCGCTCCCTCCTTAATCAGGAGGTGAGGGAGGATCCCTTGCAGGGTCGTGCCAAGGAGTTTGGTCAACATCTGTCAGATAAAATCGCTCAGATTCGGACCGGTTTGGACTCCAGCTGGGCAGAGTCTGACGACCAGGACACGGGCGGTCTTGTCAATGTTATCTGGGAGGAGTTTGATTCTGTGACCCCTGATGAAGTGGACAGGATTATGGGGAGGTTGAGCTCCACCACATGTTTATTGGATCCGTGCCCTTCCTGGCTGGTTTATGCAGCTAGGGAGAGGACACGAGGCTGGTTCCAGGCGGTTATATCTGCTTCTTTGAGTGAGGGTAATTTCCCCACCGTCTTGAAGGAGGCGGTGGTGAGACCTCTTCTCAAGAAGCCTGCCTTGGACCCAGCTGTGTTGAACAACTTTCATCCAGTCTCCAACCTTTGCTTTCTTGCGAAGGTTGTTGAGAGTGTGGTGGCGCATCAGCTCCTTCTGGTCCTGGATGAAGCGGATTATCTGGACCCGTACCAATCGGGTTTCAGGCCCGGGTACAGCACGGAGACGGCATTGGTCGCTCTGGTGAATGATCTCTGGAGGGCCCGGGATAGGGGATATTCCTCTGTCCTAGTCCTATTAGACCTCTCGGCGGCTTTCGATACCATCGACCATGGTATCCTGCTGCGGCGTCTCAGGGGATTGGGAGTGGGAGGCACGGTTCTACGGTGGTTCTCCTCCTATCTCCTGGGACGTTCGCAGTCGGTGTTGGCAGGGGGGCAGAGATCGGCCCCTAGGTCTCTCGTTTGTGGAGTTCCTCAGGGGTCGGTTCTCTCGCCTCTCCTGTTCAACATCTACATGAAACCGCTGGGTGAGATCATTCGTGGTTTTGGAGTTGGGTATCATCAATATGCTGATGATACCCAACTTTTCATTTCGACCCCAAACCACCCCAGTGATGCCCTCGCTGTGATGTCCCGTTGCCTGGAGGCGGTTCGGGTCTGGATGGGGAGGAACAGACTTCAACTCAACCCTGACAAGACTGAGTGGCTGTACATTCCGGCATCCCGGGACATTCAAAATGTTCCATCACTTTCTATGGGGGGTGAGTCTTTACCCCCCGTGGATAGGGCTCGCAACTTGGGAGTCCTCCTAGATTCACGGCTTACCTTAGAAGATCATATAGTAGCCGTGACTAGGGGGGCTTTCGCACAGGTTCACCTGGTGCGTCAGTTGCGGCCCTATCTAGACCGGGATGCCCTGTGTACGGTCACTCATGCGCTCGTGACCTCTCGTCTTCACTATTGCAATGCTCTCTACATGGGGCTTCCCTTGAAGACCACTCGGATGCTCCAACTGGTACAGAATGCAGCCGCGAGAGTTGTCTTGGGAGTTTCCCGGTACTCCCATGTTACACCTTTGCTCCGCGAGCTACATTGGTTACCAGTTGTCTTCCGGGTGAGGTTCAAGGTCTTAGTGATGGTTTTTAAGTCCTTACATGGCATGGGTCCGGAATACATCGGGGACCACCTGCTGCCGGCGTCGACTCCCCTCCGCCCTGTGCGTTCCCACAGAGAGGGCCTCCTCAGGGTGCCTCCAGTCAGAGAATGTCGGCTGGCGGCCCCCAGGGGAAGGGCCTTCTCTGTGGGCGCCCCGGCTCTGTGGAATCAACTGCCGGTTGAGCTCCGGATGGCACCGGATCTCCGCTCCTTCCGGCGCGGGTTAAAGACCCATTTGTTTGAACAGGCTGGCCTGGCCTGATGGGGAGTTATTTAGGGTTTTAATATTTGTATATATTTTTATTGTTTTTACTTTGGGCAATAATTTAATTCTTTTTTTAACTTTTGTATTTTTGTAGTTTTATGATATGCCCTGTTCACCGCCCTGAGTCCCTCGGGAGAAGGGCGGTATAAAAATTTAATAAAACCATAAAACCTTCCAACATATAAGTTCTTCTGGAACTGAAGTTAAGGCAGTTTGGTTTTCTTTTACTGCACTTGCCTCTACCTTTGATGAACAGAGATGTCCCATAACACGGTCTCATTTGTGGAAATCATTTCTTCCATTTATATATTCAACATTTTATCAGAGTTTTTGAAACTCTAAGAACCATGCCAACTTTTCTGTAGTTTCCAAATGTAAGGCTTCCTAGATTTGGTGGACTCAGATAACATCAGTTTTTTTTTAAAAAAAATGCATACTGTACATGCTGTAAATCCTCTTTAACTGCATTAAGTTCATATTTGATCAGTGTTGCTACAAACCCCAACTACTGATTTATAGACAGATTTGAGCAACAACCTTAGGATGACAACAGGGCTAGAGGGGAATAACAATAAATTTCGAGTCCTAGGTGGACAAAACAGCTAAAAATAGAGTTAGATGATGAATGATCATTTAAGGTTTGGAAGTGTGAATACTCTCCTCTTTTATTATTTTTTAATGTAAGATTTTCCTATTCCCAGGATTCTTTTTGTAAAGTAATAAAGTATGTTTTGTAAAGTAATAAATGAATCGTAATAAATAAACTTGTTTCTTTGAAAGGGCAGAAAATGTTGAATTAGTTGGTGATAGGTTGGGGGGGGGGTCATGGCTGACTATTTTTAGATCGAACACTTACTTTTTACAATGAAAAGATCTTAATGGAAAGCCATTATTTAACCCAGTTGACTCTCAAGTTGCTTGATTTTTCTGGTTTTCCCACAAATATTAATCTGACCTGCAACTTACTTCTTTCTAGCTTTTACAATTTGCAGCACATGTTGTTCTTCTAAAGCATATTGCTACATAAAAGTTCAATATGGAAATTGTTAAATAGCGGGTTCTTTGGTGCAGGAATGACGACGCGTAGCTGAGTACAAGGTAACTCATAGTTTATTTCGTGCAGAAACTGTACTGGGGAAATGGCTGCAACTAGCTGCAATATATAGTCTAGCCCCTAGGTGGCAGCCAATAGGTTTGAATCAACCATTGCTGCCTGGAGATAGCCAATTGCAGCACAGGAGACTTGTAGTCTGGGTTGCTGGAGAGCCGTTAGCTGCTTCAGCAAGCGACGTGGTATTCCTGAAGAGCCCAGTACATAACAGAAATGTTCTCATGGAAGACAGGAAACCAGAAAGATAATTTTCTTACAAACTCCCAGAATTTGCCATACTGATATTACATTATTGTAATTACTACTGTATACAGCTTTCATTACTTAGGATGAAACATTTCCTGATCTCTTATTTTTTGCCAGATATTTCAGCAGCCTCTGTCATAGACAAAAAGTTTAGAGATTAGAAGGTGATAAATTTCCAACTGAGGTGAAAACAATGGGATTTATTAAATAAGCCCGGGAAAATACAGAAACTTGTTAAAGGAAAATGACAGAAAGCAAAAAATTCTCCTAAGCAGAGTAACAATGGACAATATTGAACCATTTGGTTTGGAACAGTGTCCCATAGTTCATTGTCTTTCAGAGGTTCTGCCTCTAAAAAAGCTCTCAAAACAGCTTAAAGTATGCCAACCCATGATTCTAATTAGGCTGTTCTTTATGTACTTATTATACTTACGTATCAGTGATCAAAAATGTTAAAATCTGTCAACAGATTTGAAATCTCTCTAGCTTATATCTGGCCTGAATTGATTCTGCAAAACAGAAAATAATTTTGAGCCATTTAATGAGTAAATGGAGACTATGTAGTTATTGTAAAGAATTTTAAGGCCTAATGACGTAAAGACAAATTGAGACATACCACTAAAGGTCTTGCCCTAACAAATTATTTCCCAATAGCACTATATCCTCCAAGATAGATTAAACATTTTAGAGTAGAATTATAGTTCTGTGAGATTACATTTTTCCTTTTTTTAGTCTACCTCTATCTGGATCTATAACAATAAACAATAAATACACATGCCTACTTTATATGGAATGGAAAAAAAATCTAAATGCAAAGTTTCCATCAATCAGTCACTATTACTTTTCATCTTCTACCTATTAAATGAGAAATTTGTTTACATACCAATTAAAAGAATACAAATTAGTAAGAATTATATTAGCATTGATTCTCTGTTACTTAGAGCTAAGTTTCTCATTTGTATCAGTAAAAAAAATAGCTTGGGTTCTATGTATATTTAAATATAGATAAATACTAATATAAAAAGGTAAAGGCTTCCCCGCACATGCGTGCCAGTCGTTTCCAACTCTAGGGGCCGGTGCTCATCTCCATTTCAAAGACAAAGAGCCAGTGCTTGTCCGAGGATGTCTCCGTGGTCATGTGGCCGGCATGACTAGATGCCAAAGGTGCACGGAGCACTGTTACCTTCCTACCGTAGTGGTCCCTATTTTTCTACTTGCATTTTTACGTGCTTTCAAACTGCTAGGTTGGCAAAAGCTGGGACGAGTAACAGGCACTCACTCTGTTACGTGGCACTCAGGATTCAACCCGCCAAATTGCCACCCATCTGATCAACAAGCTCAGCATCCTAACCCACTGAGCCACCGCGTCCCTCTAAATACCAATATAGATATAGATAAATACAAAAGTAGAGCTACCATTGTTGAACTGCAAGAACAAAAACAAAAACAAAATATTATAATTGAATGGCAGAAGGTATACATGAAACTTATATTTTTTTTGTAATTCAGGGATGGTCATTCTAAGCTTATTTCCCCACTAGTGGTCACTGCAGCTTCATAGCCATAGTGGTTCAAAAATGACAAAACATATATCATAATGTCAGGATACCAACCTCGCACCTTTGCATTCTGATGTATGTAAGTGATGTATTTTGGATCATGATGACACAGCACATACTTCATCACATGCCTTCCTTCCCCTTTCACAGAAGCTTAACTTCATAGGCTCAAGTCACAACTGTTAAGGTAATCAATAGTCTATATTCATTGCTATCTTGCCACAAGAATGGTTAGAGCAGGGCTTTTCAACCTTTTCACCCATTGTACCACTTTCAGGATATGGCAACATCCGAGTACCACCAGTCACCTAGCAAGGTGTCAAAAACTTGATGACCAAAAAAAAAAGGAAAAAAGGGATGAAGTACAGGTAGTCCTTGACATACAACAGTGACTGTTCAAAGTTACAATGGCACTGAAAACAGTGTCCCCAAAGCCACAGCCGAGCAAGACACCTGCTTGCCTGTCCAGCAGTGCTCTTCCTCCTGTCCGAGGTTTTCATTGTTGTGAGCATTTCTGTTGAGGATTGGCAGCAGGGGTGGGGTAGGGGGGGGGTGCTTGGTTTTGATTCCCTCCATCTGCTGGGTGGTTGCAGTAGGTTTTGGTCACTTCACATGACCCTGGGACACTGTGACCATCATAAATATGAATCAGTTGCCAAGCATATGAATGTAAATCACAAGACCCTGGAGATGCTACAACATTCCAGCTGATCGGCGCTTCTTCTGGGCTCAGCAGAAGCGCCAGGATCAGCACCGAGCTCCAGCTGGAGCCTGGCGCTGATCCTGGCACTTCCACTTAGCCCTGACAGCCCTGCAGCTCCAGCCATCTCTCACTTAGGCTTGTGTGGTGCTGCCACCGGTTTAGCTCATTCCTCTCCACCGCTACCACTTTTCTAGTATGGTCGCATACCACCTGCCAGATGCCAATGTACCACAGGTGGTACCTGTACCACTGGTTGAAAAGCCCTGGGTTAGAGGGCTCTTGAAAATGCTATAAGCAGAGAAGTGACCTAATACAGTATAGGTGACTTCTGCACTTATAGCATTTTCATCCATTGCAAAAGAACAACATGCTAGGCCATGATGCTCTTGATAGCGAGATGGGTGACATGTAAATTTAATAAATAAATAAAAGCACAATCTGTCCATCAGTCATATTCTATGTTTAAGTCCATTTTTTTTCTTTTAATGACCCTGAAATCGCTGGCTGGATGTCCTTCCTGATGCCTATGTGGAGCTCACAGCAGATATTTTCTTTTTGCACCAAGAGATAGAAATATCTGCCGTTACCTAGGATCAAACTCACAGCCTCCTGATTGTGAGCTGAGAGCTTCACCTTTAGGCCATGGTGCTACTCTTCATGTATGACTATATAAGGCACCAAAATTAGTTTTGCTACCTTGGAGAAATAAAATACTGTCTTAACCATCAAAGTTTATGAAGAGAACTAATGAATTTTAGAAGAAACATTTTATTTCTGCCATTAACCATCTGAAGGCTGCAGGGACCATTAGAGAGTACAGAACAAACACATAACTATATCCTTCAATATTTTGGATTTTCCTCAGTACTACTTTCCCACCTGCTACTATTTATTGCAATTGTGCCAATGGATATCTTTGTGTGACACTCTTAACTGATCATATGTGTGGTTAGTATGTCAAGCCCAGTCTATCAGGTTTAATTTTAAGACCCAGTATTTTTGGAGGTTAAATTTATCTTTCTTTAAAGATGGCCCAAAGTGATTAAAATGTATATTCAATCAATAGATCTCAAATTGATTGTGCACTTTTACAAAAGAACTAGTATCTTTGTGTTTTGGCAAGTGAGGTATTTTAACTGTGATTAATTGAAGCATTTAAAGGAAAAACGATTGTCACTGCATTTGTAATTTACATCAAGAAAATTTTCCAAATTAATGAGTATTATTATGTCAGATTACAAGAACTTGGAATGCAAATGATTTTTTCAAATTATCAAATTATTTTTCCCCACTAACATCTTTTGAATATCAAACCATCGTGGAAGGGGTTCCAAATATACAACCTCTCTGAGACAATTACTCCCAACATACCCAGTAGAAGCAAAAAATATATTAATCCTTATTAATATTTAGTATATTTTTTAAAAAAATTATTACTCTGTGAAGTTTTAATATTATAACTATTTTTCTATTTTTATAACCTGTAAGCTTCCCAGAGTCACTTTACAGGGGACATAGGCAGAGAAAGAAAGAAAGAAAGAAAGAAAGAAAGAAAGAAAGAAAGAAAGAAAGAAAGAAAGAAAGAAAGAAAGAAAGAAAGAAAGAAAGAAAGAAAGTGTTTGTTCAGTACCCATATAAAAGAACCCCTTGTATATTAAGAACATTTTAATAATGTTCAGATTTACAAAAAAATGTAAATCTGAATCTCCTTTTTAATCAATAATGTTAATAATTTACGGGTTTCAGATTCTTATAATGCTTCAGTCCCAAATTGTAAAGTTATAAAGAGCTGCTGATTTAATTTATTTTACCAAACAAACAAAATTTTAAAGGACTGATAACAATGAATGATCCAAAGTGTAATACAATTTCTTGTCTATCAACTCCAGAATAAAAAAATATCGGTGATTTTCCAGCTGGGATTATTGTATAGTGTCAATTTCCAATCAGAATTAAGATCTCATTTAAATTTTCTGTTCAACATCCACACAGACTTTAGTGGGGAAATAATTGATTTACACTATAACTAAAACAGGGAACAAATCCCTGCTAAACTGTAAAATATGGAGAATAATAACCTTCTAATTGTGCCCATCATGGTTTCTGACATAAATTACTTAAATTTCCTAAAGGAAAAGTCAGCTCGAAGTTGAGAAAGAAAATTTTTATCCCTGCCCATATTTATATGGAATTCATACAAGTCATAATCTAGATTATAAAAAAAACCCTTATAAATCTGATGACCCATGTGTAAGTGGGTATATGAGTGTGTGATGGAGTGACATTCATTTTAATCCTCCTGGATTTTTTAACTATCAAAATACTAATAATTAATAAGCAATAAATGTCAATTATATCAGTGAAAAAAATACTATAGGAATTTTTTTTCTTGCAATTAAGTTCAAATGCTCTGTAAAGCCCATATTTTACAAATATTCATTGAAACAAGTTGTTGTTGTATTGTTAATACTGTGTATTGGTTTTTAGAGTCTTTTATTGTAGTAACCCTCTGGGAGTTCCTTTAGATTGTCATAGTGTTAAAATAAATGAAGTAATAGTGTCTGTTATTTTTGATCTTGTCAGAAATGCAGCAAATACAGCATTGTTTTAAAAGGATTACATGTTTTCTCTTATTTCATGGAAGCAATTTTCTCCCAATTGATAAACAGAAAAGTCAAATGATACTCAGGTTATTAATGGGGTGTAATGATGGCAGAGATGCCAGCAGATGAGCCTTGAAACAAAAATTTTGAATTATTAAAGAAATGGCAAGGGTGAAATCAGATGGTGCAATGAAGGCAGAGAACCTTATATGCCCAATAGTGCTACATTTTAATGAAGGCCAAAGTAACATTGACATGGACCATTTCTTTTACCAGTCTCCATTAACCTTTTGGATGCTTTGCTCTCAAGTCTTTAACTTGTTAAGACAAAGTGCCTCTTAATGACAAAGGCAGCTGTTCTGTTTAAGTGTTGCAAACTAGAATGAAGCTATGGAGTAAAAATCAATGGGAACTAAATATGATACGCTCTGGCTGTTATGAAGAAGCTAGTAGATTAAGAAAAGGGTAGCTGAATATTGACATCTCCAGATCATTGGTGGCATAGAATCCACTCTAACCTGACACTCAAGACAAAAACAATTATGAAGGAGCAATTCCTCTTATCATTAAATATACCCACCTTCTGCTTTTGTTCTTTTCTTGGATATCTGATTTAAATGCTTAGAGTTTGGCCAAGTATTGTTCTGATTTTATTGTTCTTTTTTCAATTTGTAGGATTTACATTAAAACAATGGTTTATGATAAAAGAAATAAAATACATTATTTATTTATTTGTTTGTTTATTTAGAAAATTTACAATAAATGTAATGCCCTTGAATCATCCTGAAATCCCCCCCCCACCAGTCCATGAAAAAATTGTCTTCCATGAAGCTGGTCCCTAGTGCCAAAAAGGTTGGGAACCTCTCTTTTAAATGATCAATTACATAGATACTTTCATTCAAGGAGAAGTAAATTGGTAAAATATAATGTTGAACTTTCTTTCAGCATACTGAACCTCTCCAAATATTCCTATTTATTCTACAATTGACTTCAAACAATTTTTAAAAATGGGAAAAAATAGCTTCACAGAGAATACAGTGAGAAAAAAAAATGTGTATTAAGAATAGACAAAAGGTAGTTCCAATTGGGATCAATCGCCACAACATTAACTGATCAGACAAATCATAGCTCCACAATATTCAGTCACTTTTTCTAATTAAGCAAACAGCAAGGTCAGGTGCACATCATGTATTGATCATAGCAACTGCAATGCTACTTTGATTCAGATGAAGAAAAAAAAGATCAGTGACATTTATGAGAGTAGGAGGAATGCCTTCTCTTTATATTCTATCTATATGTTAGGAACTTTGGACAAAAGCCAATGATTAGAAAGATTAATTGAGCACTACTCTAAAATTAAACAGACATAATTAACAAGTTGAGTAATTACATATGTTGAGTAAGCTACATATGTTGATTCTACCCTCAGAACTGTATATTCTGCAATCCCACATCTCCATGCTTGTCTACAGATCACAAACCAGCCCAAAGCACACAGATGATTTTCATTAGTTGGGGCTTTGTAAACTTTGAATTGGAGATATCAGACCAACATATGGACAGCAAGGAAGTTGACTAACAGCAGGTGTGAAGAAAGCATGACCAAGACTCAAGCCATATATTAGATTAATAAGAAACTAAACTAATATAATGGTATAAATTTTACGTCCAAGTTACTAAAACTGAAATAACAATGGCTTATGTAAAGCTAATTCTGTGCAAGTGATTTTAAAAGTTGAACCCATTTTTACCTCTGTATAGTTTGACATTAACTACAGATACATGAAAATGGGTTCATCTTTAAGTTCAGTTGTAATTTATAATTCCAAAGTTAATAAATGTATTGAAATACAGTTATAGCAAAATATGATATTCACAATTTTGTACATTTGTCAAGCCAAATTTTTGGTGCTAGATTTCTGTTTAGGGAAATGTGCTTCGTGCCAACAACATTTTGTTTCCAGTGTCAAAAGTTACATATTTTCTGTCCTCCCATCTCTTAAAACAACCATATGATGGTGATGATTTGTCTGATCAGTTAAATTTGCAAACATGTGGGTTTATGTGTTCATCTGTATTTGTAAAGTATACATCTTCAAATTTTATAAAAGATAAAGCTGCCAGCAGTTTTCACTTCACTTAGGCTTTATTTGAGTTCATAAAGGGATAAGATTGAAGGGTGATGGTTAAGTTCATCATTCTGAGGCTGCTGTGGTTCAAAAACTTCATTTTTCTGTGTTCAAGGAAATGATTTTAAAACTGTATAGAAATAAAAACTTTTACGAAAGGGATATATGCAGGTTGTGACTGCATTTTAAAGGTTCTTTTTCCTGCCTTCAAGGTGCTGGTTTTAAAATATCATAAAAATTTAAAAAAAATCATGAGGATGGTATTTCTTTCACAATGCACAAGATAGGGTTTGCTTCCCAAATACAAGGCAACCAAAGATTCTATTAATTATTCATTTTAATTAGTTTTGGTTTGGATCCCTACAGGATTAGGAGGTTGGGATTAAGCTAATCACACTATCTGAGGTTGAAGGTCACCCTTTTCGTGATGGGATTAAGTTCACAATGTCATGTCCAAGGTGTCATGACCTTGTGACATCATGTGGAGAGGAAGTATGCATCTCATGTCCAGTCAGGGTATGCATTACATGACATTTGTACACTTTGATGATGTCACCAATTAAACAACCAGATAAGCTACCGTTAAAGTTAGTATATACTATTACTACTCACATACACTGAGAAGTGGATACTCTGGCTTTCTTTAAGACTTTAAAAGAGATAACCTTCCCTTTTTTATTGTATTGTAAAAAAACAAAAGAAAAAATGGTACTGCCATATATTTTGCTGTAGGATAGCTAAGTAATCTTAAAAAAAAATAGTTAATGAAATGGACAAATTATCTAGGTTCATAAGTATGTATTTTTTCTATTTATGAAATACAGTGGCTGTTAGGAGAGAAGCTGCCTTCATTTATTGATTTTGATGAAAGGAAATAAAGCGCTGAATGCTAAGTAGATGAGGAAAGCAAGAAATGAAAGCTTATGGCAGCTACTCTCATTGTTTTACTTTAAAAGCAGATTCACAGAGGACAAATGGCACTGTGAGAGGATAGGGTTTTATAATTTGATTCAAAGCAGTTGTACTCCATTTTGAGATATTACTTTAATTTGAATCTTTGTAGATTACCGTTTGATTCAAGATGGTACTTTATTTTGGTAAATTGAGTTCTTCCAGTTCAACACCATAATATAGGCGTCTTGAAGGAGGTTAGCTCTGTCTGTTCAACTGCTTCAATCCATGAAAGAGAGGCTATATCCTGCCCCTTTTTAGCACTCAGTGTCTTGAGACAGTCAATCTGATGCTTCAAAAGAAAGTACCACTTGATTCAGCACTTTACTTCAAGGATTTGTTTTTACTGAAACATTATCCTACTGAAGCACCTCTTGAAGTTCCCATCCACTTTGTATCTGATAAGCTCCTTTCCTTCCATATCTCTAATCTAAATGATCCATAAGATGTAATCATAGATATCCCTGGACAATCATAATTTGGTGTTAAGCCTCATTAAGAATAGCAATATTTACTGGGCTAAGAGAAATCGGCTAGTCCCTAATTATACTGTTTTTGATTAATATTTGACTATGAACATAAAAAGATATCACATCATTAGTGCATATAGTCAAGAATTTTCAAGTACTACAGATATCATTTGTCCTCTACAGAGAAACTGTGAAGAATGATAGACTGCCAACTAACAAAGCTCTGAAAATAAAAGTGTTACTGTTTGATCACAGGATTCATCTGAATATATTAGGCTTAAAAATGATACAATTAATTTACAGTGTTGCTGCCGTTAATCCAGAAATGATTCATATCAATATGGTTAAAAGTTGTACAGAATGGATTTCCCACCGCTTAGGAAGCTTTGGCCTCTACAGAGTTGAATAATGGGATAATTTCTTTGTGGATTCATAAAACTCATATCGCTTTATGATAGCCATTATATTTACTATTAGATCAAATCAGTGGTGGGATTCAAACATGTGAACAACCGGTTCTCTGTGAGGATGCCACTTCCGGAAGTCCATTCTGGGTCTGGGCAACAAAAAATTAGCTACCGGCTCTGCCGAAGTGGTGCAAACTGGCTAAATCCCACCACTGGATCAAATGCTCTGTCTCTCTGTCTCTGTCTGTCTGTCTGTCTGTCTGTCTGTCTGTCTGTCTGTCTGTCTGTCTGTCTGTCTGTCTGTCTGTCTGTCTGTCTGTCTCTCTCTCTCTCTCTCTCTCTCTCTCTCTCTCTCTCTCTCTCTCTCTCTCTCTCTCTTTCTCTGTTTTTTTTAAAAAACAGGGATTAGTTCCTGAACCTGGCACCTCAGTGCATTGTGCTAGTCAGAAGAAATTTTCTGACAGTTAGAACAATTAATCAGTGGAACCACTTGCCTCCAGAAGTTGTGAATGCTCCAACACTGGAAGTTTTTAAGAACAGATTGGACAATAGTTTGTCTGAAATGGTATAGTGTTTCCTGCCTGAGCAGGGGTTGGACTAGATGACCTCCCAGGTACCTTCCAACTCTGTTATTCTATTCTATTCTATTCCATTCCATTCCATTCTATTCTATTCTATTCTATTCTATTCTATTCTATTCTATTCTATTCTATTCTATTCATTTCATTTCATTTCATTTCATTTCATTTCATTTCATTTCATTTCATTGTCACAGAACAGAATAAAAAGATACCTTCCTCCTTAGTTCTCCAGCCAAACTAGCGTGTTTGTTTGTACTAAAATATTTGGTCAATTCATCATGATCATGCTGAATCTTCTAAATGTCTTTTCAAGGATAAGGAGAACAAACTTTTTACATTGGGATACCAGAATTATTTTCACATTGCTAAATTCCTTGGGGGACATTATAATCTTGATGCATCTATAAAATCTTTTCTAATAAAAGAAATAGTTATCAGCTCTTTAAGGTAGATCAGATCAGGGAACAGATAATGCAAGAACTGCTGGAAATCTATTATTGCTATAAGTATAATAGAATTTTAAAATTTTAGAATATTCCTCTGTCCTCTTTTATGCCCCTTTTATACCAAATAGAATTAAGACAGGGTTATATTGAGTTTCATTCTCACCTCTTGTTCTTTCACAGGACTATGTAGTTTATCTCTCTACATCTCTATGTTGTTGTTGTTAGTTGCAAAGTCGTGTCCAACCCATTGTGACCCAATGGACAATGTTCCTCCAGGCCTCCTGTCCTTTACCATCTTCTGGAGTCCATTTAAGCTCACACTTACTGCTTCAGTGACTCGTCCCCTTCTTCTATTGCCCTCAATCTTTCCCAGAATTAGGCTCTTCTCCAGTGAGTCCTTCCTTATCATTAGGTGGCAAAAGTATTTGAGTTACAAATTCAGGATCTGGCCTTCTAAAGAGCAGTCAGAGTTGATCTCCTCTAGGACTGACCAGTTTGATTGCCTTGCAGTCCAAGGGACTCGCAAGAGTCTTCTCCAGCACCATAGTTCAAAGGCCTCATTTCTTTGGCACTCAGCCTTTCTTATGGTCCAGCTTTCACAGCCATACATTGCAGCTGGGAAAAGCATGGGCTTGACTATATGCAATTTTGTTGGCAGGGTGATGTCTCTGCTTTTTAGTATGCTGTCTAGATTTGCCATAGCTTTCCTCCCAGGAGCAAGTGTTTTTTTTTTAATTTCTTGGCTGCAGTCCACATCTGTGGTGATCTTGGAGCTCAGGAAAATAAAATCTGTCACTACCTCCATTTCTTCCCCATCTATTTGCCAGGAATTGAGAGGGCCAGATGCCATGATCTTAGTTTTCTTAATGTTGAGTTTCAAGTCACCTTTTGCACTCTCCTTCTTCACCCAAATCAAGAGGCTCTTTAGTTCCTCTTCACTTTCTGCCATTTGAGTGGTATCATCTGCATATCTTAGGTTGTTGATATTTCTCCCGGCAATCTTAATTCCAACTTTTGATTCATCTAGCCCTGCCTTTCTCATGATGTGCTCTGCATATACGTTAAATAGGCAGGGTGACAGTATATCTCTATACTACTTACAAAAGTTCACAAATTTAAAAAAAAAACATTCAAACCCATCCCTCTTGCAAAATAAAGCATACTTAATCTTGAAAGGCTTTGCTGGATAGACGTCTCCCAAACTATTGTTATTTTTACCCTACCAGCTATTCTGTTCCTGAATTTCAGATATTTTCTTCACAGAGATGGTTTTGTTCGTTTAATGAACACTGTTCCAGGGTACTACTGTTAGTCAGCACATTTCAAATATAAAACTTGAATTGTTTCAAATCAATTATATGAAATATAATATTTACATTGTTTAAAATTATTACGTGGAGTAGTAGAGCCTTCAATTTAAGCAAAAGACATCTCTTAAAGGGGCTGTCTCTTGAAGAAGCAGAACGAGATCGTTTTTGCCCATTCTCTTTTTCATTACAGTACTGTATCCTGATCTTCCTGTTGTTTTGGAAAGTCTACCAGGATGGAGGCAAATTTCAAAATGATCTACCTTCCATTAGCATCAGTGCATCCCTGACAATTAGAAACCTGGATCCCAATTTGTGTATGTTTTTTACACAGTTGTGTAAATTACACAATTTACTATTTCTGCATCAATTCAGAAAGCCCAGATTGCCCAAGGATACAGTTCTACAAGGGAATTATTGAGCTTGTCATTTGTGCCTCAGTAACTGTCTGGTTTGGCACAGCAACCAAACAGGACAGGTACAGACTTCAACAGATAGTTAGGACTGCAGAAAAAAATTATCCCAACCAGACTGCCTTCCATTGAGGATCTGTATACTGCGCGAACCATAAAGAGGGCTGAGAAAATAGATCCCTCACATCCTGGACCTAATTTATTTCAACTTCTCCCCTCAAGACACTGCTATAGAGCATTGCATGCCAAAACAATCAGACACAATGATAGTTTCTCATCTTTTCTCATCTTCTCATCTTTCCCACTATCTTCTCCTATTGGTTTCTTATGACTTATCACGTTATTTGTAACATAATTAATTAATGTAACTATGATTTATGATTGATGACCTATTGCTTGCTGTTTATATGTACACTGTGAGTTTATGCACTGGGGACAAATTCCTTGTGTCCAATCACACTTGGCCAATAAAGAATTCTATTCTATTCTATTCTATTCTATTCTATTCTATTCTATTCTATTCTATTCTATTCTATTCTATTCTATTCTATTCTATTCTATTCTATTCCGAATACAGGACACTTTCAGCTACAGGTTCTTTGGAACATGATACAGGTTTGTATTTTTATTTGTGGCCTTTAAATTAGTCCTGGCTCCTAGGACCTACTATATGACCAGTTCCCTACAGTATTCTCAACAACATGTTCAGAAGTGATTGGTAGCCTTCTTCCTAGGGCTAAGACATAAGGACTAGCCCAAAGTTATCCAGCTGGCTTCTTGCCTAAGGCACAACTAGAATTCAAGCTCTCTTGGTTCCTAGCCAATCACTGCACCAAAGTGGCTCCAAAGATAGAGATACATAATCTTTTATTCAGGTTAAAGGCCATGACTTGCCCTTTAACTGGTATATCGAAGGCCATAATACAAGCAATGGACAGGATGAGGACAAAAGGATCAGCACGAGTACATTATGTTCACTTTAACATAAATTTAAATTAATTAGAGTCAATTAATATAGTCAAATGTATAATATTAAAAATTACAATTTGGCAGAAGCTGTAGGCCCTTTGGCCTTAGGCTGTATATCCTTGTGGTGTGATTATACCTCACTGTCTTCTTTATTATTAATGCCAGGTTTTAATGAGAAATGTCTAGGAATGTGAAACTTTAACTTATGAGCACCGTTATTTCAAAGTGATGGCCCTGTTACATATCAGACCTATCACTTGTGAAATGAGTTGGCTCTATTTTAAAGCTCTAAAAATACCTAAAGGTTTTAGATACTTTTGTCCTCAGAGAAAGATTTTTAAGTTTTAAGAGCATGGGATGAATGGTAGGTTAAAAAAAAAACTAAACAGGAATTAGGGGAAACATGCTGTCAGCAATATAGACTGTATAATTTGAATCATTTTCCAAATTATAGGAATTACAGTGAGTTTGGCCCCAACCCTCCTATCCTTTCATGGATGCCTAAAGACCTGCCAGTTGGCCTGGGGCCCAATGGGGGAACAGTAGGTGGTTGATCAACTAACAACAGATCCCATCTACTCCATTCTGCCCCTGCCGTTCCCACGTGTCTTTCATTTTTTAATTCTTGCTTTTATTCATGTATATATGTTTGTATGTGTATGTATGTATAATGCATGTATAATGCATGTGTATATATATATATATATATATATATATATATATATATATATATATATATATATATATATATATATATATATATATATATATATATGGGACGCGGTGGCTCAGTGGGTTAGGATGCTGAGCTTGTCGATCAGATGGTCGGCAGTTTGGCGGGTCGAATCTCGAGTGCCACATAACAGAGTAAGCGCCTGTTACTCGTCCCAGCTTCTGCCAACCTAGCAGTTCAAAAGCATGTAAAAATGCAAGTAGAAAAATAGGGACCACTATGGTGGGAAGGTAACAGCATTCTGTGCGGCTTTGGCATCTAGTCATGCCAGCCACATGACCACAGAGACATCCTCAGACAAGCGCGGGCTCTTCGTCTTTGAAACGGAGATGACCACCGGCCCCTAGAGTTGGAAACGACTAGCATGCATGTATTACCTTTAAAGTATGAACTGCCCATGTCTGACATACAAAGTAAGTTTGTTTGGGTTTTTTTTTTGTTTTTTTTTAAAAAAACAATCCTGAGAAAATAAATTTGTTATCAGGCAGCTTCCTTAAAGAAAGGAATCCACATAAAGTTTAATCTGTATTGTGGAGCAGATACCTCTGTATAGGGTAAATGAGCCATGGTGGCTCAGTGGTTAGAATGCAGTATTGCAGGCTCACTCTGCCCACTGCCAGGAGTTTGATCCTTATCCGCTCAAGGTTGAACTCAGTCTTCCATCCTTCTGAGGTCGGTAAAATGAGGACCCAGATTGTTGGGGACAATATGCTGACTCTATAAACTGCTTAGAGAGGGCTGTAAAGCACTATGAAGTTGTATATAAGTCTAAGTGCTATTGCTATTACTATTGCTACTACTATTACTATTGCTATTGCAATATCTGGTTTCTCTTAAAATATATAATGGTCATACAAAGCAATACCCAGAAATGAAATGGGAAGGAATCATAGGCACATTAGATTTAAGTAGCGAAGCACATCCAGGCAGATCAGCAACAACATTGTCACAAAGATGTTGTAGATAGTGGAATAATGGAACCAAAATCAACTTCAGACTGCCCACAGATTGAGCTGGAGATAAAATGGAAACAATGTTACAATGTCCTTTAAAATTGTTAACAAGGCATTTTCATGTTATGGTTAGCAGGATGTAAGAATGAGTCCTAAGATACATCTAAATGTGAAAGAGTTAGGTTTTGGAGGATATCAATTACCCTATTGGTATTTAAAAGACTGAAAAGTTCATGTGGCAGCTATCTTACTGCATCACGCACAAGTGCTGACTTTCACTATCACAATTATCTTCTTCTAGGGGTCAGTGTTGCATATTGGTTTTTGAAAAGTTCAATTCTTGGAAGTATTTTTAGCTAGAACTTTTAAAACCCATTACACAGTCCCCAGCTCAGGATTAAATACATACAGCTTGAATTCTAAAAATCCAGTACAACCCGAAACATGGGACTTACTGAAAAATGTTTCCAGAGAGAAGCAGAGTTTTATAGACAGTGGCAGAAAAAATATTGACCATTAAAAGGGCCATTTTTCTTGGCAGATTGGGATCAACAGGTTTCTTTGTATCCCTGTGGGTTTCATTGATATGAAGACCAATCAAATCTGAAGGGACAGGGGTCAAATTTTGCTTCATTCTTACTTAGTACCTCAGTAGCCTGAATGAGAAGAATTCCATTAGCTGTTCTATAAAAGTTAATCATGTAATGATCTAAAAACGATTGGTTTCCAATCTGGTTGCCAGGCTTGCATATCAGGTAAGAGCATGTAAGTAACCATTGGTGGCATGGGGAAATAAATAGAGCAAAGTCAGCATCATTGAACAGGAGTCTAGTAGAAGACCACTGGAATCGCCAGAGAAATCTGAATAGCTAAAGAAATAGGACAGAGGAAGGCAACTCACCATGGCTAACTCACCAGGGCCAATTTTCTGTGACCAATTCACCATGACCAACTCGTCACAGGACAACTCACAAAAGGATAAGAGTTACACTAACATTTAGTGGAACAGAATCATTAAGAATCATTAAAGAAAGGATGCCAAAGCAGAGACAAAATGAAATGTGAATGACAAAAATTAAAATAATGTTGTAATTCTTTTAAATAATTAAAATAAATGGTTGAATTGTCTTGCAGCGAGATGTCCTGTGGCGAGTTGACCATGGCGAATTGGCCTGCAGTTAGTTGACTGTGGAAAATTGGCGATGGTGAGTTGACTGCGGCAAGTTCTCCCATTCCACACCAAGATCAGTAGCTCAGCACCCAAGCAAAGATAAAGAAGCAAAGTAAAGCTGTGGAAGACCTGGAGCGAACTTCACGATAGCAAACTGTTTCTGCCAAGAGAGTGGCAACTAAATCGTCCAAAAGATTCAGAAACTGATATTCCCACAGCAATAAATGAAAGAAAAAAAACCCCTGAGCTGTCAAAAGAAACCTGAAAAAATATTCCAAGTAACTGGCTAAAGCTTAAAAAGGATAGCAGATGAGGATAATAGATGCAAAGAATCCACCAGCCCTTCTCTCTACATATTTGGGACAGTGATTGTTGGTTGATTGTTGTCTGCCAGGGAGGAGTTTGTGAGATTGGCTCAATGTATGGGAAGATCTATAGGCACTCTGCATGCAGGATCCACCCAACATAGGTGGTCTTGAAGATACCCAGGTCCCAGGGTATTAAGATTTGATTATTAATTATTAAACTGTGAACTGAACTCAGAATTTCACTCAGAAAGCAGCATGTTTCCATCAGCAGTCTTAGAGGGGGGATAAAAATGAATCCCAGTGATTTTCAGATTTTGCCCATATGGTGAAGAAATCATTGAAAGCACAAGATATGTTTTATTATACTGATCATTTTATGTTGAAACCCTCCATGAGCTCCCAACCCACACCTCATTAAATGGCCTTGTAACTTTGACCAGTTTTACTTTTTTTTTACTTTCAGATTCAAATGTTTCCATGTTAAGTGTGGCCAAATATTGCTGTTTTTCTATGCAAGATGCACATTTGGTCTGTTTACCTAACTAGTTCATCAATATCAATTTTATGTACGCATTTTATGGAACTGTCATCAACTGCAATAAAGACCCTTCTCTTCCACTTTCTTCCATCTGTGTTTCCTTCTGGTTATGGTCTTGCTTTTCTTTCAGGAGTTGTGAGTCCAAAAGAAGCACCAGATTATGAACCTGCTCTTTTATGTGAAGCACTACCTCACCCACAGACAAAGTTAGATTAATACACACTAATATTTTTCTCGTTCTTGCTTTCCTAGCAAGATCTGGGAAACTCAAAATAGTGTTACTTTACAGCATTCCTCAAATTAAATAATGGCAAAAATTTATTTTGACCATCTTCCTCACTATAGGCTTGAAACTATGTTCTACTCTCCTTTTTCATCATTCTTTGCCACCATCATTTTAGTCACCTCTTCATCTGAGAAGCCATTTTGGAGCAATCCCATCCAGTGCCCATCATAGACATAATTCCAGAGATCAACACCCAGATCTGTTATGGAATTGGGTGGCTTTTCAAATTAATAAAATGAAATAAAATATGTGTTCAATAATATCACTTTCCAAAGCACCAGCTAAAAGTTAAGAGGGTCCAACAGACACATGAAGTTATCATCTTATTTGGCCCATCCTGACTGCAGATGTCAAAATTTATCATCTCAGCTTTAGAATCCTCAATTTACCCCATTTGGTGGATTTACATATGTTGGAAATCAGCCTCTATATCTGTTTCCAAAGGCAAATGTGTTAGGGCCTTACCTGAAAACCATGTATTATTATTATTATTATTATTATTATTATTATTATTATTATTATTATTATTATTATTATTATTATTATTATTATTATTATTATTATTATTATTATTATTATGTTAGTCACAGGGAAAAAATCAGGGATATTGCCTAAGAGTCTTTTGAGATAATACAATTCTTCTACTTCTAAAGAGTTGCCACATTACAGAGTTGGGAAACCACAGCCTTCCGGAACTTTGCTTCCAACATCACTCACTATTGCTTCTTCAAGCAGAATCTCAGTTGAATGTTATTGCCACATGCTCAGAATTGCCATGTTTGTTGGCCAAGTCCATACTATTCATATGAATATAACTGAAATAAATTAGGATCCAGTTTTATAAAAAGTAGGTTCATCGTTCTTTAAAGGGACAATGAAAGCTGGACAAATAAGGATAAGATTTGAGTGACAACCTGGAATAATTAAGGAAGTAATAGGGATTATTGTGACATATCAAATTGGGATCTGGGGCCTGAGATGTGAAAAGAGATTTCTTTGAATCCTGTATGGCATGTAAACATAGAATGAAGGGACTGGAAAGCTGTTCAACTGTGTGAGGTCAGAGGGAGACAAAATATTGCCTCTGTACTCTGTACTCAGAGGGATACTTACCTTTGCCAGCTGGCATCAAAATGTCTGCATAATAATATTGTTGCTGCTCTTGCTATAAATCAATAAATTCCAGGCTTAGCTCATCCAACATTTGTTTTTCAAGTCTTGAATTCTGGATGGGCTCTGTTTTCAAAATGCAACAGTTTTGATTAATATATTCAGATTAAATGAGTAAGTATACTATAAAGTTGGACCATTCTCATTTATCTGAAGCCAAACTTCTGAACTACACGTTCCTTCTGGATAAAGCATTTAGAACAATTGTTAAGTTGGCAACATCAAAATTAGAATTAGAAACTCAATGTATTGTCCTCTAAAGAAGCAATATATTGTCTACAGCAATATATTTAATCCAAAGTGAGAGGACATTGAAGCAAATTATTTCTATTTAAGCAGTGCAATCAAAATTAGAATCCAATGAAATCTGAATATATAACAGATTATGTTATGATTAGTAACTCAGTTAGCCAGATGTTTAGCCCGGATTTGGCATTTTTATCTACCGATTAAGTCTTTCCCAAGGACCTGGGATAGACAGATGTTGTTCTTTGATGGTGTTAAAGTTTCAGGATGTAAGCTACTCCAAGTAAAGCCACCTTTTGCAATTGACTGATAGTGATTTTGTCATACTCAATGATTGGTATTCCAGTTGTTTTGGGATTGCAGCCAAGACATCCATTGGTACTATCTTTGCTTTCTTTTGTCACAGTCATTCTACTTCTATTTGAAGCTCTTTATATTTTGTGATTTTCTCCAGTTCTTTCTCTTCTATTCTGATGTCTCCAGGTATGATAATGTCCACTTTACAGATATTTTTTCATTGTGATCAACAATTGTTAAATCCGGAGTGTTGTGTAGCAGGTGATTATCTGTTTGAATTCTAAAGTCCGAAAGCACTTTAGCATCTTCATTTTCTATTACATTGTCTATTTAATGATCCCAACCATTCTTGTTTGGAGACAAATGGTGTTTCTTGCAGATTTTCCGACATACCATAGTTGCTACTTTGTCATGCCATTTTTTATAGTCAGTTTGTGAGATTTTCTTGCAGCAGCTAACTGGGTGGTCCACTGTTTATTCAGCTTTTTTTTTTCCAGCGATGACATTTGCTGTCTTTTGCTATCTTCTCAACTCTGGCTTTGTATGCATTTCCTCTTAGCTTGTTCCTGTGCATTTGGAATTAGCCCCTCTGGCTCGTTCTTGTTACTTTCTTGTTCTCTTACTTTCCTGTTCTTAGCCATTGATGCAATTCATCTGCATTTGGTGCTAACCAATTCTTGATTTTCCTTGACTTTTTCTGCATTTCTGCTATTATTACAAGCTCCTTCATTCAGCTTCCTTCTAATTCTTATCTACCTCCTTTATTCAAGGTGTATTCTTATTGTATTTCCTTGGGGTGTCCCATTGCTGTGCCCACAATTGTATGTTTTTTTCTTGTCAAGTATTCACTGGTTCACTGTCTCTTCAATGATGGATTAGTAGAAATATCTCTGATTTGACTAATATTGAAATTCTGTTTATTGTGTGCAGCTGAGGCATCTATTGGTACTATCATAGCTTTTTTTGCAACAGTCATTCTACTTCTATTTGTAGGTCTTTATATTTTGTGAGTTTCTCCAATCCTTACTCTTCTATTTTGCTGATATGGCAATGTCCACTATACAGACATTTTTTGTCATTGTGATCAACAGCTTTTTATGCTATTCTTTCTTGACTATAGCTGTTATTTGCTGCTTTATTATTTCCAGTGATTCCTTGTTTCTAGGTGATATTTCTTGATCAGGTATTCGTTGAAGCCTCACAATCATATCAAGGTAGTGCCTCACTAGGGGATGATGATGGCAATTTCTTCTAACTATAATATCTTATCTTTCCTATGGCTGCTGTATACTACTTGCTTTTTTAAAAGAATATTAGTTTTAAATACATTAATATGGGATAGAATTAGGCTTCTACCAAGTTATTGTTGTTTTTGTTATTTTCATTTCATAGCTTGAAAGTTTTCATAGCTTGAAAGTTTAATTCCTACTTCATCATTGTATGATGAGTCTACAATAATAAGTGGAAAGTTCACACTGTTTTCCACATCCCATCTACCTCTAACAAACCTATCCCCAATTAAGAAAGCCTTCATGTCTTAGAGAAAAAGTATACTATTTTCTCAGGCTAAAGTCTGCAGTTCAGTTAACAGACAGGACCAGAACAAAGAAGGATTAACAGTTGTTATAATAATAATAATAATAATAATAATAATAATAATAATAATAATAATAATAATAATAATAATAATAATAATAATAATAATAATAATAATAATAATAATAATAATAATAATAGGAAGAAGAAGAAGAAGAAGAAGAAGAAGAAGAAGAAGAAGAAGAAGAAGAAGAAGAAGAAGAAGAAGAAGAAGAAGAAGAAGAAGAAGAAGAAGAAGAAGAAGAAGTTGGAAGGGACCTTGGAGGTCATCTAGTCCAACCCCCTGCTCCAGATGCTTGATAAAGAGAGAGAAACATCCTTCATCTTGCAAAATGTAAAGGTTTAACACACAGGATATTTCAGAAATACATTGGACTACAACAGGGATGTCAACCTGGTGGCCTGCAGGCTGGATGCATCATAGCAAAACCGCACCCACCCCATTGCCGGCAATAGCAAAAAAGTTGTGATACGTCACTACACGTCACATGATGTTGCGAGTTTGACACCCCTGGACTAGAAGATCTCTAAGGTCCCTTCCAACTCTGTTATTCTGTTAAGATAGCAATTTCAAAATTTACAAGAATTATGCCTCAGTAGGCAGACATAACAGTAAAACTATTTGTTCTCACCTCAATCAGTTGTAATTGTAACTTAGCTCCAAAAGAAAAGAAAAGAAAAAGAAAGAAAAATAAGAAAGAAAGAAAAATGGAAATATAACCTACTATAAACAAGCCTTTTTATGTCAGGTTTCTTTTTGCCTATTTAATGGCCTTTGCCTAGGGTGTCCACTGCCATGATATAAAAATTAAATATATATACTGATGGGGAACTTGAAAGTGGGAGTTTCTTAATGAGTTTTAATTAATTTTAATTGCTGACATTTTGCACAGTAGTATAACATCTTGAATTCTCCTCCACCCTTTCCCTACTCAACTAATGACATTGGGACATCTGCCAATTTGGTTATTGCTTTGAGCTCCCTAAATGAAGTTTGAAAATGAAGAGTTTGAGCAGGTGGAAAGTTTAACATTGGCTTAAGTGAAGTGATTCTATGGAAATAGAACATTATATGTGAAGTTCTCCCACTACCAACCAAATCAAATATGAAGTATCACTGGGAGATGGCAATCTGACTTCTGGGCTATATGTAGACACTCTGACTATATAAAATAAGTCATACGAAAAACCTTATAAAGCAGATGTGCTCAAAAGCTTCTGAACTAAATGGATTAACAAATACAAAAACATTCCTGAATATGAAACTGTTGAATTTATTTCTTCCTTATTTTCCTACATCTATAATGCACTCCATGTCTAATAATAATAAAATACTGTTTATAGTACATATATGTTTACATTGTTAACTTAACTCAGGGCCAAGTTCTATATTTTCAAATGTGTATTGCAAATATATATATATATATATATATATATATATATATATATATATATATATATATATATATATATATATATATATATATGTAAATTACTAACAAAGAATTAAGGGAGACTGAAATGCATTTCAAACTTATTAGTTTTCATCAGTCAGCCATACCCTTCTGAGATTCGAACCTGGGCTGATTGCACATTAGGCAGTTGTATTTACCTCTTGAGCCACAAATACAACTGCCTAATGTGCAATCAGCCCAGGTTCGAATCTCAGAAGGGTATGGCTGACTGATGAAAACTAGTAAGTTTGAAATGCATTTCAGTCTCCCTTAATTCTTTGTTAGTAATTTACATAAATATATATGAGCTGTCCGGTGTGACTACTGCCTGTTCGATGGCCCCTGTAGGTGGATCCTTGGTTTTTCGGGTTTTTCCCCGCGTAGAACTAAAGGTGTAGGCGCAACGTTTCGACGGAATCCCATCCGTCATCATCAGGCTTTAGCTTCCTTCTTCTGGGAGAAGCATGTGGCTGTTTGTTCCTCTTTTTTAAACTGCCAGAGGGGGTGTGTTCTGTGGAGGTGTGCTCTGATTGGGTAGGGGACCAAGTGTGTTCTGATTGGGTGGGAGTGTGTTTTGAATGGTGGGTGTGTTCTGATTGGGTGGGGGGGTGTTCTGAGTGGATGGGCTGGTCTCAGCTGCCAGCTCCAGACCTGAGCTGGTGAGTTGTGCTGCTTTTGTTCGGCTTCGTGTTTGTGGTGGTGCCATGTTTTTATAGTGGGTGTCAGTTTGCTTATTGTGTGGTTTGGAGGGGTTTAAAGTGGCTGATGTTGCAGCTGTAGTTAGGTTTTTGTTTTGTGGTTGTGTGTCTTTATCGTTGTGGGTTCGGATTTGCTTTTTGAATGGTTGTGTGGTGGTGATGTCATGTGATGTTATCATGAGTTTGGGTCTGGTATCATTCTTGGTGGTTGGGCCTCGTCTGTCAATCAAGGCGGGTTTCCAAATGGCTGGTAGACGAGAGGTATCATCTCATTTATTCATGCTGTGGGGGCGTTTTTCTATCTCAATGGCTTCTCTGATTATTCTGTTGTTAAAATGTTCAATTTTGGCGATAGTTTTGGTTTTTTTAAAATCAATTTCATGTCCCGTGGCTTCAAAGTGTTGGACCAGGGATGAAGTTTGTTCTCCCTTTCTGAGTGAGTTTTTGTGCTCTTCAATGCGTGCACTTATTCTTCTGTTGGTCTGTCCGATGTATGTGGTGGGGCAGGTGGTGCATGGGATTTCGTATACTCCTTGGTTTTCTAACCCAATTATGTCCTTGGGGTTTCTTAGGATGGTGGATATTTTTCTGTCTGTGTAGAATGCTGTTTTGATGTTGTGTTTTTGGAGGACCTTGCTGATTCTGTCTGTGGTCCCTTTTAAGTATGGGAGGAGGGCTTTGCCATTTTCTTGTTCTCTGTCTTGGGTTTTTGTGGGTGTCTCTCTTTGGATTAAGTTGGTAATCGTGTTTCTTTGGAATCCATTGGCTGTTAGTACATTGGTGAGAGTGTGTAGTTCGGTTTTTAGGTGTTGTTCGTCAGCTAGGTGTTTTGTTCTGGAGATGAGTGTCTTGGCTACGGAGTTGATCTGTGCTGGGTGGTGGTGTGAGAGTGCGTTCAGATAGCGGTTTGTGTGTGTTTTTTTATGGTAGATAGTGTGTCCTAGGGAGCCGTTGGATTTCTTGTAGACTAAGACATCAAGGAAGGGAAGTTGATTGTTAGCTTCTGTTTCCATGGTGAATTGTATTTTGGGGTGTAGGCTATTGAGGTGTATGAGGAAGTCATCCAGTTTTTCTTTGCCGTGTGGCCAGATTACGAAGGTGTCATCTACGTATCTGAGCCAGAGTTTGGGTTTGTGGTTGGATTTTTCTAGAGCGAGGGTTTCAAAGTGTTCCATGTAGAGGTTTGCGATGACAGGTGAGAGGGGTGATCCCATGGGTGCTCCTTCCATTTGTTTGTATCTTTGTCCATTGTAGATGAAGTATGTGTTAGATAGGCAGTGGTTGGTCAGATCTAGGATGTGTTTTGGGGGGTTGTATTTATTTAGGATAGCTGTCAAGGCTTCTTTGATTGGCACTTGGGTGAAGAGGGATACAACATCGAAGCTCACAAGTAGGTCACAGGGCTGTAAGTTTAGTTTACTTATGATCTCTATGAATTGGAATGAGTTTTGTACGTGTGAGGTGATGGAATTTGCATAAGGCTGTAGTTGTTTGGCAAGAAATTTGGCTAGATTTTGTAGAGGTGAGCCTATGGAGCTGACTATGGGTCTGAGTGGGGTTCCTTATTTGTGTATCTTGGGCAGACCATAGAGCTTAGGACATCTGGATGATTTTTCTCTGGGAATGATTGTTTTCTGGATCTCTTCACTGATGGGGGTGGCTTTTATTTTTGATTTTGTGGTTTTTTCCAGGTAGGTGGTGGGATCTGTCTTGAGGAGTTTGTATGTGGAGTCTCGGAGTAGGTTGGATAATTTGGTATGGTAGTCAGATGAGTTCATTACCACCGTGGCGTTGCCTTTGTCTGCTGGCAGAATGATTATGCTGGTGTCATTTTTTAGGTTAAGTAGTGCTGTCTGTTCCTCTTTGGGTAAGTTGCTTTTGGGTGGTTTGCTGGTGCAGAGGATGTTGGTAACTTCAAGTCTGATTTTGTTGGCGTCATCAGGGTTAATTTTGGTCAGGCTGGATTCGACTCCGCATATAATGGTTTCCGTGGGAATGTGTTTGGGAGCGACTGCAAAATTAAATCCTTTAGACAGGATGTTGGTTTCGGCTTTGGTGAGAATCCTATCTGAGATGTTGTGCACAGTTTGTTTCATGTGTTGCTGTGGGAGAGGAGGGGTTTGTTTCTGGCGTTCCTTTAGTCTTCGGAGTTTATTGGTGTGTGTGTCTGTTTTGTAGGCAGTCTCTGTTTCAGCTCTCCAGACGGCGATTTGTTTGAATTTGTCCCAAAGTGTGGGGTGGATCTTGTTGCTGAGTTTGAGGTGAAGTGTGAGGAGGTCTCTGTTGATTCGGTCCAGGAGGAATCTTTTTGTGTGGAGTTCGTTTCTGATTAGGGCCCATCACCACCACACAACCATTCAAAAAGCAAATCCGAACCCACAACGATAAAGACACACAACCACAAAACAAAAACCTAACTACAGCTGCAACATCAGCCACTTTAAACCCCTCCAAACCACACAATAAGCAAACTGACACCCACTATAAAAACATGGCACCACCACAAACACGAAGCCGAACAAAAGCAGCACAACTCACCAGCTCAGGTCTGGAGCTGGCAGCTGAGACCAGCCCATCCACTCAGAACACCCCCCCACCCAATCAGAACACACCCACCATTCAAAACACACTCCCACCCAATCAGAACACACTTGGTCCCCTACCCAATCAGAGCACACCTCCACAGAACACACCCCCTCTGGCAGTTTAAAAAAGAGGAACAAACAGCCACATGCTTCTCCCAGAAGAAGGAAGCTAAAGCCTGATGATGACGGATGGGATTCCGTCGAAACGTTGCACCTACACCTTTAGTTCTACGCGGGGAAAAACCCGAAAAACCAAGGATCCACATATATATATATATATATATATATATATGTGTGTGTGTGTGTGTGTGTGTGTGTGTGTGTGTCTGTCTGTCTGTCTGTCTGTCTGTCTGTCTGTAAATTTTTTTGGATTGCTAGCAATTTGTTAGCAATCCAAAAAAATTTACACAAATATGAGCTGTCACTACTGTGACCACTGCCTGTGGATGGCCTTGGGTTAGACTATATTCAGTATAGTCAATAGATCTGATTTGTAATGGCACTGAAAAAAATGCTGTAAGATATTATTTATCTTGATATAGAATTGTTTCTGTTACTATAATGTAATCTGTATTAATACAGAGGACAAAATTTAATGTACAAACCTTAACTATATCACCTCCATGACATGCATATACATTCCAAAAGTGAACACTCCTAAATTACTAACGATGGTATTTATAGCAGTAGAAGGAATAAAGATTGTTCATCTTTATTCAGTAGCTTTGGGATGATAACACCAATTATATTGTAAGAAAATAAAATAAAAAATGGATTGGCTATAAGAGCAAACAAATATAAGAAAAAATGAATAATAATTAAAAAAACACATCTACAGAAGTGGCAAATGGTAGTCACCCTGGATGATCTCAGAAAGCTAGACAGAGTTGTATCTGGTCAATCCTTGGGGAAAACTCTTAGGAAGTCCCAAGCTAAACTGAGAAAATGAAAATCCTAGAATGAAACAGTAGCAAGCCAGCTTTTCATTAAGAAAAGTATATATGTGTTTCCATGTCATTGGCACGACTCAATTTTGATTCCAGAAAGTCTTTCATTTCAAATTGAGATGAAGTAGAAGAAATCATAAGGAGAAAAAAAAATCTATTTAAATAATGCAAAGAGATGGATAACTTAAAAACATATTGTTCCTTTTAGCAATTGAATTTTAACTGGTCATGAATTATTGCTTTATACACTCATGATCTAGAAGAAAATTGGCTTTCTATGTGTTTGTATGAAATATAATTAATATATTCAATCTCCTTTCCTCAGCTTTATTCATTCATAACCTATCATAAATTTAGTATCTCTAAGTTAATAGTTTGCCAGTAGAATTTTTTGATTGTTAATAAGCCATCCTGAATATTTGCTGCACTTCATATTCTTACCTCATGTCAGTTTCGCACATTATTTGTTTTGATATAATATCTCACTGTCTTGTGTCTTCTAAAATTTTCTGTAATACTTAATTGGCATTGGAACAGTAAAAGTCAAAGATCAGATTACTTATTCCAGGAAAAAAATCAAAAACCTTAGCAATAGAAGAGAATATATGTTGCTCAGGGTTGAAATGTGGAGTCCTTGGTGCTCTCTGAGCTTGGTTGTTTGCTTGCAGACTTTTCTGATTATGAAATGTCTGCAAGCAAACATTCACTCTCAGAGAGCACTAAGGTCTCCACCGAATAACATTTGTAGAATGTTCAATAGGAGACCATCTAACTGCCCTCTGGAACATAAGTGACCTTGAAAAGGAAGATAATTTAAAAATGAATCCAAAAGATTCTGAAATTCCCACAATGTAGAAATGGTTGGTGAGGATGATAGAATTTTTGTTGGAAAAAAAGGACAAAGATATAATTTAGAGAAAAAGAGAAAACTTGTAATTTATGGATTTGAAGATTAGAAAGGGTAGTTTATGGAAAGAAGGCAATTATGATGTAACTTTAAAGAGAGAGGGCAAAATATAAATATATAACTACTGTCAAGGAGCTTGAAAGCTGCTTCATTATAATCTCTTTTATTTGTTTCATTTGTTACATTTCTTTTTTCTCTGTTCTTTCTTCGGTATTTATTATTTTGCTTTGTTATTTTTATTTTCTTTTATGCCTTTTACTTTGTTAAAATATCTTCAAACACCGTATGTATGTATATATGTAGGTATACACATACATACACACTCATCCACGTATACCTCAGATAGGCAAATTTCTAAGAAGGAAAAACCAGTCAGTTATACATGTCACGTCAGCCACCTCATTTACAATAAGATCATAGATAAGGGAGATTTGTTACAAAGCAATTTATAATTTAGCCACAATAGCCAAAGGCCAGGGCTACTGAGAATCTGGCAACCTGGCATAAGGACTGAAACCTGGGCGGGAAGATGGAATCATTCTCAGATATTGACTCTACTTTTTCTATGGGTTTTGTACATAAGAACAATGTAAAGACCTGTGGAATGATAAATTACAGCTAGAAGGAGATGACTATGCATTCATTCATAGTCCTAGTTTATTCCAGACTATGCATTCATTCATTCACCAACAAATACACATTCTCGCCAAGTAAGTTACTATTAATACTACTTTCTTTGGAATAATATATCTCACCATACTTAATTGTCCCAATAACCTTATGATGAAGATAGCATAACCATTTGCTCAAGAAATGACTTTTTAAGAATAATGACTGGATTCTCTTGTGTTTAAACTTGATGCTTCATTGACTTGATGTAGTGACTCTTAAAAATCTTCATCATGTTTAACATAAGCATTATGTTCTTTTCACCTGGTTATATATGACACAATGAGGAAAAAGTTTCTAAGTGATTTTAAGTCTTTTAAGGGAGTAGTGTCTCATTGATAATGTAACTGGAAGAAATTATTCATTAATGATTGCTATTAGTCTGTTTACTCATGCTCTTTTCATCAAATGGTTATCTCATTTGTACAATTCTTATAATTCCGTAACTGTTACAGAGCAACTGTATTAGAAAAGGCACTTGCAAATGACTCAGATTTTCCTGAATGAAAAACAATTTTCAACTATGTTTGTGAATAAGCAACAACCTCAACACTTTTAGGAGTCCTGATGACATTCTTAAACTTAAAGATTATAAATCACTTATTTGTCTCTGTATCAATTTAAGTTAGAGATTAAGAACAATAGACAATCTGCTCAGAAAACATTTTATTTGGTTGGCTCCAAAGTGATTTATTAAATTCTGTTTTGCTTCTCTACTTGTGCTTTGGAATTATCTGATAAGTTTAATGCCCTTTTTCATCCTAGACAGCTATTTGTCTATTACGTTCTCCTCCATATCAGTTGTGATTATTTCTGTGACCATACAATTGGAACCTTTACATTTGAAATTCATAGGTTCCTTACATGTGATGCACATAAAAATGTACAGGAGTTCAGTTGTTTTATCATAGCTGCCATCTTAAATTTTTGACACCTCCCACAGACACCCCTGCCTCCAATATAGGATCTTGATTTCCAACACACTCCCAAAGAAAGTTGCTATAAATTAAGTTCTCGCTCTTTGAAGCATTAATAATCCATGTGATAATATTTTAGTTTCCATTGCCTAGTGCATATGGATGAACTTTTTGCCATAAAATGCATAGTTGTTTGCTATCTCGTAAGGTAGTTACTTATATATCTTACATATCCATCCTAAATATTTATGGAATATTTATATTTAACATTATATATAAACCCAGCCACTATAAATTATAGTTTACAAAAATATCGTAGTTTAGCATGTTGGGTGACCCAGCCACTTTGATGGTGGAAGGCCCATTTGCAGAATACTTATTGCAAAAGCAGAAATGGTCAGTTGCCTTATGTTCTTCCTTTCCTTTATCAATAGATAGCTAAAAAGGAAATATATCAAATTTCTTCTTCCCTGAAGCTTAGTTTCAGTATTGATTATATCTGCATTCATGAAGATCAAGTTGTGGTCAGCATAGGCTGATGTCTACACTTTTTAAAACGAAAGTTTAAACACTGAGCAGCATTGCACTCTGAACTGAATATTTCATAATTAAATAAGTAATAATACATATAATGGGTAGAGTCCTTTCAAAATCTGCTTGAATTGAAAATATACTCTTGGCAGATATAGGGCAGCAAATACCTCCTTTAGAAGGCTCTGTAGCAGAACTGTAAATAGTCTCTAAAGTAACTGCACATTTCCATGAACGTGCACTCTGTGGATTGAAAGATGTGGCTGAATTCTGTCTTTTCAACATACAATTTGCCCTCGGGCAAGTCTGAATCACTAGTTGAGGCTAGAACCTTATTAATGCAAGAGAAAAGAGAAGATAAGTAATGTGAATGTTCTGACCATGAGCAACTACGGTGTTTATTGTTGCAACACTTTCATCTCATTGGTCTATTGTGCAGCCCAATTTCTGTTTAATCCAAAATAAGAAAAAGTGCCTCCTCAAAATCTTTCTCATCTAAACTGTTTGATGGAATAATCAGATAACTATTTCAAATCCTATTAGATTTACTAATAAGACTAGCTGCTGCTCTACTCTTGCTGTTACATGGAGAAATACTGGTATGTAATTAGAAATGTTTCTGAAAGGCTAAATTTAGATTTCAACAACAGCAGTTCAGATATTTTGATGGTGAACAATGTATTAAGAGCTAATGTTAAGTTCATGTGGAAGAGGAAATAACTCCCTTAAATGCAAAAAATACAACATCTGCATATTTTTTCGGTTAAATCCAAGAATGATTTAAGAATGGAGGCACTTATTTAAGCTGTTGTGAGGAAATTACAATGGTGGGAACTACTCAATTCTGAAAAAGGACCCATGAATATATATTGAATGATACAGTTAGCACCTAAAGAGCTCAAAGGGGAAAAATAATGCCTAAAGTTAAAAGAGGTCTTTCAACTGAACTTTGGATCAACCCAGTTAAGAAACACAAGTTATCAGATATTCAGCTATAACTGAATATTGGACAATTAAGATTCTGAATTTCCATAATTTATCAGCTAAACAGTGTACTGTAATACTATTTGCACAGCTATAGTCCACAATAGCTTTCATTAAGTGGGTAGAGTACCTGGATTAAAATAGTATCTTAAACATCCTATTCTTTTTATTGATTAGAATGTTCCCCTCGAGACAGCTTTATTTATTTATTTAT